>NW_016808980.1:2662718-2669614 GCF_001698545.2 Rhinopithecus bieti
TTTTTTTTTTTTTTTTTTAGAGGAAATTTTTAAAAAACAAACAAAAAAAAAGAAATCCCAGTCACAAAGATATGACTTTCTTTTTTTTTTTTTTTGCTGTTTTTTTGTTTTTTGTTTTTTTGAGACAAAGTCTCGCTCTGTTGCCCAGGGTGGAGTGCAGTGGCACGATCTCGGCTCACTGCAAGTTCCACCTCCCGGGTTCACGCCATTCTCCTGCCTCAGCCTCCCGAGTAGCTGGGACTACAGGTACCCGCCACCGCGCCTGGCTAATTTTTTTGAATTTTTTAGTAGAGATGGGGTTTCACCACGTTAGCCAGGATGTTTCTCGGTATCGTGACCTCGTGATCCACCGCCTCGGCCTCCCAAAGTGCTGGGATTACAGGGGTGAGCCACCGCGCCCAGCTGACATGACTTTCTTAAGTGGGTGAACCCCAAGTTGATGAACATGCACTTTGCCAAGAAGTACAACAAGAAGGACATGAAAAAGATGCAGGCCAACACCACCAAGGCCATGAGTGCACACGCTGAGGCGATCAAGACCCTTGCAAAGTCGAAAGAGGTTGAGCCCAAGATCTCAAAGGGTGTCGGCAGCAAAATTCATCGACTTGCCTACACTGCCCACTCCCAACTTGGGAAGCGTGCTCGTGCTCACACTACTAAGGGTCTTAGGCTGTGCTGGCCAAAGGCCAAGGATCAAACCAAGGCCCAGACTGCAGCTCCAGCTTCAGTTCCAGTTCTCTCTCTCCTACTTGTAGGACAGCACAAGCCCCATTGAAAGTGTATGCCTCTCGGCCGGACGCAGTGACTCACGCCTGTAATCCCAGTACTTTGGGAGGCCGAGGTGAGCAGATCACCTGAGGTCAGGAGTTCACGACCAGCCTTGCCAATGTGGTGAAACCCTGTCTCAACTAAAAATACAAAAGTTAGCCGGACATGGTGGCACATGACACACCTGCAATCCCAGCTACTAGGGAGGCTGAGGCAGAAGACTCTTTTGGACCAGGGAGGCGGAGGTTGCAGTGAGCAGAGATCACACCACTGCACTACAGTCTGGGCAACAGAGCAAGACTCTGTCTCAAAAAAATAAAATAAAATAAAAATAAATAAAAAACAGGCCGGGTGCAATGGCTCACGCCTGTAATCCCAGCACTTTGAGAGGCCGAGGCGGGTGGATCACAAGGTCAGGAGATCGAGACCATCCGGGCTAACATGGTGAAACCCCGTCTCTACTAAAAATACAAAAAATTAGTCTGGCGTGGAGGTGGGCACCTGTATTCCCAGCTACTCAGGAGGCTGAGGCAGGAGAATGGCATGAACCCAGGAAGCGGAGCTTGCAGTGAGTGGAGATCGGGCCACTGCACACCAGCCTGGGCGACAGAGCGAGACTCCATCTCAAAAAATAATAATAATAATATAATAAATAAATAAATAACAAAGTGTATGCCTCTCTCCTTTTCAGAGCTCCAGTGTTAAGCTTTCTCAGTAGAGAATGTTGGAGGGAGGCTGGGCGCAGTGGCTCACGCCTGTAATCCCAGCACTTTGGGAGGCCAACGTGGGCGGATCACTTGAGGTCAGGAGGTCGAGACCAGCCTGGCCAACATGGAGAAACCCCGCCTCCATTAAAACTACAAAAATTAACCAGGTGTGGTGGCAGGTGCCTGTAGGCCTGAGTCCCACCTTTTCGGGAGGCTGAGACAAGAGAATCACTTGAACCTGGGAGGCAGAGGTTGCAGTGAGCTGAGATCGCACCACTGTACTCCACCCTGGGTGACAGAGCAACACTCTGGAGGGACACGTGTGAACCACCAGCTATAACTCACCAGCCCCATCTGGTGAGTCCAAGCAACTTGGAAGGCTGCTTCCCCCTTTCCCCATGGGTGCAGACCAGCTCTGGCCCTGCAAGCCCGCTAACTTTCTTGCCATCGAACAGCCTGGACCTCAATGTCCCCAACCAGATCTGAACCCTGGCCCCAGAGAGGGGCCCCTTCCAAGTACGTCCTTTCTTAGGTCTACTCCCTCAGTCCTAGGCTGCCATACAGAGTTCTCTTGTATCCTACACTTGCTCTTTTTTTTCTTTTTGAGATGGAGTCTTGCTCTGTCTCCCAGACTGGAGTGCAGGCTGCATGGTCTCGGCTCACTGCAAGCTCCGCCTCCTCCTCCCTCAGCCTCCCTAGTAGCTGGGACAACAGGCACCCACCACCACGTCCAGCTAATTTTTTCTATTTTTCAGTAGAGATGGGGTTTCACCTTGTTAGCCAGGATGGTCTCGATCTCCTGACCTCACCTACACTTACTCTTTAATCATGGTGTTAAAAGTCAGTTTCCTCCATCTTCTTTCCACGGGGTTTAGCTGAGCCCAACCCCATCTCTGAATTTCACGCATGATGAGTGCAGACTCCAGGCTTAGCCAGGGAGAGCCCTGGATGTTCTGGACATGATGGCTTGAGAAGGGACAGTGAAACCCCTGGCTGGGATTTTGCTAGAAATACTTGGAAAGACGTGCTCTTCTCCCTGGGGTTGCTATGGTAGCAGAAAACACGCCTGGGCAGGGGACAGACGCCCTGTTCCCATTTAGAAACTAGTCGGCCTGAAAATGAAGCCCCCAAGGAGGACAGCAGAGATAAGAAGTTCCCGATAACTTTGAGAGAGTGCAAAGATTCACCCATCCCTGGACTTTCAGTCTCAGAGTCAATAAAATGGCTTTTGTTGTATTTTACTTTGCTCAAGCCAGTTTACTTTGTTTCATTGTTATTTATTTATTTAGAGACAGGGTCTCACTCTGTCACCCAGGCTGCAGTGCAGTGGCGAGATCATAGCTCTCTGGAGCCTCTACCTCCTGGACTCAAGCAATCCTCCCACCTCAGCCTCCCGAACAGCTGGGATTATAGGCATGCACCACCACACCTGGCTAACGCTATAATTTTTTGCAGAGTCAGTGGTCTCCCTATATAGCCCAGGCTGGTCTCGAACTCATTGGACTTAAGGGATCTGCCCGCCTCAGCCTCCCAAAGTGCTGGGGTTACAGGTATGAGTCACCATGCCCCCGCCAACTCAAACCAATTTTAGTTGGGAGTCTGTCAGCCGCTACCTAAAATCTTTTAAGATTCCTGTCTGGCAGGCCAGGCGCGGTGGTTCATGCTTGTATTCCCAGCACTTTGGGAGGCCAAGGTGGGTGGATCACCTGAGGTCAGGAGTTCAAGACCAGCCTGACCAACATAGTGAAACCCCGTCTCTACAAAAAATACAAAAAATTAGGCTGGGCATGGTGGCTCACGCCTGTAATCCCAGCACTTTGGGAAGCCAAAGCGGGTGGATCACCTGAGGTTGGGAGTTCCAGATCAGCCTAACCAACATGAAGAAATCCTGTCTCTACTAAAAATACAAAATTAGATGGGTGGTGGCGCATGCCTGTAATTCAAGCTACTTGTAAGGCTGAGGCAGGAGAATTGCTTGAATCCAGGAGACAGAGGTTGTGGTGAGCTGAGATCGTGCCATTGTACTCCAGCATGGGCAACAAGAGTAAGACTCCATCTCAAAAAAAAAAATTAGCCAGCTGTGGTGGTGGGCACCTGTAATCCCAGCTACCCTGGAGACTGAGGCAGAAGAATGGCTTAAACCCAGAAGGTGGAGGTTGCAGTGAGCCAAGATTGCACCATTGCACTTCAGCCTGGGCGACAAGAGCAAAACTCTATCTCAAAAAAATAAATAAAAAGATTTCTCTCTGCCACACGGCTGGGCCATGTGTAAAGACACATTCCTGTTGGTTTTATATGTTTTCAATTCTAATGGGTTTTACGTTGTTGTTTTTGTTTTTTGAGACAAGGTCTCACTCTGTCGCCCAGGCAGGAGTGCAGTGGCACCATCATGGCTCAGTGCAGCCTCCTCCTCCCCAGGCTCAAGTGATCTTCTTGCCTCAGCCTCCCACGTGGCTGGGACTACAGGTGTGTGCCACCATGCCTGGATAATTTTTTTTTTTTTTTTTTTTTTTTTTTTTTTAAGTAGAGACAGTCTCACTGTGTTACCCAGGCTAGTTTCCAACTCCCGGGCTTGAGCAATCCTCCCACCTCAGCTTCTCAAAGTGCTGGGATTATAGACATGAGCCACAATACGTGGCCCCAATTCTAATGTTTAAAGAGTGCAGTCTACACCTTAAAGCCTGCATTTCATCATCCTGTCCTCACTACTCTGACTTCTTTACAGTTGTGTTGTCCACCTTGGCGGCTTCTACCACATGTGGCTATTTTAAGTTTCAATTAATTAAAATAATTCAAGTCTTTCTTTTCCCTGGCCACACTGAGTGCTCCATAGCTACATGTGACCACTAACTACAGACTAGACTGTGCAGACACAGAACATTCCATCATGGCTGAGAGTTCTACTGGGCAACACTGCTGGAGAGCATCTCTTTCAAGACACCTCCTTCCACCTTACTCCTGAACTGATGTCAGTGGCAAAGGACACACACATGAACATTAGTAAGTGGATCTCACAGGCCAGGCATGGTGGCTCACGCCACTTTGGGAGGCCAAGGCAGGCGGATCACGAGGTCAGGAGATCGAGACCATCTGACCAACACGGTGAAACCCCACCTCTACTAAAAATACAAAATTAGCCGGGCGTGGTGGTGCATGCCTGTAATCCCAGCTACTCGGGAGGCTGACGCAGGAGAAGAGCTTGAACCTGGGAGGCTGAGGTTGCAGTGAGCCAAGATCACACCATTGCACTCCAGCCTGGACAACAAGAGCAAAACTCCATCTAAAAAAGAAAAAAAAAAAAAGTAAGTGGCCCTCACAATGGAGGGAAGCTTGCCTGAACAGTTTCCCAAACTTCACCCATTTTCATACACACATGGGATTTCTATGATCTCCAAATACCTCTAGCTTCTAACTATACGATTTTGTCTAAATTTGATCACCTTACATCAGTGGTTCTCAACTGGAGGCGATTTTGCACCTCCAGGGTGGGTACCCTGCAATATCTGGAGACACTGTTGGTTGTCACAACTCCAAGATGCTACTCTCATCTAGTGAATGGAGGCGGCCAGGGGTGCTGCGAGACACCTTACAATGCACAGACAACCGCCACATCAGAGAAGTATCCAGCCCAAAACGCCACTAGTGCCCAGTTGAGAACTCCTGCTCTAGGTTTTATATATAAACTATTTGTTTAAAATGGATTCACCCCATTTACATAAATGTATTTTAAATGATAGCCTCTGGCCAGGGATAGCTCACACCTGTCATCCCAACACTTTGAGAGGCTGAGGCGGGAAGATCACTTCAGTTCAGGAGTTGGAGACCAGCCCGAGCAACATGGTGAGACCTCATCTCTACTAAAATTCAAAAATAATTAGCCAGGCGTGGTAGCACATGCCTATAGTCTCAGCTAGGTGGGGATTTAAGGACAGAGGATCGGAGGATCGTTTGAGTCTAGGAAGTCGAGGCTGTAGTGAGTCCGGATCATGCCACTGTACTCCATTCTAGGGAACAGAGCAAGACACTGTCTCAAAAAAAAAAAAAAAAAGATAACCTCATGCCATTACTATAACTAGAAACCAGTATCACTTGCCATAAATAGAAGATAAATAACAAAACCAGCACAATGAAAAGCAAAGTGTGTTACTCCACTCCGGCTGGCTGCTGCAGCTGGCAGTGCCTCTGAGCCCAAAGCCTACCCTGCTGCTGCTCCTCCCTTCTTTTTCTCTTTTTTTGAGACAGTCTGGCTTTGTCACCCAGGCTGGAGTATAGTGGCGCAATCTCAGCTCACTGCAACCTCCACCTCCTGGGCTCAAGCAATTCTTGTGCCTTAGTCACCCAAGCAGCTGGGATTACAGGTGTGCACCACCACGCCCGGCTAAGTTTTGTATTTTTAGTAGCGACGGGGTTTCACCATGTTGGCCGGGATGGTCTCGAACACCTGACCTAAGGTGATCCACCCACCTCGGCCTGCCAAAGTGCTGGGATTACAGGCATGAGCCACCGCACCTGGTCCCTCCTTTCTTTATAGCTGAGAAGTTAGCAAGTGTTTGGTGTTAAAAAGTGGGCCCTGACAGGGCTGTAAATATTGAAGGGAAATTGAAAAATAAATAAGCATCTTGCTAAATGTCTCAATGCGATTCAGTTCCTGCCCATGAATTCCTTAAATGTATCACTGCAGCACCCAGAACCATTGCCTGCCCAATATTTTGGAACTATTGTCCCGCAGCAGAAACCTTGAGCTTCGTGGCAAATTTACTACAAGTGACCAAATTCTCCCACATCTGTCCAAACAAGAGAGGTGACAGCCAGCCTCCCTACTGAGAAGTGGATTTATACATGCAGCTCTCTCTTCCTGGGGAAGCTGCAGCCACACCCCGTGTGTTGCATGGATGGACTTCAGCTCCCTGGCACCTCAGGGTTCCAGAGGAGCAGTGGCCCGAAGCTGTGTTGTGGCAGCTGTCACCTTGGTGTTGTGGGTGCTGCTGTTGTTCCTTAACACCAAACTGAAACTGGACCGTCTGACACTGCCATGACAAACTTCCATCCCACATTCCAGACAGGCTGGGGAGATGGGCTGCAAGACCGAATCCTTTAAGAGTAAGAAATTAGGCTGGGCCCACGTGGTGGCTCACGTCTGTAATCCCAGCACTTTGGGAGGCTGAGGCCGGTGGATCATGAGGTCAAGAGATCGAGACCATCCTGGCCAACATGGTGAAACCCTGTCTCTACTAAAAATACAAAAATTAGCCGGGTGTGGTGGCAAATACCTGTAGTCTCTGCTACTCAGAAAGCTGAAACAGGAGAATCACTTGAACCCAGGAGGTGGAGGTTGCAGTGAGCCGAGATTCTGGTACAGTACTCCAGTCTGGGTGACAGAGTAAGACTCCATCTCAAAAAAAAAAAAAAAAAATTATTTCT
>NW_016808980.1:2669930-2739930 GCF_001698545.2 Rhinopithecus bieti
AAAAAAAAAAAAAAAAAATTATTTCTCTTAAGCTATTTTTCCAGATAAAAAAGGAAAATATGAAATAACTTTCTCACCCATTGATAACAACAGCCATTCAACTAGGTCAAAATGTAAGTTTAGAAATAACTTAGTTTACACTGTTTCCTGCTCAGACCATTTATTTATTTATTCATATTTTATTTTATTTTTTTTTTGAGACAAGGTCTCACTCTGTCACCCAGGCTGGAATGCAGTGGCCCAATCTCGGTTCAATATAACCTCCGCCTCCGAGGCTCAAGCGATCCTCCCACCTCAGCTTCCTGAGGAGTGGGACTACAGGCCTGCACCACCACGGCCAGCTAATGTTTGTATTTTCAGTAGAGACGGGGTTTCACCATGTTGGCCAGGCTGGTTTCAAACTCCTGACCTCAGGTGATCTACCCGCCTGGGCCTCCCAAAGTGGATTACAGCCATGAGCTACCACGCCCAGCCTAGACCATTTATATAAAGGAAAACCGAAATGGATTTTCTTAGGATTTGACTCTAAGACAAATAAAGGTTTTAACAGCAGATAGTCTGCTAACCAGATGCGCAATGGTTTCATACAATCTGGCTGAAATGCAAGGGAAAAGCAAATATTAGAGGAGCAGAGCCACGGGAACAATGTTTCTGAAAAAGGTAACTAATATAACAAGGAGTTGGGAAGGAGTTGGCCTCCGCAGAAACCATCATCTCTGCTAGGAGTTCCCCTATAATCAGTTAAGCACTGTGCAAATATTTGCTGAATTCTCTGTATGACACACGAACCTTCCAGGAAGTTACAAGGTCCAGGAAAGAACAGTCTCAGCATTGACGTTGGGCAGATCCAAAAAGAACACAAAGAAAAATTAAAAGTAGCCAGATATGGTGGCTCATGCCTGTAATCCCAGTACTTTGGGAGGCCGAGGCAGGAGAATCACTTGAGGTCAGGAGTTCGAGACCAGCCTGGCCAACATGACGAAACCTTGTCTCTACTAAAAATACAAAAATTAGCTGGGCATGGGCCAGGTGCGGTGGCTCACTCCTGTAATCCCAGCACTTTGGGAGGCTGAGGCAGGTGGATCAAGAGGTCAGGAGATCAAGACCATTCTGGCCAACATGGTGAAACCCCGCCATCTCTACTAAAAATACAAAAATTAGCTAGGTGTGGATGCAGTCCCAGCTACTCAGAAGCTGAGGCAGGAGAATTGCTTGAACCCGAGAGGCAGAGACTGCAGTGAGCCGAGATCGTGCCACCACACTCCAGCCTGGGTGACAAGAGCGAGACTCTGTCTAAATATATATATATATTAGCTGGGCATGGTGGCAGGTGCCTGTAGTCCCAGCTACTGGGGAGACTGAGGCAGAAGAATCGCTTGAACCCCGGAGAAGGAAGTTGTAGTGAGCCAATATTCTGCCACTGCATTCCAGCCTGGGCGACAGATTGAAACTCTGCCTCAAAAAAAAGAAAAAAAAAGAAAAAGAAAAAGAAAAGCAGTATGAATTAGTCAACAGCAGTGGTTCTCAGTAGCAGGGTGGGGTGATTTTGCCCCCTGCAGACACTTGGCAATGTCTAGGGATGTGTCTGATTGTCACAACTGCAGGGGAGTGGGGTACTACTGACACGTAGTGGGTAGAGGCCAGGGATGCTGCTAAACATTCTAAAATGTCCAGGAGAGCCCCACCAAAGAGGGTAATCTGGTCCCAAATGTCAATAGTCCCGAGGTGGAGAGCCCTGCTCTGGAGCAGCACTGCCCACTAGGTTTCTGTGATGATGGAACCACTCTATACTGCACCATCCAACACAGTAGCCACCAGTCACATGCGGCTGCTGAGTACCCAAAATGTGACATTTAAAGTTTATTTCGGCCGGGCGCGGTGGCTCAAGCCTGTAATCCCAGCACTTTGGGAGGCCAAGACGGGCGGATCACGAGGTCAGGAGATCGAGACCATCCTGGCTAACACGGTGAAACCCCGTCTCTACTAAAATACAAAAAACTAGCCGGGCGAGGTGGCGGCGCCTGTAGTCCCAGCTACTCGGGAGGCTGAGGCAGGAGAATGGCGTGAACCCGGGAGGCGGAGCTTGCAGTGAGCTGAGATCTGGCCACTGCACTCCAGTCTGGGTGACAGAGCGAGACTCCGTCTCAAAAAACAAAATAAATAAAATAAATAAATAAATAAATAAATAAATAAATAAATAAAATAAAGTTTATTTCAACATCCGAAGGAATATAAATCATTCTACCATAAAGATACCTGCACACAAATGTTCCCTACAGCACTATTCACAAAGCAAAGATGTGGAATCCACCTCAATGCCCATCAATGACAGACTGGATAAAGAAAACGTGGTACATATGCATATGGAATACGACACAGCCATAAAAAAAGAACAAGATTGTGTCTTTTGCAGTACACGGATGGAGCTGGAGGCTATTATCCTTGGCACATTAACACAGGAAAGGAAAGTGTGGGAATGCGACAACATGCGAGTCATACTTCTATAAGAGGAGTCAGGCCTGCTGAGCAGCAGAATATTCACAGGGAAAGACTCAGGGCTGGAGAAACAGGGAAAGGCGACAGTCCCACAATGATCCTACAGCTATCAGACTCAAGTCCGAGGCTCTCATCTTCTCACCTTTTCATCTCTGCTGTCCCATTACCAAGCCACTCTCCTGCAGCCAAGGCAGGCATGCCCCAGAACCCTATGCGCTCATCTTCCCCCACCGTTCCATTTCTATCAAACTACCCAACATGTCTGTAAGACCCACTCACACCAGACATCTTCCTGCAAGCCTGTCCCTTTATCTTCTATCTATCCTTTCAAACCCAACTCTGTGCTCTTCGCAAAGAGAGGAGGAAGCAGTTCTGGGCTCTCTTAGACTTTACTGGTCTGTTTCTCTCTAGACCAGGACTGGCAAACTCAAACCTAGAGGGGCGCAGCAAGCCACATAAAAAATACATAGGCTAGGTGCAGTGGCTCATGCCTGTAATCCCAGCACTCTGAAAGGCTGAGGCAGGAAGATCACTTATGGCTAGAAGTGTGAAACCAGCTTGGGCTACATAGTGGGATCCCATCTCTATTTGTTTTTAAAAAATAGAAGAGAAGAAAAGAAGAAAGAAGGAGGTAGAGGAGGAAAGAAAGAAGAGAGGAGGGAGGAGGGAGGAAAGAGGAGGGAGGAGGAGGAGGAGGAGAAAAAATAATGAATGAAAATAAACACAAGGTCCAGTGGGATGGGGCACACTTCCAGTCCAGTTCCTACACAAGCCTAGACCAGCTGATTCTTCAAGACAAAGACATTCTGAAGAGTAAATATTCAGTTATAAAATGTTGGCAACTGATTCAATTTTTAAATATTATACAAAACTAAAACCACACCAAGATATCATTTTTTTACGACCAAAGTCAAAAATCTTAATAAAGGCAAGGATGGACAAACAGGCGCTGTCACTGCCGGCAAGGATCTAAGTCAGCATAACCTCAGGGAGGACATTTTGACGATGCTATCAAAATTACAAATGTGCATTCACTTCAGCCATTCCCCTTCCACATATTCCATACAGTCTAACATGGGCACAAAGACTTGTGTGACATTCCTAGTAATAATAAACCATTAGAAAAAATAAATATAACTGACCAAGCTCAGTGGCAAACGCCTATAATCCCAGCACTTTGCAGGCCCCGGTTCACTTGAGGCCAGGAGTTCAAGACCAGCCTGGGTGACAGCGCCTCTAAAGATAGCTAAATAGATAAGTAGGTAGGTAGGTAGGTAGATAGACAGACAGACAAACAAATAAAATAGAGAAATAATCTAAATGACCATCAGTGGTAGACTGGCTAAACAAACTACGGTACTATTCAATGTAATACTATGAGGCATTAAAATAATGATCAAAGGCCAGGTGCAATGGTGTGTGCCTGTAGTCCCAGCTATCTGGGACACTGAGGCAGGAGAATCACTTGAACCCAGGAGTTTGAAACAACCGGGGCAAAATAGCCCCCACATCTCAAATAAGAAAATAAATAAATAATTTCAAAAAGGTAGTGAAGAAGGTTGTTATATACTGACACGGAATGAACTCAGAATTTTTTTTTTTTTTTTTTTTTTTTTTGAGACAGAGTCTCACTCAGTCGCCCAGGCTAGAGTGCAGTGGTATGATCTTGGCTCACTGCAAACTGCGCCTCCCAGGTCCAAGTGATTCTTCTGCCTCCTCCGCCTCCCGAGTAGCTGGGATTACAGGCGCCCACCACCGTGCCTGGCTAAGTTTGGTATCTGTAGTAGAGACAGTTTCACCATGTTGACCAGGCTGGTCTCAAACTCCTGACCCCAGGTGATCTGCCTACCTTGGTCTCCCAAAGTGCTGGGATTACAGGCGTGAGCCACCGCCATCCAGAATGTACAGTTAAGTGAAAAATACATGCACTGTGTAGGGCATATTAATAATAGAATAAAAAAGAAAAATCTATGTCTATTTATCTATATAAAGATGCATGGTGGGTTTTTTTTATAAATGCTTAAAAATGTCTAGAACAATACAGAAGAACATGGTAAGACTCACTGCCTGGGGAATGGCACAGGGTAGCTGACTAGAGAGAGTGGGAGGGAAACTGACTTTGCAATGGCTACACCTCTATACCTGTTAAGTATTAAACCATGTGACTCTGACTCAGTACATTTTTTTCTAATTTAAAAATAAAATAGGCCGGGCGCGGTGGCTCACCCTGAAATCCCAGTACTTTGGGAGATAGGGAGATGGCCTCAGCTCAGGAGTTTGAGACCAGCCTGGGTAACATGGTGAAACCCTGTCTCTACTTAAAAAAAAAAAAAAAAAAAATCCAATAAAATTAGCTGGGCATAGTGGTGGGCACCTGTAATTCCAGCTACTTGGGAGGCTGAGGCGGAAGAATCGCTTGAATCCGGAAGGCGGAGGTTGCAGTGAGCCGAGATTGCGTCACTTGCACTCCAGCCTGGGTGACACAGCAAGACTCCATCTCAAAAATAAATAAAAATAATAATAAAATAATAAAACTCACCCTGCTGCCCAAACAGCACACAGCTCTGTCTGCTGCCTCGGATCTTGCCATGAGTTTGTAGGTCAGAGACCAGATCCCATTCACCTCCCCCAGGCCTGGCACACAAAGATGCTCTGTCACTAAGCGCGGGCTGATGACTCACTCCCCTTTCACATGCCCCAGTGCCCAGCACTCCTCCCTCACCTCACGCATTTGTGTTTACCCAAGACACTCGGTCATAGGTTCTAACACAGGCCTAGGCCACAGGGCCTGGCTGGCAACCCCACACAGCACGGCCCACAAGATTCCAGAAAACAGAACAGAATCCAGTGGAAGGCAATTTCCTAGACACCAAAACAATAAGCGAAAACATGAGTAAGTGCCGAGTGTGTGCCAAGCACTGTGGCAAAGCCCTCAAGGCGAATGACTTGCCTTGCTCCTCCCAACCGTCCTACAGTCAGAGGCTTCTATCCTCGCCCTCTTGTAGATGAGGACACTGCACCTTACAGGGTCTTGCAGCCCGTAAGGGGCAGAGCCAGGATGTGAGTCCAGCAGGCTGACCCCGGAGCCAGCCCTCTTAGCCAGAGTCTGGCAATCTCACCAAGCTGTAGAATCTGAGAGCCACCTCTGAATTGTCTAGATGGCAAACTAGGGAGGAATCCAAATGGCAGGAACCCAGCAGGGACACACCAAGGGTCCCTACTTGCACTGCCAAGCCTGCCTGTCTCCTCCCTCCAACCCTGCTATGGTGGCTGCCACTGCTGTGGGAGCTTCCATGAGACACACAATGGGGTCTAAGAGCTCCACATCCAACAAGAGGCAGGAGGCTGGACGTGGCTCCTTCCTTGCAGCCATGGGTCATGCGGATAAAGAAGGGAAGGAAGGAGGGAGGGGTAACAGGAAGGAAGGATTCCCTTTTTCTGTGCAGATGAGGATTCCATTGTTTATCCTCCTTCTGGCTCCAGTGCTCAACATGTACCCTCACTGAAGCCCACTGTGGGTCCTACCACCACTTATACCCCCCAATGAATTAGGAATGGAAAGCTCTTGAGATTTTTTAATGTTTCTGTTTTTTGGTTTTTTTGGGGGGGTTTTTTTTTTGGAGACAGGGTCACACTCCATCCCAGGCTGGACTGCAGTGGCACAATCATGGCTCACTGTAATCTCAAACCCCTGGGCTAAAAGGATCCTCCTACTTCAGCCTCCCAAGTAGCTGAGACCACGGGCATGCACTACCATGCCCAGCTAATTTTTTATTTTCTTGGTAAAGATGGAGTCTCCCTATGTTGCCCAGGCTGGTCTCAAACTCCTGGGCTCAAGAGATTCTCCCACCTCTGCCTTTCAAAGTGCTGGGATACAGGCGTGAGCCACCATGCCCTGTTGCTCCTGTTACTCACTCGCTCATTTAATCAAGCAGCCAGTATTTACTGAGCACCTACTATGTGCCAGCCTTTGTGCTAAGCACTGGGACTCTCACTAGTCAAACGAGGGCACTGCTCTCGCAGAGCCTACATTTTGTAGTGGGCAAGGTAGGAACAAAAAAAAAAAAAACAAGCAAAAAAAAAAACCCCAAACAAAAATATGCCACTCGGCAGTAGGTGACTCCTACAGAGTGAATGGTCTGGAAAGATGTCCCAAAGAGACAGCTGAGCTGAGACCTGGGAGACAAGAGACAGCAGTTTACGAGCTGTGGGACCCTGGGCTAGTTAATTAACCCTGCTAAGCCTCTGTTTCCTGGAAAATAGAACAATGACAGTACCCAGTATTGGACAATGCCATTAAGACAATCCACTTAAAATACCTAAGACAGTGATGGTGGCACCCAATAAACCAATGGAGTTTAACAAAATTCTTACAAGAAAATCTACTGTGTGTCACTAGAACGGAAGGCCCAGGCTATCAGGGATTTCTGTTGCATGTGTTGACCGCTATATCCCTAATATTAAAACTGCCAGAGATAGAGTAAGTGCTCAGGAAATGTTTATGGAGTGAATGAACGGATGGAATCAACAGTAGCTATTTTTAGTCTTCATACTATAAACCTCTGTTAACTTTTCTATGACTGTGTAGAGATCTGGATGCCCTTTCAAACAGCCGGCAATTCTCTGAAACACGCAAAAACAAGGCCAAGATTCTTAAGCACTGGTTTTCTGTGGTATCACACACAAAACTGAATTTTTGAGTGCTTCTTTGCTGGTCAGGCTTATCCATCCCAGACAGGTGACTTCTCAGGCCCAGGGCAGGAGTCAGTGCCTCTCTCTACTTTCTCTTTGTTTGCTTTTGGAGGGCCAGGATTCAGAATGAAAACATTACTTGTGGTGGGGTACAGTGGCTCATGCCTTTAATCCCAGCAGTTTGGGAGGCTGAGGTGAGTGGATCACCTGAGGCTGGGAGTTCGAGGCCAGCCTGGCCAACATGGTCAAATCCTATCTCTACTAAAAATACAAAAACACTGGGTGTGGTGGCACACGCCTGTAATCCCAGCTACTTGGGAGGCTGAGGCAGGACGATCACTCGAACCTGGGAAGCAGAAGTTGCAGTGAGCCAAGATGGCACCATCGCACTCCAGCCTGGGCAACAAGAGCCAGACTCTGTCTCAAAAAAAAAGAAAGAAAAAAAGAAAGAAAAGAAAAAGAAAACAGCCGGGCGCGGTGGCTCAAGCCTGTAATCCCAGCACTTTGGGAGGCCGAGACAGGTGGATCACGAGGTCAGGAGATCGAGACTATCCTGGCTAACACGATGAAACCCCGTCTCTACAAAAAAAAAAAAAAAAAAAAAACAAGAAAAAGAAAACATTTCTTATAAAGTGAAAGTAAAATACAAATCAACTTGTGAGAATATAAAGCACTGGTTAAGTAAATTAGAGATGTCTATTCAAAGAAATATGCTGTCATTCAAAATGTCATTTGCATATGGCAAAACCCCATCTCTATTAAAAATACAAAAATTAGCTGGGCGTGGTGGTGTATGCCTGTAGTCCTAGCTACGTGGGAGGCGGAGGCAGGAGAATCACCTGAACTTGAAAGGCGGAGGTTGCAGTGAGCCAAAATCATGCCATTGCAATCCAGCCTGGGCAACAGAGTGAGATACCATCTCAAAAAAATAAATAAAATAAAATAAAATGTCATTTGTTAAGTACACTATAACGTAAAAAATGTTTTATAGTAAAACGCTAAGTGGAAAAAGTAAAACATAAAAACCTATGTGCCACACTCGGCAATATAATGAGACCTCGTCTCTCTAAAATATCTAAAAGTTAGCCAACTGTGGTGGTGCACGCCTATGGTCCCAGCTGTTTGGGAAACGATGGTGAGAGAATCAGAATCACTTAAGCCCAGGAGGCAGACGTTACAGTGAGCAGAGATTGTGCACCTCCACTCCGGCCTGAGAAATGGAGTGAGGCCCTGACTCAAAAAAAAAAAAAAAAAAGCCGGGCGTGGGGGCTCACGCCTGTAATCCCAGCACTTTGGGAGGCCAAGGTGGGCGGATCACAAGGTAAGGAGATCGAGACCATCCTGGCTAACACGGTGAAACTCCGTTCCTACTAAAAATACAAAATATTAGCCGGGTGTGGTGGTGGGCGCCTGTAGTCCCAGCTACTCAGGAGGCTGAGGCAAGAGAATGGCGTGAACTCAGGAGGCGGAGCTTGCAGTGAACTCAGATCGCACCACTGCACTCCAGCCTGGGCAATGACAGATCGAGACTCCGTCTCAAAACAAACAAAACAAAAACCCATATGCGACATGGTTCCTACTCATAAAACAAGGTACACGCACAAACAGGAAGAAAACATCATCTGCTAAAAGGTTTGTGTTCATTGTGATTGTCTTTGAAGGAAAAATAACACACCAGCATTTCCTTTATTAGTTTTCTCTGTTCTCTCATTTTCTTTTTTTTTTTTTTTTTTTTTAATGAGACTGAGTCTCACTCTGTCACCCAGGCTAGAGTGCAGTGGTGCAATCTCAACTCACTACAACCTCTGTCTCCCGGGTTCAAGGAATTCTCCTGACTCAACCTCCCAAGTAGCTGGGATTACAGGCACGTGCCACGATGCCCAGCCAATTTTTGTATTTTTTTTATGGTAGAGACAAGTTTTCACCATGTTGGACAGGCTAGAACCGAACTCCTGACCTCAGGTGATCCACCCACCTCAGCCTCCCAAAGCGCTGGGTTACAGGCACAAGCCACCACGCTCAGCCTGTTCTCTCATTTTTCTTACATGGATATGTACTCATTTTTCAATTAAAGGAAAACAAAGATTAGACTTTTTTCACCATTCCTCTTATAACATAAACTACTCAAGAAGAGTGTGCCTGGCCAGGCCCTGGAGCCTGGAGACCCACAGGAGGACAGGCCACCCTGACGTGACAATTTAAGCTCAGTGTTCCCGTGCCTAACCTATATGTCTAAAACTCAATCTCAGATAAAGAAAAGGAAGCCAAGGCTGGGCGTGGTGGCTCATGCCTGTAATCCCAGCACTTTCAGAGGCCAAGGCAGGTGGATCACCTGAGGTCGGGAGTTCAAGACCAGCCTGACCAACATGGAGAAACCCTGTCTCTACTAAAAATATAAAAAATAAGCTGGGCCTAGTGGTGCATGCCTGTAATCTTAGATACGCGGAGGCTGAGGCACGAGAATCACTTGAACCCAGGAGGCGGAGGTCACAGTGAGCCCAGATTGCACCAGTGCACTCCAGCCCAGGCAACAAGTGCAAAATTCCATCTCAAAAAAAAAAAAAAAAGAATAAATTTCTTAGGTTGGGCATGGTGGCACACACCCGTATTCCCAGCACTTTGGGAGGCCAAAAGCAGGCGAATCACCTGAGGTCAGGGGTTTGAGACCAGTCTGGCCAACATGGCTAAACCCCATCTCTACTAAAAATACAAAAAAAAAAAATCACTGGGCATGGTGGTGCATGCCCATAATCCCAACTAGTTGGAAGGCTGAGGCATAAGAACTGCTTGAACCCAGAAGGCAGAGGTTGCAGTGAGCTGAGATCACACCACTGCATTCCATCCTGGGCAACAGAGTGAGACACTATCTCAGTAAATAAATAAATAGGCCGGGCATGGTGGCCCATGCCTGTAATCCCAGCACTTTGGGAGGCCAAGGTGGATCATGTGAGACCAGGAGTTTGATACCAGCCTGTCCAACATGGTGAAACCCCGTCTCAACTAAAAAAAAAAAAATACAAAAATTAGCCGGATATGGTGGCACACAGCTGTAACCTCAACTACTCAGGAGGCTGAGGCAGGAGAATCCCTTGAACCCAGGAGCCGGAGGCTGCAGTGAGCCGAGATTGCACCACTGCCCTCCAGCCTGGGCAAAAGAGTGAGACTTCGTCTCAAAAAATAAAAAATAAATAAATTTATTGGCTGGGCGTGGTGGCTCACGCCTGTAATCCCAGCACTTTGGAAGGCCAAGGCGGGCGGATCACAAGGTCAGGAGTTCGAGACCAGCCTGACAAACATGGTAAAACCCCGTCTCCACTAAAAATACAAAAATTAGCCAGCGTGGTGCCGCAGACCTGTAATCCCAGCTACTCAGGAGGCTAAGGCAGGAGAATCGCTTGAACCCAGGAGGTGGAGGTTGCAGTGAGCCAAGATCGCGCCTCTGCACTCCAGCCTGTGGGTGACAGAGCAAGACTCCATCTCAATTAAAAAAAAAAAAAAATTCTTGTAATACCATTATGCTCACATCAGAACGGCTGAAACAGAAGGTGATGGACAATACAGTGTTGGTGAGGACATGGAACAACCGATCAGCTTGGCCGAAGTATAAATTAGTACAATTGCTTTGGAAAATTATCATTTTCTTCTAAAGCTAAACACAAATGTATCCCCTAGGGCACAGCAAAGCCACACAAGACATACTGAATGATGTGTTCAAGAATGTTCATAGCTGTACTATTCGTGACATTAATTTCAAATGAAAGCTTAATAACACTAAGAGATACCACACGTGCCAAGACAGCAATAAATGAGATGCTTCCTACATTCGTTTCCTTGGGCTGCCATAATAAAATACCATAGACTGAATGGCTTAAACAACAGAAACTTATTTTTTCACAGTCCTGGAGGCCAGAAGTCCAAGAACAAGGTGTCAGCAGGGTTGGTTTCTCCTGAAGCCTCTCTCCTTGGCTTGTAGACAGCCACCATCCCCGTGTCCTCACACAATCTTTTCTCTGGTCTCTCTCTCTCTCTCTCTCTCTCCTTTCTCTCTTTTCTCTCTTTCTCTCTTTCTCTCTTTCTTTCTTGAGATGCAGTCTCACTCTGTCACCCGGGCTGGAGTGCAGGGGTGTGATCTTGGTTCACTGCAACCTCCGCATCCTGAGTTAAAGCAATTTTCCTGCCTCGGCCTTCCTAGCAGCTGGGATTACAGGTACGCGTCACGACACCCGGCTAATTTTTATAATTTTAGTAGAGATGGGGTTTCACCATGTTTGGCCAGGCTGGTCTCAAACTCCTGACCTCAAGTGATCCGCCTGCCTCAGCCTCCCAAAGTGCTGGGATTACAGGTGTGAGTCACCATGCCCAGCCTTTCTGTCTGTCTTAATCTCCTCCTATAAGGTCATCGGGCAGAATGGAAAAGGGTCCATCCTAACAGTTTCATTTTATTTTTATTTTATTTTATTTTATTTTATTTTTGAGATGGAGTCTCGCTCTGTCACCCAGGCTGGAGTGCAGTGGTGCGATCTTGGCTCACTGCAAGCTCCACCTCCCGGGTTCACACCATTCTCCTGCCTCAGCCTCCTGAGTAGCTGGGACTACAGGCGCCCGCCACCTCGCCCAGCTAATTTTTTGTATTTTAGTAGAGATGGGGTTTCACCATGTTAGCCAAGATGGTCTCAATCTCCTGACCTCATGATCCACCCACCTCGGCCTCCCAAAGTGCTGGGATTACAGGTGTGAGCCACCGCGCCCGGCCTAACAGCTTCATTTTAAATTGATCACCTCTTTAAAGGCCCTGTCTCCAAATTCAGTCACATTCTGAGGTGCTGGGGGTTCCAGCTTCAAACATGTGGATTTGGGGAGGGATGGGGGATCCACATCTGCAACATTTCCCAAATGTTCTAACAGCACAAAGCTTCCTTAATTACTAAATCAGAAAGCTGACCTCACAGCAAGAACAATAGTCCAGACTGTATGATTTCTCATCCAACAGATGTCTTGAGTTTTGTTTTTGTTTTTTTTTTTTTAAAGACAGGATGAGACACCTTAAAAGGACAATAAAGAATATGGCCACTGAGTGAGTATCAGTTTCCTTAGTCCAGTGGCTCTGAGGGCCATTCACCATGCAGAGGACACTTGGCAATGTCTGGAGACATTCCTGATTGTCACAAGGCGGGGAGGGGATAGTACTGGCATCTAGTGGGCAGAGGCCAGAGATGCTGCTAAACATCCTACAATGCCCACGACAGCCCCCATAACCAGGAATTATCAAACCCAAAATATCGGCCAGGCGCGGTGTATTTTTAGTAGAGACAGGGTTTCACCATGTTGCCCAGGTTCATCTTGAACTCCTGACCTTAAGTGAGCCACCCACCTTGGCCTCCCAAAGTGCTGGGATTGCAAGCATGAGCCACCAAGTCCAGCCCCAAGCCTGACTTCATCTCGTCACTGCAAACTGTCCGCGGCATGTGGGAGATCCTGCCAGGCTCATGTTAGGAGCAGGGCACTGCTGACACTACAAACTGATTCTTCCTTGGGGATCGCTGCCAACAGGCTCTTCCCTGGCATTTGCTAAATGCCACAGAGATTTAATTGGGATGAAGGAAGAGCATCTGGCCCAGTCCACCTTTCCAACTCTCACCAGAAGCCTTTCCCTGCTCCCACGGGGCCTCTTCCAACTGTCTTCCCCCAGAGTTTCTGCAAATTCTGTTTAGACAAAAATAAAAGCGGGGCCAGGCACAGTGGCTGGCACCTGTAGTTCCAGCACTTTGATAGGCCGAGGCTGGCGGATTGCTTTAGCTCAAGAGTTTGAAAACAGCCTGAGCAACATGGAGAAACCCTATCTCTATAAAAAATACAAAAATTAGACAGGCATGGTGGTGCATGTTTGTAATCCCAGCTACTGGGGAGGCTGCGGTGGTAGGATTGCTTGAACCCAGGAGGCTGAGGTTACAGTGAGATCACATCACTGGACTCCAGCCTGAGCAAAAAAGGGAGACATCTCAAAAAAAAAAAAAAAAAAAAAAGGTTTTAAATGTATAAGCACAACCAACCCTCCTATTTCTTTCCCCTTGTAGCAGTAACATTATGTGTTTAGACTGTGCCATTTCAGCATGGGCCACTAATTCCTAAACGTCAGGCATGACTTGGGATATCTACAAATCTCAGGAACATTTACAGACTTCATGGTTTTCTTTAAATTGACTGCCTTTTCTTTAAATTCTAAAAGGAAACTTCCTGCCATGACTACAACAAGAAACCCAGTATCATTTGGTACAAACAGAAGGGCTCATAAAAATAACTGCTAATCTTTCATACATATATTAATCTTTCAAACTCACACAAATTAGAGAAAACAGATACTAGTTATTAAAATCAGAATCATTCTAAATGTCATCAACAAAAATGTTACAACCAGTCTTTTCTTTCCAAATTAAACCAAAGTCACCACCTTCATGAGTGACCCTGAAGACACATCCCATCCCCCTTCAAAGGCAGTCATAAAATACGGCCAGCCCTTATCACCAACTTTCAACATTTCCATCTGAGTAGACACGAAAAGAACATTCTGTTCTGAGAAGGCCAAAAGTCCAAAGGTGGCTGGTTCAAAGCCTGGCCTCCTTTTTCCAACCTGTTGCATGCAAGGCAGAGGTCAAGGTCAAAGGGTGCCCCCAACTCCTTGGGGACTGGAATACAGGGACCTCCTCTCACCAGCCAGCTGGACAGTAGGAGGTAGAAAGAGCCCTTTTGGGCAGGGTGCAGTGGCTTATGCTTGTAATCCCAGCACTTTGGACAGCCAAGGCAGGCGGATCACGAGGTCAAGTGTTGAGACCAGCCTGACCAACATGGTGAAACCCCGTCTCTACTAAAAATGCAAAAATTAGCCGGGTATGGCGGCATACACCTGTAATCCCAGCTACTCAGGAGGCTGAGGCAGGAGAATTGCTTAAACTCGGGAGGCAGAGGTTGCAGAGAGCTGAGATCATACCACTGCACTCCAGCCTAGGCAACAGAAGACTCTGTCCCAAAAAAGAAAAGAAAGAGCCCTTCCGCAGGGAAGCCCGACAGGCACAGCGCCCATGTCCACACTCCATCCTTCAGAGTCCCTCTGTGGGTGTGCAATGACGCATCTTCTGGTCTCCACAAGGGCAGGGAGCAGCTAGTCTAGTTTTGGTCAGCACAAGGCAGAGCAAGGGAGGACCTCTGTAACTGAAGGGGATGGCACAAGTGCAGCTGGGTGCTGGCAAAGGACAGACAGCACAGCCCCATGGGCTGCTGCCAAGGCTTGCTGCACTGTTCTCATCCCAGGGGGGCAAAGAGCTGTTGGTGCAACTCTCTACTCCAGGCCAGAGAGGGGAAGGTCGGTGGCCGAGGAGGGGGGTGTCTCTGGGTTTCACCCACCAGCACAATTCCCTCCCTCAAAACATACCCCTATATGTTTCATACCTAATACTCCCTCCAACACATCAAAGAAAGGATGTTAAAATGTACACACACGGCCAGGCGCAGTGGCTCACGCCTGTAATCCCAGCACTTTGGGAGGCCGAGACAGGCAGATCACAAAGTCAGGAGATCGAGACCATCCTGGCTAACACAGTAAAACCCCGTTTCTACTAAAAATATAAAAAATTAGCCGGGCGTGGTGGCAGGCACCTGTAGTCCCAGCTACTCGGGAGGCTGAGGCAGGAGAACGGCATGAACCCAGGAGGCGGAGCTTGCAGTGAGCCGAGATCGTGCCACTGCACTCTAGCTTGGGCAACAGAGCACAGACTCCGTCTCAAAAACAAACAAACAAAGAAACAAAAAACAAGAATGTAAGTCCTGAGAATAATGAGAATCCTACCTAACACCACACCTCCATCACATCAAAGAGAAAGGGCATTTTTGTTTCCTTATCAGTAAAGCAAGAATAAAAAAAAAAATACCAACATCAAAGGGCCATTGTGCAGCATGAAAGAGGAAACATCAGTTCAGAGCCAAAACACTGCAGGCCCTAAATAAATATTCATCTTTTTCCTCCACCGTCAGATAATGAGTCACATAAATACGCTGATGTAAGCTCTATGCTCTCAGGCAAAATGTAGGACCTCTGAAATGCCACTGATGCCTCCACCTAGGCAGGGGGCTTCCTGTCTAGACTCCAGTCCCCTCCGCAGGATGGAAAGAGGAGCACGAGAATCTGTTCCCAGGGTCTGCAGCACACATCCATGTGTGACAGCTTCTCCTCACTGCTGTAACAAATTACCACAACTTGAGTGGCTTAAAACAATGCAAGTCTATTACCCTACAGTTAGGTCTGAAGTCCAAAACGGGCCTCATGGGACTAAAATCAAGGAAGGTGTCAGCAGGGCTGTGTTCCTTCTGGAGGCTCCAATTGAGAGTCCGTTTCCTTATCTTTGCCAACTTCTAGAGTTCCCTGCATTCCTTGGCTCGTGGCCCTTTCTTCCCTCTTCAAGTCAGCAGTGCAGCCTCTCCCAATCTTTCTCTTATGCTGACACTCACTCTCCCGCCTGTCTTTCCCTTTTAAGGACCCTGTGTTAACACTGGGCCGGGCCAGGGTCAGTGGCTCATGCCTGTAATCTCAGCGTTTTGGGAGGCCAAGGCAGGCGGATAACTTGAGATTAGGAGCTCGAGGCCAGCTTGGCCAATATGGTGAAGCCCCATCTCTACCAAAAATAAAAAAATTAGCTGGGTGTGGCAGTGGGCACCTGTAATCCCAGCTACTTGGGAGGCTGATGAATGAGAATCGCTTGAACCCAGGAGGTGGAGGTTGCAGTGAGCTGAGATCATGCCACTGCACTCCAGCCTAGGCAACAAGAGTGAGACCCTATCTTTTAAAAAAAAAAAAAATTTAAGGTGATATATCCACACATGGGTTTTTTTGGTTTTTTTGTTTTTTGGGTTTTTTTTGAGACAGGGTCTCACTGTGTGGCCCAGGCTGGAGTGCAGCAGTACGATCAGGGCTTACTGTCACCTAGATCTCCTGGGCTGAAGCACTCCCCAACTCAGCCTCCCAAGTAGCTGGGACCACAGGCTCAAGCCACCATGCCTGGCTTTTTTTTATTATTATTGTCTATTTTTTGTAGAGACAGGGTTTCACTATGTTGCCCAGGCTGCTCTTGAACTCCGGGGCTCAAGCAATCCTCCTGCCTCATCCTCCCAAAGCACTGGGATTACAGGTGTGAGCCACTGAGCCCAACTGGAATTCTATTACACAATAAAAAGAAACCTCAAAAACTTCATGGTAAATTAAAGCAGCCAGACACAAACGGCACCATGTGGTATGATTCCATTGATAGACAATTTCCAGAAAGGGCAAATCTATGGAATCAGAAAGTGGATCACGGGTTGCCTGGGACTGGGGAAAGGGCAGGGATGAACTGTGGATGGGCTGAAGACGACTTTCAGAGGTGATGGAAACGTTCAAAACCTGCGCCGGAGTGATGGTTGCATAATTCTATACGTTTATTTTTCTGAAATCAATGGTTTGTACACTTTCAATAGATGTATGCTGTATAAATTATACCTCAATAAAGCTGTTTAAAAAATTGTGGTAGACAATGTACCTATTCAGTTCTTCTTTCTCAATCTGATTCATATTCAAAACTTCCTAGTCCCCCAAATCCAAATATATCAAGCATCAAAGCATCCCTATCCGAAGTGGCCACAACACATAGATGGTTACAACGAGGCAAAGTCTTGGGCCACCTGGTACCTAAGCTCCCATCCTTGCCACATCACCACACCAGGGCCTCGACATACCTGGACGGAATGCTCTATATAGTTACTCATTTACCTGAATTTCATCAGGAAAAAGCAGGGAAATTCATAATATTTCTAAATTTCTCATAAAAGGCCCCTCCTCTCAAAGAAGCACACTGCAAATCCCAACAGCAAACCTCATGCAAACATCCAGTGATCCTAAGGCATACTGAGCACTTATTCTCCTAAACTGTACATGGACTAAACAACTTTACATGGACTAAACAACTCTCTGAGATATATAATTATTGTTATTCCCATTTTACAGACGAAACAACTGAGGCTCAGAGAGTTACAGTTATTTTCCCAAGATCACACAGCTAGTAAGCAGCAGAGCCTGGGTGTGAACCCAGCTCCTCAATGGATTCCGGAGTTCTGGCTCCTAACAAACAATCCCTGCCATTTCACCAAGAGAGGAGCTCCAGGCAGCCACAAGCAAAGGACGTGATGTCATAAAATGGTTTCCAGCAATGGAGGTGAAATGCCTCGTTTCCTAACTACACCATTTCAAAAGTTTTCTCAATATCAGGATGTGGTAACTTTCTCAAGAGAAAAAAGAACTTTGAAGCCGGGGGATTCCTCCAAAAACAAGCTGCAAGTGTTCGCAACATATGCTGAGTGACCCCAGAAATAATTGCATTCTGTCCCCTACGACATATGGCATCTTGTTTTTCGTTTTTTGAATCACAAGTCCTCCAACCATTCCACAGTTTTATTGCCTAGAACCATCAGGTGAAATGGGTGGATCTGGTTCAAAACTGCCTCCTCTCACTTACAACCTCCAAGACCACGAACACATTAACATCAGTGAATCTTTGTTTCCCCTGTCAATAAAATGGCAGAATTAACTCTAAAAACTCACACGGTTGTTCTAAGGATTAAAACAGCCCTATTTATCTCAAGTGTCCAGCAGAAAGCCTGACCCATTACATACCACTTTCTTCTTCCTTTAACCACCCACTCACTTTAGCCCTCAGGCTGCCATCCCTCAGCCCCCAGTTCTATTTCAGGAAGCTCCTCCATCTCTCTGCGTTTCTCAAGTGTTTCTAAACTTCAGGATTCCCACCTTGATGCTGCTACTCCTGAAAATGCAGATTATATACAAAAGCATTTATGCAAATGCACAGCAACCCTGATATACGATTTGAATCCAAATCCATGTCACTGTTTAAGAAATAGATTGGCCAGGCACAGTGGCTCACATCTGTAATCCCAGCACTTTGGGAGGCCAAGGCGGGCGGATCACCTGAGGTCAAGAGTTGGAGACCAGCCTGACCAACATGGAGAAACCCCATCTCTACTTAAAATACAAAATTAGCCGGGCATGGTGGCGCATGCCTGTAATCCCAGCTACTCAGGAGGCTGAGGCAGGAGAATCGCTTGAATCCGAAAGGCGGAGGTTGCAGTGAACCGAGATCGCACCGTTGTACTCCAGCCTGGGCAACAAGAGCGAAACTCCGTCTCAAAAAAAACAGAAATTGATTAGTTACAAGCCAAGCGCGGCCGCTCACACCTGTAATGCCAGCACTTTGGGAGGCCAAGGCAGGTGGATCACCTGACGTCAGGAGTTCAAGACCAGCCTGGCCAACATGGTGAAACAACTGTCTCTACTAAAAATACAAAAATTAGCCAGGCGTGATAGTGGGTGCCTGTAATCCCAGCTACTTGGGAAGCTGAGGCAGGAGAATCGCTTGAACCCAGGAGGCAGAGGTTGCAGTGAGCGAAGACCAAACCATTGCACTCCAGGCAACGAGAGTGAAACTCCGTCTCAAAAAAAAAAAAAAAGAAAGAAAGAAAGAAAGATTAGTTCCAAAGCTGGCACGTTCGAAAGGGGCTGTGATGCTCCATTCCAACATAAACCAGAAAGCTTACTTTTAAATAAAATTATCTGCACCTGGTACGATGTACCAGGCAGTGTTCAAGCCAACTGTTATCATTAAAACGAAGGAGAGCGGGTGCGGTGTCTTGCCTCTAGTCCCAGCACTTTGGGAGGCCGAGGCTGACGGATCACCTGAGGTTGGGGGTTCAAGACCAGCCTGCCCAACATGGCGAAACCCCGTCTCTACTAAAAAGACAAAATTAGCCGGGCATGGTGGCAGGTGCCTGTAGTCCCAGCTACTTGGGAGGCTGAGACAGGAGAATCGCTTGAACCTGAGAGGGAGAGGTTGTTCACACCGCTGCACTCCAGCCTGGGCAACAAAAGCGAAACTCTGTCTCCAAAAAAACAAAAACAAAAACAAAAGCCAACCCAGGAGACTACTTCCAGGAGGTTGAGACGGAAGGATTCTTTGAGGCCAAGAGTTTGAGACCAGCCTGAGGAGCACAGCAAGGCCATCCCCTACCACTCCCTCGTTTAAAAAAAATAAAATAGTCGGCCGCGGTGACTCACATCTATAATCCCAGCACTTTGGGAGGCCGAGGTGGGTGGATCACGAGGTCAGGAGTTCAAGACGAGCCTGGCCAAGATGGTGAAACCCCCCTCTCTACTAAAAATACAAAAATTAGCTGGGCGTGGTATCTGGCGCCTGTAATCCCAGCTACTCGGGAGGCTGAGGCAGATAACTGCTTGAAGTCGGGAGGCAGAGGCTGCAGTGACCAAGAGCTCGCCACAGCACTCCAGCCTGGGCAACCGAGCGAGACTCCGTCTCAATAATAATAACAATGAACGCAAAACAGAGAAGGGAAGAGTGAGGGAACTATCTTTGGGTCAGACAATCCGGAGTTCAATATCCATTTTGCAGAGTCTTCCCTACAGCTCTTAACCTCCGTAAGCTCCAATTTCCTCCTCTGGGTAATATCAGTGAGGCCTCTTCATCGGAGGATTCAGGAAGCCAGGGACAAAGACCCCACAAAATGGCCGCCAGCACCATTCTTTTTTTTTTTAATTCCACTGACACCTGGTGAAGCCACCTTTAGGGTTCACCCCACCCGCTGCGTCTACTGTTCCGAGCAACTGACGCTGCAATAAGCGGCCGCCACCGGGAAGTGCCCAGGGAGGACCGGACACCCGAGCAAGGGCGGAGCAGAGCGGCCGCAGGCCCCGCCCAACACCGCGTTCAGCCTCCCGCGGGCTCCAGCCTCACCTGCACCGCCTGTGGAAATGCACATCTCCAGGCCCCGCCCCCCAGAACTCTGATTGGTGGGTCTAGGCGGGGGCCGGGGAATCTGCATTTGCACCAGCGCCCACCCCTGTTCTTCCCACCCCCGCCCCTCACGCCCAGGTAAGTCTATGGCAGGCAATGCGAGAGCCCCGCAAACCTCAACATGTCACGCTGCCATCCTCCGAACAGGAAGACGGCGAGGCGCAAAATACCAACCAGTCCCCTCTCCCCAAATGCGGGAAAACCCTCGCATGTCCCGCGTCTAGGCTGCCCTCGAGGTCTCCTGCTGCGGGGAAAGACACAGCAGGCGGCAGCCCCTGTCCCAGCCGTGGGATTCCTTCCCCTAAATTGTGGGGGGAGAACACAAGGGGTAGTGTCACCAAGCGGCCAGTTGGAGCCCCTCCCACCCTCCTGCGGCTGCTGCTTCGGGCCCACCCCGGGGCGAAGGGGGAAGGGGCCATCGGAGAGCAGGTGGTCTCGGCGCAGCCTCCTGGGGTTGGGACCCAGGGGCGCTGATGGGGTACCCCGCGGCGTAGGCCGTGCCCCCCTAAAAGCTGAGCATATCTGGGCTCCCAAGTAAGGCTCCAAGCACAGAGCTCGGTGTGACATTGACCAAATCGTTACCTCAACGACAGATATTAATTACGGAACAATGAAACGGTGAGAAGGCATGGCTGATCCGAATTCCGCGAGTGTGTAAACAGCGCTGGGGCGGGCGGCTTCTCGGGGTTTCTAAAAGAAGGTGGGCAGGGAGGCCAGGCAACCGGGCGCTCGAACCCCAAAGGGCCGGCATCAGGCTAGGGGCCGCCCGGGGCTGGAGCGCAGGGAACCCCTCGCCGCCTCCCCGCCTCCCCGGCCCTGCCCTGGGCTCATGGCGCCGGGCAGGGCGCGCGGCCAACCTGTCAGGCCCGGCCAGGCTGGCCCGAGCGGCCGGCTCCGGGAGGGCGCGGACAAAGGAGAAACGCGAGCCGGGCCCACTCAACCGGCGCGGGGCCTGCTGTCCATCCGCTTCTTTCTGGCGCACCGGCTGCAGCGGGATGTTGTCCGTCATGTCGGCGGCGCCGCCGCCTTGGCCGCCGCGCCCCCCGGCGCCGGGCCGCCGCCCGGTCCGGCCTTCCGCGGCGCGCCCGCCGGCGCCGCGCCGCCCGGAGAGGCGGCGGCAGCGGGCGGCCCGGGCCCCGCAGCGAGGGCGAGCTCGCGGAGCGCCGGGGCCACCGCGCGGAGCGCCGCGCGGGCCCGACCGACGGGACACGGGCGCACCATGGGCCCGAGCTCCGCGCTGCGCCGCTCGCTCCGCGCCGCGCCTTCCACGGGGGGCGGCCGGCCCGTGTCCGCGCGCCGCGGCCGCTGCAGTTCCCCGGCCCCCGGCCCGCGCCGCGCGCCCCCCACGCGCGGCCCACCCGGCCACGGCCCCCGCCCCACGCCCGGCCGTTGCGCGCGCCCTGCCGCCACACCCCCCCAAAATCCCACATTACAATCACATCCCAGGCCCCACACCACGCGCGCTGTCACACTCATCCACACCAAACATCAGACATGCACAATCACACGCACCACGCCACGCTCACCCCATCAGTCATTCTCACTCACTCTTGCACCAACGTGCACATTCATGCCCAGGCCCTACACACACACACCTGCCACTGCTCACTGCCGGCAACATCCAGCATTCACAATCACATGTGAGTCATCCACACACATAACACGCTCACCCTCCTGTTGGTCACCATCATCCATGCACCCAGTTTCTCAAACCTCACACCCATGTGCCCGCAGAAATCACAGTCACACAGGGACCCTGAGCTTTTCAGACTCCTTCACCCTCTGACCTTCACCATCCTCACCCTCATTCTCTATCTGGATTCTGGGAACTCAGCATCACACACACACATGCGACTGCCTCTTTCATCCAAATACCCTTCAGTAATCTGAACACCCTCATTCTCACACCAGCCACTTTCTTGGACTTGCACATGGGCCCCGCTCTCAGGCCTCAGACCGTCAGCCTGCATTACCTGTCACTGTGATTCACGGTTTCACACACACACACACCTATCTCCTTCACCGCAGACCACATCCACACTCACTTCTACACTCTCCCACAGTGTCTAGGGCCCATGAACTTTTCAAAGGCCTGATAAAGTTATGAGAGCAGGAAAAAAAAAAAAAAACAGTGGGAAGAAACAAAGTGAGGGAGTTTAAAAATCACTATGTAACTAAAGAGCCTGAAAATGTAATACCATATAAACTAATCTAAAGCTGACTTTTACATAGTTACATCTGATGACAAATCATGTTGGACGCCATATCTTTTCTTTTTCTTTTTGAAACAGAATCTCCCTCTGTCACCCAGGCTGGAGTGCAGTGGCGAAATCTCAGCTCACTGCAACCTCCGCCTCCCAGGTTCAAGCAATTCTCCTGCCTCAGCCACCCGAGTAGCTGGGATTATAGATGTGCCATCACCACGCCCGGCTAATTTTTGTATTTTTAGTGGAGATGAGGTTTCACCATGTTGGCCAGACTGGTCTTGAACTCCTGTCCTCATGTGATCTGTCCACCTGGGCCTCCCAAAGTGCTGGGCTCTTCCCTGGCATTTGCTAAATGCTGTAGAGATTTAATTGGGATGAACGAAGAGCATCCGGCCCAGTCCACCTTTCCAACTCTCACCAGAAGCCTTTCCCTGCTCCCACGGGTCACTGCGCTTGGCCCTTTTCTTTTTTTTTTTTTTTGTTTTTTTTGTTTTTTAACTTAGTGCTAACTGCCAGTAAGTGGATGCCATACAGGATGGAGCCACCAAATATCCCAGTGTCTGAGGTGGATCTCAAACCAAGAAGTGTGACTTACCTCGTGCCCCAGAGAAGTTCCTCAAGAAAAGAAACATGTCATTAGTAATTGCTGCATTGCACTTTTGGAGAGGAAATAGCATTCTCCAGCCAGCAGGGCTGGTGTGCCTTGCTTCCTCCTGTCCCTTCTACATCTAAAATGATGCTTCATACATAGCATGGCACAAGTTGGCACTCAATAAAGGCTTCTTACGTGGAAGAAGTGTAAACACCCTGACATGCCAATTATGGCCTCAGTGTGGGTCCCACCTTCTCCCATCTGCTTTGCTGGACATCCCCCTTTCAAACTCCACACCCTCTTCTCAACCCCACTACTACACAGGGTACAAGAGAAGACCAAGGAGTCTGGGCACAGCGGCTCACACCTGTAATCCTGACATTTTGGGAGGCTGAGGTGGGCGGATCACTTGAAGTCAGGCATTCGAGACCAGCCTGGTCAACATAATGAAACCCTGTCTCTACTAAAAAAAAAAAAATACAAAAGAATTACCCAGGTGTGGTGGCTGCGCGCCTGTAATCCCAGGTACTCCTGAGGCTGAGGCAGGAGAATGGCTTGAACCTGGGAGGTGGAGGTTGCAGTGAGCCGAGATGGTGTCCAGTCTGGGCAACAGAGCTGGAGACTCTGTCTCGAAAAAAGAAGACCAAGGAGATGGGGAACATAAAACTTTAACCCAGGGTCCCCTACACTGTTGCAATTCAATGAATGTGAGCTATTGTTTTTATCAAGCCCCTGCGACATGCATGTAGTTCCACATTTAACACTCCCAACAGTCGTGCCGGTTCAGACTAAATAACCGGACCCATTTTACAGGTGAAGACTTAGAAGCTCAGAGTGACCTGCAGAAAGCCACATGGTTAGCAAGGAACTAGGTTAGGCTCCAAGGCCTGGTCTTTCATGCTTCAGAAAGCAGGAAAGGCCAGGCGCGGTGGTTCAAGCCTGTAATCCCAGCACTTTGGGAGGCCGAGACGGGTGGATCACGAGGTCAGGAGATCGAGACCATCCTGGCTAACACGGTGAAACCCCGTCTCTACTAAAAAAAATACAAAAAATCTAGCCGGGCGAAGTGGCGGGCGCCTGTAGTCCCAGCTACTCCGGAGGCTGAGGCAGGAGAATGGCGTAAACCCGGGAGGCAGAGCTTGCAGTGAGCTGAGATCTGGCCACTGCACTCCAGCCCGGGCGACAAAGCGAGACTCCGTCTCAAAAAAAAAAAAAAAGAAAAAAAAAAGAAAGCAGGAAAAAATGGCCTCCTGTAACCAATGGAACCACAGTTACCGTGACACCTCCAGGCACCAACTAATACTGATTCCAAGTAATTTTAAACTCCCTTGCAGAGCTGACCTTGGCCTCCTCATCAGAATGCCTTATTTTCTTTCTTTTCTCTTTTGAGACAATGCCTCACTCTGTCACCCAGGCTGGAGGGCAGTGATGTGATCACCAGCTCACTGCAGCATTGACCTCCCAGGCTCAATCAATCTTCTTCCCTCAGACTCCTGAGAAGCTGAAACTACAAGCACCTACCACCATGCCTGGCTAATTTTTGTATTTTTAGTAGAGACAGGGTTTTGCCATGTTGCCCAGGCTGGTCTCAAACTTCTGGATTCAAGCCATCTGCCCTCCTCAGCCTCCCAAAGTGCTGGGGCTACAGGCATGAGCCACTGCACCCGGCCAGACTGCCCTATTTTCTAAATCATGGAACAACCATAGTGGCTCCCTCCTCTGGGATCCGGCATCACTTCCGCTACCTTCCAGCTGTGGAACTTGAGGCTGGTGACAGACTCTGCTGGGACTCAGTTTCCTCATCTGTAAAATGGGCATGCTGATAGTACCGGCCTCATAAGGTTATTGAAAGGATTAAATGAGTTAATCGTATACATAAAACAATTAGAAGGGTGCCTGCACACAGAGGAAGCACTCTCTGAGGGTCATTGTTGCAGGGTTTTTGGAATGATTAAGTTCAATCATGAAAACATGTAAAAAATAACTTTATACGATGTCTGTCACATGGTAAATGCTCATCAAAGGTTAGCTACTCGCCGGGCACAGTGGCTCATGCCTGTAATCCCAGCAGTTTGGGAGGCCAAGGCAGGCAGATCACAAGGTCTAGAGTTCAAGACCAGCCTGGCCAACACAGTGAAACCCTGTCTGTACTAAAAATACAAAAAAATTAGCCAGGCATGGTGGCAGGCACGGTAATCTCACCTACTCAGGAGGTTGAGGCAGGAGAATCACTTGAACCCGAGAGGTGGAGGTTGCAGTGAGCCGAGATCATGCACTCCAGCCCGGGCAACAGTGAGAGACTCCGTTTCAAAAAAAAGAGAAAAGATTAGCTATTGAAAGTCCTGCTTCTATGATATGAATATTCATAGTTTTCCCTAATTCAAGAATGAACACAAGAGCATTATCAATGATCGTGTCTGAAAAAAAGATTCCAGGTGGGTTTTTAAAATACAATTTAATTGAAAGTTTTTTTTGTTTTAGTAGTTTTCCATTTATAGAAAACGTAAGCAATTAACACAGAAAGTTTAATATGTCCCCATCCTATATCCATGTCCCCAGTCTTAGGGACGGTTTCCCTTATTAACATTTTGCGGTACATCCAGGTGGATCTTAAATATTTCATCCTTTTTTTATTTTTTGTCAACACTCAATACTTTTTCTCTAGTGAAACGTGTTGCTTTGCAATAATTTTTTCTTTAAACAAGTTTTTAAAAGATCAAAGAGCCCATTATTAACCTTCAAAAGTACTAACATTCTCATATGGAAAGGGAGGGGAAATTGTAGGTGGGTGTTTTGCCTTTTACTTTCCAAATTTTCTTTTTTGTTTGTTTGTTTTGAGATGGAATCTCGCTCTGTCGCCCAGGCTGGAGTGCAGTGGCACGATCTTGGCTCACTGCAAGCTCCGCCTCCCGGGTTCACGCCATTCTCCTGCCTCAGCCTCCCGAGCAGCTGGGACTACAGGCACCCGCCATCACGCTTGGCTAATTTTTTATGTTTTTAGTAGAGATGGGGTTTCACTGTGTTAGCCAGGATGGTCTCGATCTCCTGACCTCGTGATCCGCCCGCCTCGGCCTCCCAAAGTGCTGGGATTACAGGCGTGAGCCACTGCGCCCGGCCTTTACTTTCCAAATTTTCTTTAGTATACTTTCATAATCAGAGGAGAAAATACATTTAAATACATTTTTTTAAAAAAACTCCTTTTTGTTTTTGAGACGGAGTCTCACTCTGCTGCCCAGGCTGGAGTGCAGTGCAGTGGCGTGATCTCAGCTCACTGCAACCTCCGCCTCCCAGGTTCAAGCGATTCTCCCGGCTCAGCCTCCTGAGTAGCTGAGACTACAGGCACACGCCACCACAACCGCCTAATTTTTGTATTTTTTGTAGAGAAGAGGTTTCACCATGTTAGCCAGGCTGGTCTCAAACTCCTGACCTCAGGTGATCCACCTGCCTCAGCCTCCCTAAGTGCTGGGATTACAGGCATGAGCCAGTGCGCCTAGCCATTTTTATTTTAAGAGACAGAGTCTTGCTCTGTTGTAGCTGGGACCACAGGTGTGCACTGCATGCCAAGCTAATTTATTTTATTTTTTTGTAGAGACAAGGTCTCATTATGTTGCCCAGGCTGGCCTTGAACTCCTGGGCTCAAGCCATCCTCTTGCCTTGACCTCCTAGTGTCCTGGGATTACAGGTGTGAGCCACTGCACCAGGCCAAAACTCCTTTTCAGCAAGGTGATCCCTCAGAAAGAGAGGCACTTGCAGGCTTAAGTCTCATCTTGAGAGAGAATCAGATGCCTGCTTGGGACGAGCAAGACACCCAAAATCACCAGAGCGGTGCCAGGGTCTGGGAGAGGGGCAAGGCTGGGGGCAGTGATGACATGTGAGAGGTTAATCTGAGGCCCCTTTCTGGGGACACAGCACCCCTCTTCCTGACACAGCACTACCTTCTGCCCAGAAATAGTCGCCTCATGGTTCTGCTTCCTCAGGAAAGCCCCTTGACAATCCTCTCCATCCGATAGGCCCTGGGTACAGTACACCCCTGACTCCTAGGTACGTGGAGTGGAAAGGTCCTGGAGGGAAAAGCCAGTCTAGTCCGACTTCTACTTTCCAGAAATCAGAGAGACTGTGGCCCACAGAGGTCACGTCACATGCCTCTATGTCACATGCCTGATGGATTGCAGGCTGGAGCCGGAATATACCTTGAAACTCTCACTGTGGCCCACCAAGAAGCCTTATGTTCATAGACCTCCAAGCCCATTCCTGCTTTATTATTTGTTTGTTTGTAGACGGAGTCTCACTGTTGCCCAGGCTGAAGTGCAGTGGCGTGATCTCAGCTCACTACAATCTCCAACTCCCGGATTCAAGCAATTCTCTGGCTTCAGCCTCCCGAGTAGCTGGGATTACAGGCGCACGCCACTACACCCAGCTAATTTTTGTATTTTTAGTCGAGACGGGTTTTCGCCGTGTCAGTCAGGCTGGTCTCAAGCTCCTGGCCTCAGGTAATCCACGCACCTCAGCCTCCCAGAGTGGCGTGAGCCACTGTGCCCTGCCCCACTGCTACTTTGGACCTCCTGTAAAGAAGGAGTATTTGGTGGTAAGTGGGCAAGAAGTCAAGAGTAAGGGCAGTGATGAGAGATGGAGGAGGCAGGGAAAATGGGAATAAATAATAAATATGCTTTGGGTAAACTCAGGCTGGGAGTGAGAAATAAAATAAAATCCTTTTAGTGCCTACAATTCTCTCTCCATGAATTCTCTCTGAATGAACATTCTAGGTATCCCCCAAAGCAGTTTCCCTACTTTGGCACTATTGACATTTGGGCTGAATATTTATCATGGGGGCCTGTGCTACGCATTATAGGAAATGTAGCAGCATTCTTGGTTGCTACCGACTAAATGCCAGTAGCTGCCTCACGCCAGCTGTGACAACCACAAATGTTTTCAGATGTTGTGAAATGTCTCCTGGGGGGACAAAATTGTCCCTGGTTAAGAACCACTGGGCTAGAATGTGATGTTAAATCCTTTTAAAATCTCTAATAAGACTGTGTGTGTGTGTCTCTCTCTCTCGCTTTTTTTTTTTTTTTTTTTTTTTTTTTTTGAGACGGAGTCTCGCTCTGTCACTTGGCTGGAGTGCAGTGGCGCCATCTCAGCTCACTGCAACCTTCGCTTCCCGGGTTCAAGTGATTCTCCTGTCTCAGCCCCGCAAGTAGCTGGGATAACAGGTGTGTGCCTCCAAGCCCAGCAAATTTTTGTATTTTTAGTAGAGATGGGGTTTCACCATGTTGGCCAGGCTGCTCTTGAACTTCTGGCCTCAAGTGAGCTTCTCACTTTGGCCTCCCAAAGTGCTGACATTACAAGCCTGGTGTGAGCCACTACGCCCAACTGTGTCCCTCTGTAACACTTATCAATCCAATCTTTTCCCAACCCTTTGTTTTTTGGTTTTTTTGGAAAGAAAAAGAATGTCTTAGGTTGGGAACTTTCCATAAGCAACAATATCTAGCTAAAATTTAATAATATTCTGGGCTGTGTCTGTGTTTTTGAGATAGAGACTTGCTCTGTCCCGCCCAGGCTGGAGTACAATAGCGCAATCATGGGTCGCTGCAGCCTTGGCCGCCCAGGCTCAAACTATCCTCCCACCTGAGTCCCCTCAAGAAGCTGGAACTGGCCGGGCACGGTGGCTCAAGCCTGTAATCCCAGCACTTTGGGAGGCCGACACGGGCGGATCACGAGGTCAGGAGATCGAGACCATCCTGGCTAACACGGTGAAACCCCGTCTCTACTAAAAAAAAATACAAAAAACTAGCCAGGTGAGGTGGCGAGTGCCTGTAGTCCCAGCTACTCGGGAGGCTGAGGCAGGAGAATGGTGTAAACCTGGGAGGCGGAGCTTGCAGTGAGCGGAGATCTGGCCACTGAACTCCAGCCTGGGCGACAGAGCAAGACTCCGTCTCAAAAAAAAAAAAAGAAGCTGGAACTACAAGCATGAAGCTAATTTCTGAATTTTTTTGTAGAGACTGGGTTTTACCATGTTGCCCAGCCTGGTCTCAAACTCCTGAGCTCAAATGAGCCTCCTGTGTCAGCCTCCCAAAGTGCTGATCAGAGGCGTGAGCCACTACACCCAAAAATATTCTGTTTTACCTCCAAAAAGGGCACTAAGAAGGTTAGGGGGAGAGAAAATCAACAGATGTCCAATCATTCCGTCAAGTCGTCTTCACTAAACACCTACAATGGTCTATGCATAGAGGGTACAGTCAGACACAGCCCGTTTCAAGGAGATGACATCCTAGTGAAGGTTGTTAAAAACTTTGAAAGCATCAGCCAGGCACGGTGGCCCACACTTGTAATCCTGGCACTTTGGGAGGCTGGGGGGGAGGGGCGGACCACTTGAGGTTGGGAGTTCGAGACCAGCCTGACCAATATGGCGAATCCCCGTCTCTACTAAAAATACAAAATTAGCCGAGCGTGGAGGCGCATGCCTGTAATCCCAGCTACTGGAGAGGCTGAGGCAGGAGAACTGCTTGAACCCAGGAGGCAGAGGTTGTGGTGAGCCAAGATCAGGCCATTGCACTCCAGCCTGGGCAACAAGAGCAAAACTCTGTCTCAAAAAAAAAAAAGTTGAAAGCATCAAAAAGATGGCTTGATAGCCCGCCTTAGCATACCCTTCCAGGCTCCCTGTGTCTTTCATCGTCCTTGAGCTATTTTACAACTCTATAAATTGTAGAAAACTGATAATTATGCAAATGATTCTTGTCCATAGAAATGCAAATGTATTTTGTCCAGTGGAATGCAGTTATTGCCTGTGGATACTGATCATGTTTTGCATCTGTTTGTAAGTTCTTTTCAACGTTCCTAATTGCCAGCAATTTAGGAGCTCATTTTAATTTCTCCTCTGAATCAACTGTAAATTTGTTAATAATTCTTTGACATGTGTTCATTTTATACAAGCATACCTGAGAGATATTGTGGGTTTGGCTCCAGATGAAAAAAGAAAACAACTCTTATCTCAGGAATGCAAGTGTTTTTAAATTATCAAGCCCAGAGAGACATTAAAATGAAGCAGCAATCACTTCTACTCCCTCTTTTGAGCTATGTATTCATCTCCTGCAACCACTCGTTATTGCCACAAGTAGCTTGAAATTAACCTAATAACGCTGCACCAGACACTATAACTCACACCGCATAAGTTAACAAGGTATAGTCATTTATTAATCAATGTTATTTCTGTAAACCAATGAGAATTTCTGATGAACAAGTATCAGCCCACTCCCTGTCTGCTTTTTTTCCCCTTTAAAAACCTGCTTATGGCCTGGTCCAGTGGCTTGCGCCTGTAATCCCAGCACTTTAGGAAGCCGAGGAAATAGGATTTCTTGACCCATCTGTACAAAAAATAAAATAATTAGCTGGGCCATGGTGGCACGCGCCTGTAATGCCAGCTACTTGGGAAGTTGAGGTGGGAGGATTGGTTGAGCCCAGGAGGCTGAGGCTATAGTGAGCCATGATTGTGCCACTGCACTCCAAGCTGGGTGACAGAGTGAAACCCTGTCAAATAAATAAATAGGCCAGACTCAGTAGCTCATGCCTGTAATCTCAGCACTTTGGGAGGCCAAGATGAGAGGATCACTTGAGCCTGTGAGTTCAAGACCTGCTTGGGCAAGATAGTGAGATCTTGTCTCTACAAAAAATACAAAACTTAGCTGGGCATGGTGGTACATGCCTGTAGTCTCAGCTACTCAGGAGGCTGAGGTGGGCAGATTGCTTGAGCCTGGGAGGTTGAGGCTGCAGCGAGCCATGTTCACATCACTTCACTCCAGCCTGGGCGACAGGGTCTTGCTCTGTCACCCAGGCTAGAGTGCAGTGATCAATCAATCAACCAACCTGTTTGTTAACAATAGCCATACAGAGGTCATATCCAAGGTTACTTGGGTCTGAGTCTTCCAAGCAGCTGTTCTCACTTTGGCTCAAGTAAACTCTAAATTGTATTTTGTGCCTTAGCCTCTTCCTTTTAGATCAACACAGACCACAACAATAAAGCAAATATTGCAATAAAGCAAGTCACATGACTTTGGTTTCCCAGTGCATATAAAAGCTACGTTTACACTATATCCTGTTAAGTGTGTAATGGCATTGTATCTAAAAAACAATATACAGGCCGGCCACAGTGGCTCACGCCTATAATCCCAGCACTTTGGGAGGCCGAGGCAGGCAAATCATGAGGTCAGGACTTTGAGACCAGCGTGGCCATCATGGTGAAACCTCATCTCTCCTAAAAATACAAAAAATTAGCTGGGCATAGTGGCAGGCACCTGTAATCCCAGCTATTCAGAAGGCTGAGGCAGAATTACTTGAACCCAGGAGGCAGAGGTGGCAGTAAGCCGAGATCACGCCACTGTACTCCAGCCTGGGCGACAGAGTGAGACTCCATCTCGGGAGAAAAAAAAATCAGGATGGTGGTTGCTGAAGGTTGGGATGGCTATGCCAATGTCTTTATAATAAGACAACAATGATGTTGGCTATATTGATTGACTCTTTGTCTGCAATTTCTCTGTAACTTGTGATACTGTTTGAAAGTATTTTACCTACAACAGGCTGGGTGCGGTGGCTCACACCTATAATCCCAGCACTTTGGGAGGCCGAGGCGGGCAGATCACCAGGTCAGGAGATCGAGACCATCCTGGCTAACACAATGAAACCCATCTACTAAAAATACAAAAAAAATTAGCCAGTCATGGTCGCTGGCACCTGTAGTCCCAGCTACTTGGGAAGCTGAGGCAGAAGAATCACTTCACCACGGGAGGCAGAGGTTGCAGTGAGCCGAGATCGTGCCACTGCACTCCAGCCTGGGTGACAGACTCCATCTCAATCTCAAAAATCACTTTCTTTGCTCATCTGTAAGAAGCAGTTCTTTATTCATTCAAGTTTTCTCCTAAGATTACCACCATTCAGTCACATCTTCAAGCTTCACTAGTAATTCCAGCTCTCTTGCTATCTCTGTCACATCTGCAGTTACTTCCTCCGCTGAATTTTGTTGTTGTTGTTTGTAAAGACAGGATTTCACTGTGTTGACTGGGTTGGTCTTGAACTCCTGTCTCAAGCCATCCTCCTCGGCCTCCCAAAGTGCTGGGATTACAAGCGTAAGCCATGGTGCGCCTGGCTTTGTCGCTGAAGTCTTGAACCCACCAAAGTCATCCGTGAGGGTTGGAAGCCACTTCTTCCAAACTCCTGTTTATGTTGATATTTTGACCTCCTCCCATGAATTATGAATGTTATCAACAATATCTAGAATGGTGAATCCTTTCCAGGAGGCCTTCACTTTTCTTTGTCCAGGCCCATCAGAGAAATTACAAACTATGGCAGCTTACAAAATGTAGTATTTTTTTTTTTTTGAGATGGAGTCTTGCTCTGTCGCCCAGGCTGGAGTGCAGTGGCGCGATCTCGGCTCACTGCAAACTCCACCTCCCGGGTTCATGCCATTCTTCTGCCTCAGCCTCCCAAGTAGCTGGACTACAGGTGCCCGCCACCAGGCCCCGCTCATTTTTTGTATTTTTAGTAGAGACGGAGTTTCACCGTGTTAGCCAGGATGGTCTCAATCTCCTGACCTTGTGATCCACCCGCCTCAGCCTCCCAAAGTTCTGGGATTACAGGCATGAGCCACCGCACCCCGCCTAAAATGTAGTATTTCTTAAATAGTAAGACCTGGAAGTTGAAACTCTCAGAGGCATTTGAACCAGAGCCACTCCATCTTGAATAGGAGCTGGGTAAAATAAGGCTGAGACCCACTAGGCTACATTCCCAGGAGGTTAAGGCATTCTTAGTCACAGGAGATAGGACGTCAGCACAAGATATAGCTCATAAAGACCTTGGTGATAAAACAGGTTGCAGTAAAGAAGCCGGCTAAAACCCACCAAAACCAAGATGGTGACAAGAGTGACCTCTGGTTGTCCTCACTGCTACACTCCTACCAGTGCCATGACAGTTTACAAATGCTGCGGCAACATCAGGAAGTTACCCTAAATGGTCTAAAAAGGGGAGGCATGAATAATCCACCCCTTGTTTAGCATATCATTAGAAATAACCATAAAAATAGGGAACCAGCTGCCCTCAGGGCTGCTCTGTCTATGGACTAGCCATTCTTTTATTCCTTTACTTTCCTGATAAACTTGCTTTCACTTTACAGACTCATCCTGAATTCTTTCTTGCGCAAGATCCAAGAATCCTCTCTTAGGGTCTGGATCCAGACCCCTTACAAGTAACAAAACCACTCCTTGATCCCAATGACAAAATGAATGTTGTGTTAACAGGCATGAAAAACAGTATTAATCTCCTTGTACACTTCCATCAGAGTACTTGAGAGATGCATTAGATGCATTGTTAATGAGCAGCAGTGATTTTTGAAAAAAATCTATTTTTTTTTTCCTGTGCAGTAGGTCTCAACAGTGGGCGTAAAATATTCAGTAAATCATGCGATAAACAGATATGCTAAGCTGGGTGTGGTGGCTCACGCTTTTAAAGCCCAGAACTTTGGAAGGCCGAGGCGGGTGGATCACTTGAGGTCGGGAGTTTGAGAGCTGCCTGGCCAACATGGTGAAACCCCATCTCTACTAAAAATACGAAAGGCAGCGGGTGCCTATAATCCCAGCTACTCAGGAGGCTGAGGCAAGAGAATTACTTTAACCCAGGAGACAGAGGCTGCAGCGAACTGAGCTAGTGCCACTGCACTCCAGCCTGAGTGACAGAGCAAGACTCCATCTCAAAACAAAAACAAGGCCGGGCGTGGTGGCTCACGCCTATAATCCCAGCACTTTGGGAGGCCGAGGCAGGCAGATCACAAGATCAGGAGACTATCCTGGCTGACACAGTGAAACCCTGTCTCTACCAAAAAAAACAAATTAGCCAGGGGTGGTAGCAGGCACCTGTAGTCCCAGCTACTCAGGAGGCTGAGGCAGGAGAATGGCGTGGACCCGGGAGGCAGTTTGCAGTGAGCCAAGATCGCACCACTGCACTCCAGCCTGGGTGACTCCGTCTCAAAATAAAACAAAAACAAAAAGAGCTATGTCGTCATCCAGGCCTTGTTATTCCATTTCCAGAGCACATGCAGAGTAGAAATAGTATCATTCTTAAAGGCCCTAAGATCTTCAGAATGGTAAACGAGCATGGCCTCAGCTTAAGGTCACCACCTGCATTAGCCCCTAACAAGAGTCACCTTGTCCTTTGAAGCAAGGTGTTTTTTCCTTTCTATGAAAGTCCTAGATGGCATCTTCTTCCAATAGAAGACTGTCTTGTCTGCATTGAAAATCTGTTGGTTAGTGTAGCTACCTCAATTATTATAGCTAGATCTTCTGGATAACTTGCTGTAGCTTCTACATCAGCATTTACTGCCTTACTTTGTTTTTTTTTTTTTTCTTTGAGGCGGAGTTTTGCTCTTTTTGCCCAGGCTGGAGTGCAATGGCACGATAACCTCCGCCTCCCATGTTCAAGTGATTCTCCTGCCTCAGTCTCCTGAGTAGCTGGGATTACAGGCATGTACCACCCGGCTAATTTTGTATTTGTAGTAGAGACGGGGTTTCTCCATGATGGTCAGGCTCGTCTTGAACTCCCGACCTCAGGTGCCTGCCCCCCTCAGCCTCCCAAAGTGCCAGGATTACAGGTGTGAGCCACCGTGCCCAGCTGCATTTTTATATGAGGAAGATGTCGGCTGGCTGCAGTGACTCACGCCCGTAATCCCAGCACTTTGGGAGGCTGAGGCGGGTGGATCACCTGAGGTCAGGAGTTCGAGACCAGCCTGACTAACATGGTGAAACCCTGTCTCTACTAAAATTACAAAAATTAGCCGGACATGGTGGCGGGCACCTGTAATCCCAGCTACTTGGGAGGCTGAGGCAGGAGAATCACTTGAACCTGGGAGGAGGAGGTTGCAGTGAGCTGAGATTGCACCACTGCATTCCAGCCTGGGCAATAAGAGCGAAACTCCTTCTCAAACAAAACAAAACAAAACAAAACGGAAGATGTCTTCTTGGACCTGGCACGGTGGCTCATGCCTGTAATCTCAGCACTTTGGGCAGCCAAGGCGGGTGAGTCATCTGAGGTTGGGAGTTTGAGAACATCCTGACCAACATGGTGAAACTCTGTCTCTACTAAAAATACAAAAATTAACTGGGCATGGTGGCGTGCACCTACAATCCCAGCTATTCGGGAGGCTGAGGCAGGAGAATGACTTGAACCTGGAAGCGGACGTTAAAAAATTAATTGGTACTTAATTATTTTTTCTTTTGTATTGAGACAGAGTCTCGCTCTGTCACCCAGGCTGGAGCACAATGGCATGATCTTGGTTCACTGCAACCTCCACCTCCTGGGTTCAAGCAATTCTCCTGTCTCAGTCTCCTGAGTAGTTGGGATTACAGGCGCACGCCACCACGGCCGGCTACTTTCTTGCATTTTAGTAGAGACGGGGTTTTACCGTGTTGCCCAGGCTGGTCTCTAACTCCTGAGCTCAGGTAATTCGCTCACCTCGGCCTCCCAAAGTGCTAGGATTACAGGCGTGAGCCACCGTGCCCGATCTATAAACGTATTTTAACACAGAAAAGGTAGAGTAAAAATTAGTATTACAATCTTATGAGACCATTGTTGTACATGTGGTCAGTAACTGACATAACAAAGTTATGACCACACTATGTGGGTATAATCTACCTGCATAGGTACAATCACAATCTACCCTTTAGAACTGACTTCAAAGATTAAGGCCGAGAGGAATGGTGCGCGCGTGCGCCCACACACACACACACACACACACACACACACACACACAGTGTTACAGAAAACAGCAAACACACACAAAAACAGTGATAATCTTTTCCCCAGATATCCCAAGCAGGAATTTACCCTGGAAATGAACTCAAGTGTAAGAAAAGAAATACCCCAAAGGCAATCAAAAACAAAATAAAAAAGCTCACGAGGCCAGGCACAGTGGCTCATGCCTGTAATCCCAGCACTCTGAGACACCAAGGCCAGTGGATCACTTGAGGCCAGCCTGGGGAACATGGTGAGACCATCTCTGCAAAAAAAAAATGAGCTGGGAGTGATGGTGTGTGCCTGCTACTCTGCAGGCTGAGGTGGGAGGATCACTTGAGTCCAGGAGCTCAAGGCCACAGTCAGCTGTGATCATGCCACTATACTGCAGCCTGAGTGACAGGGAAGTCTATGGGTAAACACCAACGGTATTGTCAATAGATGACTAGACATCATTGTTACGTAATTGCAGGTATGTTAAAGGATTAACCGGAATTGGGTTTTACCTTGGAAAGATGTTTGAAGTATGTGAGAAGGGAGAAAACAGGCTGGGCAAGGTGGCTCGTGCCTGCAATCACAACACTTTGGGAAGCTGAGGCAGATGGATCACTTGAGGCCAGGAGTTTGAGACCAGCCTGGCCAACGTGCTGAAACCCCATCTCTACTCAAAATATAAAAATTAGCCAGATGTGGTGGCAGGCACCTGTAATCCCAAGTAAGGAGGCTGAGGCAGGATAATTGCTTGAACCTGGGAGGCGGAGGATGCAGTAAGCCAAGATCGAGCCACTGCACTCCCTTGAGCCTGGGAGGTCAAGGCTGCAGTAAGCTGAGGTAATACTACTGCACTCTAGCCTGGGTGAACGAGTGAGACCCCGTCTTAAAAAAAGAAAAATCAGGCCGGGTACGGTGGCTCACGCCTGTAATCTCAGCACTTTGGGAGGCCAAGGTAGGCGGGTTCACCTCAGGTCGGGAGTTTCAGAACAGCCTGACCAACATAGTGAAACCCCGTCTCTATTAAAAATACAAAGTTAGCCGGGCGTGATGGTGCATGCCTGTAATCCCAGCTACTGGGAGGCCAAGGCAGGAGAATCACTTGAACCCGGGAGGCGGAGATTACAGTGGGCCAAGATCATGCCATTGCCCTCCAGCGGAAACGAGAGGGAAACTGTCAAAAAAAAAAAAAAAGAAAGAAAGAAAAGAAAAGTGAGGCAAGCATGGACATAACCACATCTGCATCTTTTTGACTGTAGGAACAAGAGTGTCACAAGGCAGCTGGAAGTGATTGTCAAGTAAAGAGTCTCAGGTATAGAACAGAAAGTACCAGAAAAACTCCCATATACACCTGGGTGAGAAAAAAAAAAACATTCAAAATTTATTTTCCAACAGACAGACAGCATCAGCAGGTACAACTACAGGGGTTTCTCCGTGGATCATACATTCACAAGGCATTATTAGCTCAACAGTGAGAAAGCCACCGGTGTGTTTTCTGTAACAATATCCACTTCACAGTGTAAACAGGTACTATTCTCGTGTTCACTTACAATTCCAGAAGGAAAGGCACAACTTGGCCAAAAAAAAGTGAGTGGAGGGGAATCCCTAAAGTCAGGTGCAAACAATGAAAAGATGATACTTTGGCCAATAGTCTTGGATTCACATTTCATCCAGGGCCTTCCAGATAGAGGAAAGACTTTTCTTCCCCAGAAGTTAGAAGTCCTTTTCTTCCCTTCTTGTTAAACCAAGAGCAATGTTTCGTTTGCTCAATATCATGTATACAAAAGGAAACTACAAAAAAAAAGGCATCACAAAATCATCTTGAACGTTCACCTCTTCCCACCAATACATCAACTCTTAGGTTTTAGACAGGGCCTGGGAATACTTTAGCGGTCTTAAAACAGGAAAACAGACACTATGGCTACAAAAAATAAAAAATAAATGAGGTAGATAAATTAAAGCTTTCACACCCAGGACTTGCCTGTTCTAACTTTGTAGCCTTCATGAAATATTCAGCAAGAAAACAAACAAAACAAAAAATCTTCATAATTACTTGGCATAAGTCGCACCAAGGAAATTCAACAAAAACAATCAGTATGTGAACCTGTGATGGGAAACACGCCCTTCCACGAGTTTCTTCTCGAGCATGAAAACCCAGTTCTTCAATAGAGTAGGCACTGGCAAACTAAGTCACCTGAGATTCCCCGCTCAGGTGCCCACCTCTTCTGAGGTTCGGGAAGAGGAAGGCATCTAAGAGGTGTGGGGAAAACATTGGCACTCTCGGGGCTCCAACTGAACTTTATTTAAATAAGCAGCAACACACACATTGACTCCCTAAGGACTAACGTAAGTCCATTTGAGGGCCTCCTACTTAAGGTTCTAAGGTTGAAGCAATTTTATAATTCTACAACCCTAGTTTGTTGTTGTTCCTTTTTTAAGTACATTCAAAAAAAAACAAACAAGATGGGGACAGGATTGGGGCATATAAAACAGGTCCCTAAAGAGATGACAGACCTTGTCCTTTTACCCGCGTCCAGTTACCATATAAGTATACAGTACCCCTCTCCCCTCAATTAGGCTGTGTAGCTGTCTTTTCCACTGTTGTTCAGTAAGTTCCAACGATTCTACCTTGAAATAGGTAAGTCTTTGGAAAAAGTCATTCTAGGTTGCACAAAGGTTCTATGTATACATCTGTTACAAGTAACAAAGCTACTTTGCAAGACCCGCTTCTTTCCAAAATTGAAAAAAAAAAAAGTGCCAGGCATGGTAGCTCACACCTGTAATCCCAGCACTTTGGGAGGCCAAGACGGGTGGATCACAAGGTCAGGAGTTCGAGACCAGCCTGACCAACATGGTGAAACCCCGTCTCTACTCAAAATACAAAAATGAGCCAGGCGTGGTGGCATGCGCCTATAATTCCAGCTACTCGGGAGGCTAAGGCAGGAGAATCACTTGAACCCAGGAAGGGGAGGTTGCAGTGAGCCAAGATCAATACACTGCACTCCAGCCTGGGTGATAAAGTGAGACTCCATCTCAAAAAACAACAGTCTGTATTTGTTTTGGTATGAATTTTTTTATTTTTTCAACTTTTTGCAAAGCAGCATAGCAACAATTGTGATTGTAGGACTTGCCTGAGGTTGTGGTCACAACCATCGTAAACATCATTTGCATATCAGTAAGAAAAAGAAAACAGGAGGAGATGAGTTCTTACAAAACAAAGCAGATTCTAGAGATTTCACTGTGTCTGCATTGCTCCTTGCACGCAAGTTCTCCCTTGCTTAGCTGACCGCAATCTTGTTTTCTTCCAGGAAGTGAGGAAACTGGTGTTTGGGAACGCCGTCAGTAGCACTTGGTTTTTCCACATCGGCACTGATACTCGATTGGGAGCCATCCATCTTGGAGACAGTGGCGTTACTCACAACGGAGGTGGCTCCCAAGGAAACAGGGAGGGTAGGAACCCCTCCACTCTGGATCACAGAGATCTCATTGGTCTTCACGGCTAGACCGCCATTGAGCATGCTGGTATACTGGTTCCACACAACAGGGTCCACGTTCACCGAAGGGGCCAGGATTTCCTTGGGAAAGATTTCTGAGACTCTTTTTCTGTCCGTACCTAACAGAGCCATGGTGTTCTCGATGGCCAACTTCCTTCCACGGCGGGCTGAGTTATTGTTGGCCCCGTGTGTCATGTAGTGAACCTACGGGAACAGGACAGAAAGGTTTTTTTCAAAATAGAGATTTGAAGCTCACTGGCAAGCCAAGAATCAATCTGCATATGGATTTCATTCTACCCAGTGTTTTAACATATAGATGATCCTTGACTTACAGTGGGGTTATGCCCGGATAAACTCACTGTAAGTAGAAAATATTCTTAGTCTAAAATGCATTTAATACATCTAACCAGCCAAACATCATAGCTCAGTTTAGCCTACCTCAAACATGCTCAGAACATTTGCATTAGCTTACAGTCAGGCAAAATCATCTAATGCAAAGACTGTTTTACAATAAAGCATTGAAATAGCTCATGTAGGCAGGGCACAGTGGCTCAAGCCTGTAATCCCAGCACTTTGGGATGCCAAGATGGGCAGATCACTTGAGGTCAGGAGTCCAAGACCAGCCTGGCCAACATGGTGAAGCCCTGTCTATTAAAAATATAAAAATTAGCCGGGCATGGTGGCACATGCCTATAATTCCAGCTACTCGGGAGGCTGAGGCACGAGAATCACTTGAACCTAGGAGGCGAAGGTTGCAGTGAGCCAAGATCATGCCACTGCACTCCAGCCTGGGTGACAGAGCAAGACTCCGTCTCAAAAAAAAAAAAAAAAAAAAAATTAGCTCATAGCTCATGTGATTGAATACTGTACTAAAAACTAGAAACAGAATGGTTGTATGGGTACCTAAAGTCTGATCTCTATTGAATGCATCTCACTTTTGTACCATTGTAAATCAAACCATCTTAAGTCAGGGACTGTCTGCACTTTATATTTAGAAAATCAGATTTCTTATATCACCTAACGAACATTCCTCCCCAGAGCAACCAAGATGGGGTTATACACCCAGCCTAGAGTTCACATTTTTAAAATGCACAAACCTACACAGGTAATAAAACTAGAGTACACAACATGCACACCTAAGTAGAAGTAAAACGGGAAAATCTGAATATGCTGATTGTAACAAAGTCAATATCCCAATTATGCTACAATGTGATACTACAGTTTTGCAAAGTGCTACCAATGGGGAAAACTGGGCAAAGCATACAAGGACGTCTCTGTATTACTTTTCAAAAGTCCAGTGAAAATCTATACTTATTTAAGTAAAAATTTCAGTTAAAAACAATTTGTGGGCAGGGTGCGGTGGCTCACGCCTGTAATCCCAGTACTTAGGGAGGCCGAGGCGGGCAGATCACCTGAGGTCAGGAGTTCGAGACGAGCCTGGCCAACATGGTGAAACCCCATCTCTACTAAAAATATATAAAAATTAGCTGGGCATGATGGCGGGTGCCTGTAATTCCAGCTACTCGGGAGGCTGAGGCAGGATAATTGCTTGAACTCGGGAGGCAGAGGGTTGCAATGAGCCGAGATTGCGCCATTGCACTCCAGTCTGGGTGACAGAGCAAAACAGACCATACTCTGATGCAGTTGACATCTAAATATATAGAACATCAATGTCTCATAATTGCTACAGAGAAAAATGTATCTGGCTGGGAAAGCTACAGAAGGCCATGGTGGAAATAGGATGCTATTTAATCTAGGGTGGTAGGCAAGGCTTCTGCTACAGAAGGGAACTTACTAGCATCTGGCTGCTTTCCTTAATTATTTTTTCTGCCTGGCTTTCAAGTTCTGAAATCCTTTTCAGCTTCTTTTTTTTTATTTATATGAATTTAATTTTTGTAGAGATGGCATCTTGCTATGTTGCCCAGGCTGGTCTTCAACTGCTGGGGTCAAGTGATCCTCCCACCACTACCTCCCAAAGTGCTGGAAGAGACAGGGTCTTACTCTCTTGCCCAGGCTAGAGTGCAGTGGTGTGATCACAGCTCACAGCACCCTCGACATCCCAGGTTCAAGCGATCCTCCCACTTCAGCCTCCCAAGTAGCTGGGCCTACAGGCGCACGCCACTGTGCCCAGCTAATTTTTATTTTGTAGTGACGGGGTCTCCTTATGTTACCTCCTCCCCGCTCAGCCTCCCAGTTAGCTGGGACCCAAGCATGCAACACCACACCCAACTAATTTTTGTTTTGTTTGTAAAGACATTGTCTCCCTATGTTGCCCAGGCTGGTCTCAAACTCCTGGACTCAAGCAATCCTCCCACCTCGGCCTCCCAAAGGAAGAATGGAAGGATGGAAGAACTCATCACGGATGGTGCCAGTAAGAAGCCAGTCGACGCCCAGCCCCCATCCTGCTGAAAGCCACACAAACCCACCTTTAAGTTGCCTTTGGTGGTAAAAGCTCGCCCACAAATGTTGCACACAAAAGGCTTCTCTCCAGTGTGAGTCCGCTCGTGGATCTGAAGAGCGCTAGCAGACGAGAAGTTCTTCCCACACCGTGTGCAGCCATGTTGCTTGGCCTGTCGGCGTGGCTGGGCTGCTAACAAAGGGGTCATCCCTGGGGACAGTGTCGAGGGTCCCACAAACGTGCCAGGAACTTCAACCTTGACATAGGTCGGCTGGGCTCGGATAAACGTGGAAGGGACACTGCTCCGACCTAGTACACAGAGGGGGAAAAAGCCAGACCTTTATCATCCAACATTCATTCTTTCTCTTCAAAGCAAAAGAGATCTTTAAAGATAACTGCCTGCTAGTTTGAGAGTCTGGAGCTGGCTTTGTAAGAAATTAACACCTTGAAAGCACCTTAACAGAAATTAACACCTTCCTTTGAATTGTTTATCTGCACAAAGAAGAAAGCCTGAATGCTTGGGAAAAGGTACCACTTTGGGTTTTTTTTTTAAGGTATGGGCAACATATAAGCACATATCTAATTTAAGTTCAAATTTCTACATAAGAAACTACCTTTAAAGTATATGCCCAGACACCATCTTTCTTTGATTCTATGATACAGCTTTTCCCTTATTTTACCATTAATGACATCAACAGTCACCTCTCAGTAGATACGTGCATTTAAAATGGGTTCGTCTTTCCCTGCTTCAAGAGTGGTTAATTTGTGAATATTACATCAGGCAGTGGGGCCTCAGAGTCAGGGAACCACGGCTTATTTCAGTGGTCAAAAAGCAGTGGCCACTTCCTCAAACATACCCTTAAGACACCCGTATACAGAATCAGTGTGGAGAAACAAAAAGAAAAAAAATTTAACAAAACAGAAAGACTACCCCTATGTCCCAAGGGGCTCAAAGACAAAAATAAAAACCAACAAAAAAGGTATGCTGTCCATACCCATTTTGCATTGACCACCATAAATAAAAAGCATGTTCGTTACTAAGATAGAGGCAGTTACTATTGCCCTCTACCCAGAAGCACAGAAAAGCTAATTGCCCTATAGAAGGGGCTGCTTCAAGTCATACTCTCCGTTTGTAAAGTTCAACCCAGGTTCCTTTTTGATGACCTTGAGCCCAAAATGGACATAAGTTAAATCCAAAGCTCTATCACCTTCCATCTCAGTGCGGCTGTTCTCGGAGCTCTCTGCTTTGCTCCCAGCATCGGGAGACTTTGACTTGATGCTTTCGGCTTGACTATTGGCTGGGGAGAGTGCCTGGAAGGATGTGGTTTCCAAGATGTCTGGGCTTCGGCTCTGATACTCCTGGTCTCCCATCAGCGAGGACGAGTCGTTGGTCAAGCCATCGCTCTCCACGGAACCATTTTCTCTGCTGCCCTGGCGCTGCAGGTTAAAAGGGGCAGGACCCACTTTCCCTGGGGCATCTAAGGAAGCCATCATGGCAAACCCTAGCGTGGGTGATGCCGAGTGGATGCTGGGAAGAGGCGTGGGGACCTTCGAGGAGCTGCTGGGAGCCTCCTGGGAGCTGACTTCCTCTAAATCGATGCTTTCGATGACATCATCATGGCAGATGGCGCCAGTGCTGCCATTCTCACCCACCGTCATTGGCTCAGAACCCGGAAAGTCACAGGGATTCTCTGGCAGGGGTGTATTGGGAATCTGACCGCCCATGTGCATCCGAATATGCTGCTGCAGCATCACGGCGTTGGTGAACTTCTTCTGGCAGATGGGGCATGAATGCTGCGTCTTAATGGACGTGTTGGTTCGGTGAACCCCGAGGTGTGTCTTCAGGTTACCTTTGGTAGAAAAGGCTCGGCCACAGATCTTACACTGGAACGGTCTCTCCCCGGTGTGGGTGCGATAATGCATCTTGAGGGAGCTCTGGCAGCTTAAGACTCGGTGGCAAATGAGACATTCGTTGGGATCAGTGGTGGCCTTGTCAATGTTCTCCACCAGCTGCTGCAATTTCAGAGTCTCTGACCCTGGCTCAGGGGTCCCACTCCCTTGGAAGCCACCAGCCCTTGGGGAATTATGGTTTGGTCCCACCCCAGGGAGTGTGGGTCCACCCTCACTTTCTGGAGAAGGCCCAGGCTGCAGGTCACCGGGCAAGGGGCCACCCGTGAGGTCCTTGGAATTAGTCCCCGAAGACAGATTCTGAGGTAGCCCTACAGAGGTGGTTACAAGGACAGGTTTGGTGTCTAAGGAAAGACTCGATTCATCTATGGGGTCAGGTACAGAGAGTGCACAGGGGATGCCATTGCCGGCCGCCACTTTGTCCTGGAACTCGGCAAACAGCTGGGGGTTTGCCTTCACCTGGGGATGTCGGTGAAAGTGCACCTTGAGGTTGCCCTTGGTGGTGAAGCGATGACCACAGACAGAGCACACGAAGGGTCTCTCTCCAGTGTGGGAGCGGAGGTGGATCTGCAAGGAGCTATCAGTCCCAAAAACCTTGCTACAGTACTTACACTTGTGCTTGTAGAGGACCGCCTCGTCTTTGGGTTTGACATCCACCGCGGAGATGTTCGGGGGCTTCCCCTTCCCTTTCTTGGATGTGTCTAGCGTCACAGTGGAGAAAGGGCTCTGGAAGAGCACCGAGCCCGGGGCCTGAGGAAGCAAAGCGCTCGGGAGGCGGGACATGACGTTCGGGAGCACCCGGGTCCCATCCGGCTTCAGAGCGAAGGGCGCCAGCCCTGGGGACAGGGAGCTGGTGGCAGAAGGGATGTTGGCATGAGGTAGCTTGGCTTGTTTCAAGGCATCCAGAGACAGACCTTGGCTTCCAGCTTTCTGGCTGAGCAAAGCCACAGCTGCAGAAACCTGCTGAGACATGTGGCTGCCCAAGGTCTTCAGAGTGTCAGCCCCTGCCCCACTCGAGTGGAGGGCGTGGGAGGCCCACATGTTCACCTGGATGCGGATCTGCTCGGTGAGCTGGATCTGCTGTAGCTGCTGCTGCTGCAGACACAAGATCTGCTCGAGGACCCACGGGATGCTGTTGGCGCCAGGCACGGGGGCAGGGAGTGCATCCGCGCTCCGCTGATTCACCGCCACCTTGGTGCCCCGTAGTGCCTGCAAGGTCACGTTAGTGTTGGCCACTTTGCCTTTGGCTAAATAGCTTATGTCCTGGGGGGTGGGTGGCAGGGCTGTCTCTGTCTTTAGGTACACCACAGACTCCGCGCCCGGCTTCTCCTTCATGTCCTCTGAGCTGCCGCCATTCTCCCTGTGACCGTCCTTACTACTGGGACTGGCGGGCTGGTGGCTCAGTACAGCTCTGGAGAAGTCTTCTGAAGGCACCGGCCCCTCGCTGTCATTCATGATGAGGACAGGTGGATTTTTAGTGCAATTTTTCTTATGTTCCAGGAACTCAGAGACGCTGAAGAACTCTGCACAGCATTTCTCACAGACGTGTGTCTCCTCCCGACGAAGCCGCTTTACTGTGGCTTCATCCTCACTTGCCACCTCGTCATTCCCCGGGTGGTTCACTGGAGCACCTATAACAAGACAGAAAAAGCTAAGGACTCTGCCCAAGTAAAAGATATGGGGGGAGCTGGGCACGGTGGCTCGCGTCTATCATCACAGGACTTTGAGAGGCTAAGGTGGGCAGATCACCTGAGGTTGGGAATTCGAGACCAGTCTGGTCAACACAGTGAGACCCTGTCTCTACTAAAAACAGAAAAATCAGCCAGTCGTGGTGGTGGACTCCTGTAATCCCAGCTACTCGGGAGGCTGAGGCACAAGAATTGCTTGAACTCAGGAGGCGGAGGTTGCAGTGAACCGAGATGGCGCCATTGCACTCCAGCCTGGGCAACAGGCTGATCCCTGAATTTCTTTTGTAACTGGGGCTTATTTACTTTAGGGTTAGTGCCAGCCTACACATTGCAACTCCGAACTTGGGACTACGTTTTAGCCAGATGCTGGGGTCCTTTACACAAGACGCCTGGCGAAGACTACTTAATTGTTCTCACCTCCCCGCTGTCCTCTCAGGTATACCCCATCACCAAGATATCAATGGAGCTTGGGGCCACAGGACAAAGACAGGCATGCCTCAGACCCAGCAGCTGAGCCTATGAATCTAAACCACAGAAGACATTCACACAAGCCTACAATGATCTAGGGTTTTTTGTTTGTTTTGTCAGAAACATTCATAGCAGCAAAGAAGTAAATTTTTGCCCACCCACCCACAGCGTAAGAAGTATGCAGAATTTCTGTATGCCATAGAAATTAAGTGAAAGAAATGGGTTGCACAACAATATGTACAACATGACCATTTTGCTTAAAACAAAACCTGTGTTTGAAATGTACAAATGTGGCTGGGTGCAGTGGCTCACACCAGTCATCCCCGCACTTTGAGGCCACTTTTGAGAGGCCAGGAGTTCGAAACCAGCAACACAATGAGACCCTGTCTCTACAAAAAAATAAGAAGATAAAAACAGGTGACCATGGCGGTGTCCATGTATAGTTCAAGCTACTCAGGAGGCTGAGGCAGGAGAATCACTTGAGCCTGGGAAGTCAAGCCACTCCAGCCTGGGTGACAGAGTGAGACCCTGTCTAAAAACAAAACAAACAAAAAAAGTACAAATGCACAAGGAAAATGCCAGGAAGTGCTGGAGTGCAGTGGCCCAATCTTGGCTCACTGTAACCTCCACCTCCTGGATTCAAGCTATTCTCATGCCTCAGTCTCCTGGGAAGCTGGGATTACAGGCGCCCGCCATCAAGCCTGGCTAATTTTTGTATTTTTAGTAGAGATGAGGTTTCACCATGTTGGCCAGGCTGGTCTTGAACTCCTGGGTTCAAGTGATCTGTCTGCCTCAGCCTCCCAAAGTGCTGGGATTACAGGCATGAGCCACTGCATCCAGCCAAATCCATGGACTTTTGACAGCACAGTCCACCAATGGGTTTCCAGGAAGGACTGATCTTGAAGCATGGCCTTAACAAACTGGTTTAATCTTTACTTATTTCAGACTGGGTCACAATATGAAGTCTTGCAAGGTATGTGTAGGCTGGGGGTGGGTCAGGGGAAGAGACAAGAGCCATGGGCAGGTCTGGCCTGCCAGAGTTAAGAAAGCTGGCCAGGGCCAAACTGGCCTTGCCTACCAATAACTACCTGTTATTGGTAGGCAAATGGGTTCATCCCTAAGAATGCCTACTGAGCACGCATAATCACGAGATGACAACCTCGTGATTAGATGATTAGATGCCTGGATTTACTGATTCAACCAGGACTGAGGAGAACAATGCCTTACAATAAAACAATGTAATGCCTCTCATTCCACAATACTGACCTCCTACTGTGTGCAAAGCAGGGGTTGGGGGCCCAATGGTGAAAAGATGAGCCCCATTATCTTCCTATAATTCAGATTTTGTACCCACAGATGCCCACACTGTAATCATTCAATCCTATTAAATATCAGCTCCATTTAAAGATGAGAAAAAGGCCAGGCGCAGTGGCTCACACCTGTGATTCCAGTACTTTGGGAGGCCGAGACAGGCGATCAGCTGAGGCCGGGAGTTCAAAACCAGCCTGATCAACATGGTGAAACTCCATTTCTACTAAAAATACAAACTTAGCCCAGCATGGTGGCGAATGCCTGTAATCCTAGCTACTCAGGAGGCTGAGACAGGAGAATCGCTTGAACCCAGGAGGCAGAGGTTGCAGTGAGCTGAGACTGCACCGTTGAACTCCAACCTGGGCAACAAGAGCGAAACTTCATCTCAAAAATAAATAAATAAACAATGAAAAAATAAAGATGTGAAAAACAGAGACTCTAAGAAATAATGTGACTTGTGCAACATAACAAAAGTTATTGACAGATAACTTTTGAGCACTTACTTTGTATGTGGCCAGGTATGATTCTAAACAATGTATGTTATTATATTAACAACTCTGAAATAGAAACTATTACCCTATTTGACAGAAGGGGAAACTGAGGCACAGAGGACATGAACTTGCCCAAGGAAACATGTCAAGTAAACGGCAGAGCCAGTATTAAACCCCAGACATGCAGTTCTCACACCCTCTATTGGAACCCTTCATTTGTACCCCTCTGATCATGTATCTTCTGTCTTACTGCAACTCTCTTTCCTCTCAGAGATGTTAAGGTGGGACAGGAGAGCCTGGGAGGTTGCCTTGGTTAGGAAGGGGTGGGAGTAGACCACCCATTCCTGTCTTAGTTCTAGGACTTCCAGAAGTTGCTCTGAAAGTGTTAGGATGCAGTGCAATGCTGCTACTTCCAGGTAGAGTTCCAGTTGCAGATACCAGCACAAACTCTCCTTAAGCCCCAATACCGCTGCGAATCTGCCTCATTGCAATGATCAAGATAAAAATGCTTGTCAATTCCCAGAACCCTGGCAACTATTTATCTGGGAACCACCAACTCTCAGATAAATAGTATCTATCTGTATGATTTCCCAAGGCTGGAAACCAGCACTAAGTGGGAGTGTTAGGTGGCACAATCTTTCTAGAAAAGCAATTTTGACAATTATGTGTCAAGAATGTTAAGTGAAACTTTTTAAAACAATTTCTCTTCTGAGGGAAGGAAATACATATTACTGGTAGGAGTGTGTAGACAGATCCAGCTCTTTCAGCAAGTCATCTGGCAACATCTTCATTTTAGTACAATTTTCCTTTGACCCAGCAATTCCTGTTTTAGAAATTTCCTCGATGTACTTCAAGGATATTCCTTGCAGCATTTCTCATGTTAACAAACAGCAACAAAAATGGATGCACCTTGGTCGTCAGTAAGATTTTGGTTAAATAAATTAGGGTGCAGAAAAAGCGAACGCTTTATAGCCTCCAGAAATAAAGGAGACCAAGGCTGGGCACAGTGACTCACACCTGTAATCCCAGCACTTTGGAAGTCAAGGTGGGTGGATCACTTGGGTTCAGGAGTTTGAGACCAGCCTGGCCAACGTGGTGAAACCCTGTCTCTACTAAAAATAGAAAAGTCAGCCAGGCTTGATGGCGTGCGCATCGCTGTAACCCCAGCTACACGGGAGGCTGAGTTGGGAGAATTGCTTGAACTGGGACCCAGGAGGCGGAGGTTGCAGTGAGCCAAGATTGTGCCACTGCACTCCAGCCGGGGCAACAGAGCAAGACTGTCTCTCAAAAAAAACAAAACAAAACAAAACCTTCAATAAAGCCCATGCAAAACATTAACCACTCCATTCTGCTTTTAGAGGCCAAAAGCTAACCACCACCAACCTCTCCAAGCAAGAACAACAACATACTTCATACTCTTACACCTTAAGGCAAGCTTGTCCAGCCCAGGTTCAGGCCAGCTTTGAATTCAACCCAACACAAATTCATAAACTTTCTTCTTTTTTTTTTTTTTTTTTTTTTTTTTTTTGAGACGGCAGTCTCGCTCTGTCGCCCAGGCTGAGTGCAGTGGCCAATCTCAACTCACTGCAAGCTCCGCTTCCCGGGTTCACGCATTCTCCTGCCTCAGCCTCCGATAGCTGGACTACAGGCGCCGCCACCTCGCGCCGGCTAGTTTTTTTTTTTTTTTTTTTTGAGATTTTTTAAGTAGATACGGGGTTTCACCGTGTTAGCCAGGATTGGTCTCGAATCTCGCTGACCTCGCTGATTTGCCGGCCCGTCTCGGCCCTCCAAAGTGCTGGGATTACAGGCTTGAGCCACCGCGCCCGGCCAAATTCATGAACTTTCTTAAAACTTAAGATAGTTTTACTATTTGTTTTAAGCTTATCGGCTATCATTAGTGTCCGTGTCTTTTATGTGTGGCCCAAGATAATAATTCTTCTAATGTGGCCCAGAGAAGCCAAAAGATGAGACACCCTTGCCTTAAGTCACTTTTTTGAGACGGAGTCACGCTCTGTCGCCCAGGCTGGAGTGCAGTGGCGCGTTCTCGGCTCACTGCAAGCTCCGCCTCCCAGGTTCACGCCATTCTCCTGCCTCAGCCTCCCAAGTAGCTGGGACTACAGGCGCCCACTACCACGCCCGGCTAATTTTTTGTATTTTTAGTAGAGACGGGGTTTCACCAGGTTAGCCAGGATGGTCTCGATCTGCTGTCCTCGTGATCCGCCCGCCTCGGACTCCCAAAGTGCTGGGATGACAAGCCTGAGCCACCACGCCCAGCCCAGTCACTTATCTTCATAGCCACATAATCAAACAAGCTCCTTTGTTTCTATTTTGCAGATGTGGAAAACAGGCTCAGAACTAAGTGGCTCAAGATGACACACTGCTTGCTAGTTAGAAGATAGAGGCGACTTAAATACTATTTAACGGCACTAAAATGAGTGGCCCAATTCATAATGGTTTCTTCTAGAGCAGAGTCTCTCCTCTCTATGGGAGAAACTTTTTCATCTTGCCCCTCTATGGAGGCTTTTAAGTTATTTTCCCCTAATAGCTCCCCCCTTATAAAGTTCTAATACCACAAACATATTATATATATTTATGTCCTTTGGAAGGTCACAAACCACTGTAATATCAATAAAATGTTTTCATAGCATCGGTGAAAATATCACTTGAAATGTATCACATGTGAAAATATGTATTTCATGTGAAAATATCACATGAAAATATACATGTTCTGTTTAACAGAGGCATTTTTAAACAGGGGGTCTATGAAATTAGATAAGAAAAAAATACTAATTTTCGCTTAGCTGAACTAAAATTCAACATTTCATTCAATGATGAATATAAGGAACATACCACAGTGGTATTAATAGAACTTGTGGCCGGGCGCGGTGGCTCAAGCCTGTAATCCCAGCACTTTGGGAGGCCGAGACGGGCGGATCACGAGGTCAGGAGATCGAGACCATCCTGGCTAACACAGTGAAACCCCGTCTCTACTAAAAAATACAAAAAACTAGCCGGGCGAGGTGGCGGGCGCCTGTAGCCCCAGCTACTCGGGAGGCTGAGGCAGGAGAATGGCGTGAACCCGGGAGGCGGAGCTTGCAGTGAGCTGAGATCCGGCCACTGCACTCCAGCCTGGGCGACAGAGCGAGACTCCGTCTCAAAAAAAAAAAAAAAAGAACTTGTGACTTTGTCATCAGTGGAGACCACAGATATTTTCATATAGTGTTACAAGTTGTTACGACTTGGAAATTCTTGTTATCTGATGGGCTACTAGATCTTGTTATTTATTGTATTAATAAAGTAGCTGATATTACTAAGTGAAAAATGTTTTCATTTTTGATGACTATATTTCAATGTAATTTATTTCCTTGGTCGTCTATGTATTTTATACATTACACTGAGAAGGGATCTATGGCATAAAAAAGGTTAAGCTCCCTCCCCTAGAAGGATCTAGCAGTTCCCAAGAGTGATTTACAGCCTGAATACCAGCTTGCCTTTGCTGTATACACAAGCTCGCCTCTTCTGTAGCCTCCACCAGCAACATCCCACTTGAGTCTTAAAACAGGAGCAGCTCTGTTTGCTTGTGCAGTAAAAAGTGCTTCTACATCCAGGCCGCCACTGGTAAATACCGAAACTGTATTTGCCAAGGAGTAAGAAGATTCTGTTATGAACAATTGCTGGACATGCTTAAGTTAACCCCAAAGGAAAAAAAGCAAAGTTCAGAGGGATTACACAGCAACTCGTTCTTCCATTTCTCCACCCCACCCCCACCCCGAATTTTAGGAATGTTATCTTGCAGCATCTAGTTATCCAATAAGTTGGAAGAATGCAGTAAACCCAGCAGGGGTCTTAGATTCAATCACTGCCAAATGGATAGAAAATACTCTTACTATTGTATAGGAAGAAAGTTCATCTACTAGTGACCAATCAAAATCTGGAGACACTGAAATGCTTAAAAAGTAAAACCTGTATATCTTGATAAAAGCATTATGACTCAAGCTTATCTTTTTTTCATTCCTACATTTAAAGAACTACAATGACTAGATTATCTAAAGCACACAACATCTTCTACCCTCCCCACCCCAGGATAATTGCTTACCAAAAAACAAAAGGAAATTATGTGCCTTCTTAAGTATTTAACCAGTTTAAAGAAAAGTGCCTCTTTAGCAGTTTAATTTTGGCAGTCAAAAAGCCTTCAACTCAAGTCATAGAAGGCAAATTAGACTTTAAGTTTCTACCTAGTTAAGATCTAAAAAAGGCAAAGTTTCAAACAGCCTTGAACCAAAACTCAGGGATTCTGCTGGAGAGGAAAAAAAGAGTAAATGGCTCAAAGCAAGTTTCCTAGGCACTAAGGCATGTGACCTCATTTTACTTCCAAGGTTAGGGAAGTGTCCCACTCTGCCCCAACTAGAGATCAGGCAAGTTTGTAAACTCCATCAGGGCAGGGGTTTTTGTCGCCTGTCTCCAGAGTCCCCCTGAACAAAACCTGACACAGACATACAATTCATTGGGGCGGGGATTGGGGGGGATTGCGGTGATTGGCGATGCAGTTCTTATCTGGATTTAGTGGCTTTTAAAAATGTTTAGACATTTAAAAAAAAATAGTCAAAAGTACTGTAGGCTAAAGGTGATGAGGAAGAGAGAACTTCTGGAACTCTTTTCGCCATTCATTTTTCCAGGGTAGTACAACCCAGAAAAGCCAACCAAACTCCAACATTGTTTTGTTTCTGGGACCTCTTCATCTAAACCATGTGAAGACACATCCCAACATTTAAGATGGCAGAGGAGAAGCCACCAAACCCAACCGCCCAAGCACCAATCATGGCTCCCTTGTCAAAGATGCCGAAAAGAAAATCTCATCACATCACCAACTGGCCTAAGGCTATTAAAAAAAAAAAAAAAAATCAGTTCCTTGAACTCTGGGGCGAGGTAGAACAAGGCACCATGGGACATCAAGCAAGACAAGACACCACAGGCAAAGCCATTTCAAACAGGTGCTGCAATTTAAAATGAGTAAAAATATGACTATCAATTTTGGTCTTTAATTTCTTGAATTAAAGATAGCGCACCGAAGTCCCCAGCCTGGTGTCTGGCAGGCAGCACACTGCCGTTTCTGCTACATTGCCTCAACTGGCAGCTCAACACCATCTTGACACAATAAACACAAATAAAAACATTTTGGTATTTTGAACAAAATTAGTACTGATCACATTCCCAATTCACAGTAGCCCTTCTATAGTTGAAATTATCTAAACAGGGCATTTTATCACCACTATATAGAGGAGGAACCCAAAAACTCAGAGAAAAAAAAAAAAAACACCAAGCTAGCTTCAAGGTTACACAGCTGAAAGTCACACAGCCATCACACAGCCACACTGGAATGCGGATCCCATTCTAAAACCTGACTTCCTAGGCATCAACGTAACACTTCACATTTTAAAAAAGGGAAATGCTAATTGCCTTCTGCCTCCCAAGATGGTTCCCCAACCCACAGCCCAGGAGGAAACTCACCAACAGCAGCACGAACGACAAAGTATCATTTGCTTGTGCACTGCAACATGTGTATTCAACAAAAGGAGCTGTTTGGCAAATTGTAGCTTCTCTCCCTATGGGAAACCCAGATGAAGTCTAACGTAGAAAGCTGGCCTGAAACGTTAACTAACCTCAAAATCCTTCTAGCCAGCCTGGGTCATTTGGTGAGTAATTGGAAATAGGAGTAATTCGAAACTTGGGAATCCTAATCGTCGATGTTTGTAATCCAGTTTAGCACAAAGGGCATTTGAAACTCTTTTGAGAAAATGCTAATTTTTCCTGTATGTAGTGTTAGCCCCGCGACCACCTGCAGATTTTTTGATCTGTTAATTGATCGCCAGACGTCATTTTCCTCCCTCGAAAACTGTATTCTCGAATGGCTTTGCAAAATAAGACCAGCTCAATCTGCATTCTAAAAAATCATGTGAGGCATATACATCCATCTAAGTTAGATATATATGTCTGAATATCTAACTATATAATTTTAGGCAGATCAAATGCAAACAACCCAAACGCAGCCATTACAAACGCACTGCTTGGGAAAACAACCTTCTGTCCCAAAGAGGCAATTGGAGGCTCTGCAAACACATTCTAGCCGCCAGGAGTTATTACCAAGAATTCCAGACTTGGCAAAGAACAGCGGGCACAGACGGCGATCACACAGGCGACCGACACGAATCCCCTGGGGTGCCCATCCTTGGCCCAGCCCAGCCCTCTCCATTCACCCCCGCAACCGGTCCCATCCACCAGGTGTGAGCCAGCACCTGCGAAGGGACCCCGCCTCCCAGCAAAGGGCTATGCTTCAAGCTGGGCCTCCAGGGGGCGCCCGCGCGCAGGCCGGGTGGGCTGTCCGCGACAACCCTGGTGATCAATAGCCAACTCCCCTCCCTCCCAAATCGCAGTGGCAGCGCACGGCCAGGCCTGAGGTCTTAGCTCAACTCAGGTTGACTCTGATTCCAAACTCCAACATCGTTAATTTCAGAAGCCCTCCCGTAACAAGCTTCCCTCCCTAAAGGTGCCAAACACCACCAAAAGCCCCACGTGTGTGCGCCCACCCAAAATGAAGGGGGAAGGGGAGGTCAGCGTAGGACCAGGGGAGGGGTCAGGGCCAGGAGTTCGCCCCTCCTCTCCGAAGGAAGCAGGCGGGCTGAGGGTTAACCCTTTTGTTCCAGGTGGGCCAGGCCACGAAGCCTTCACGCTCCCCTCAACCCCCACCCCACCCCGCCCCCAACCAAGGCACAAAGAGAGTCCCTCCAGGCGCCTGGGACCTAGGGTGCGCGTTGCGCTGACCACCCGGCGCCCCGAAAACCCCCAGCCGTCCCCTCCGTCAAGTCGATCCTTTTAATTGGCCCTGGAAAATGTTAAACGGGGATTCTATTGACCTATTATAAACTTGGGAAACGTATTACATTCAGTCTCCGACAAAAAGGGTGGGGGGTACGGAAGCCAAAAAGTGGCGACCGTCTTCTCGGGAAACCCCGGGCATCAGAGATAGGCTCTGAGAGTCCTCCGGGGTTACCGCGCACACCCGTCTGCTGCAGGGAAATTAGAAAGCAGGCGGGGAGCGGAGCGACGAACAAGGCCGGAGAGGCGGCTACAAATCCCCCCTCCCCCCACGCGCACGCTAAAAACTTATCAGGCGACAATTTGGCGGGCCGGGATGGAGACGAGATAGTGGGAAACCGCCTCGCTCCTAAAACCTCTGCGGTGAAGTGATGAAGTGGGAACAGGGTTGGCCCCGCCGCTCCCGGCGCGGCTGGAGTCCCGAACTCCCCTCGATCCGGGAAACGCTGGCCGCGGAAGCGTGGGCCGGGTCAGCCGCGGGAGTTGCCCTGGCCCCCCACCGCTCCCCTTTCACACCCGGGCGCAAATGTGAAAAGCCGAGCGCTCCAGAAAAGCCACGCAAAACGGGAGGCCGGTGCACCCCAGCGGGGCTGCCGCGCGTCCGCCACCCCGGCCACTGGGGGCTCGCACCCTCGGGCTTGCCGCGGTTATTTTTAGGAAGTCGGAAATCAAAGATGGCTGGAGGTCAGGCCCCGAAAGGTTAGGGCGAAGATCGGCAGGCGGCGCAGCCCGGGCAGAAAAGGCGAAAACCAAAAAACAAAAAAATTTTAAAGGGAAACATTGAGCCCTCCTCCCCCACTTCTCCGTTCCCTCCAATCCCCTGCGCAGCGCGGGTGGCCCGCACCCCAGCTCCTGAGGGTGGGAGAGGTCGCGCCCCCTCCCCCCACTTGGCCCGGGAGGGGCGCGTGCAACAGATCGTCCTCCTCCGGGGGGTCTTCCAGGGGTGCGCCCCTCCTCCAGCCTCCAAGAAAAGCCCCCACGGGCTGGTGGAGAGGGTGAGGATCCCCAGGGTTCTTTCTTTTGAGAGCGACGCGAGGGAGGGGGACCTAAGTTACAAGGGAGGGGGGAACACCAGTGAGGGGAGTGGAACCAGTTAAGTGAGGGGCAGAGGACAAGGAGAAGGGAACTTTTCGGGAGCGAGGAGAACGGAAGAGCGAGTGGGGGGTCAATTTTACAATAAGGGGAGAAAGCTGGGGGTGAAACTTACACAAGAGGGGAGAAGAAAAAAGTGTGAAACGTGCAAAAGGCGGGGTGGTGGGGAGAAGAGGCGACCTCTCCTCCCGGGCACTGAGCCCCCAAATCTCGGTTTCTGAATTTGCGCTGGACGCCGCCCGTTCCCCGAAGCCCGCGCCCTCGAGGATCCCGCGTACGTCCGGGAAGCTCCCCTCCCCGGGCGGGCGCCCCAGCCCCACTCACCCAGCTCCCCCTCCGCGGGCGCCGCTGGGGCCGCATCTGCAAACTCCGGGGTCGGCTGCTGCGGCTGCTGCTCGCCCTGGTCCTCCTCCGAGTTGATGTGCTGGGGTTTCGCCTGCTTGCGCCTCGACATGGTGCGAGCATCGGGGCGCCGGGAGAGCCGCAGTTATTTGCCCTCTCCGCCACAAATTCCTGGAGTTGGGAAATTTACCCCCCTTCGGCCGGAACGCGCATGTCCCAGTAATTATTATTATCAATAATGCATTGCGATTTATCATGAGCCCTGACAGCTGATTGGCTTGGGTCCAAGACCTCAGAGATCATTTAAATAAGCCCTCATTGATCAGGGAGGGGCGAGGCATTCTGGGCTTTGTAGTCCGGGCCTACTTGTGACAAAGGCGTGTTCATCAGGGGAGCGCAGCTAATTAGCATCCGGGCTCAGATTGGCTGGGGCGGAGACGAAATCAGAGGGGGACCCATCCTCGCTCCAACTATCTGAGTCCTTGGAGAGGAGAAGAAAATGGGGGGAAATGCGTACTTATTAAAAAGTAGGAGCGTAAGTAAAAGTTTTGGAACGGGTGTATTTGGTAGTATGCTCCAAAGATTACTTTGTAAGGTTGATGTCCACCAGCCGAGAAGGGAGGTCTCTTCACACTGGAATATTTTGGCTCAGTTTTCACATCTACACGCACACACACTCCCCCAAACCTGAGATGTGACCCGTGTCCCCTCCCATCTTTTTGATTACAAATGTTTAAGTTGAGTCTCGAGATAACTGAAGAATGATGAATGGTGGTGTTTTCAGCCCTCCCACCCATCTCAACTCTTAAAGTGAGCTCGGAACTTCCAAAATTTCAGATTACCCCACCACCACCGTGACTTACTTCTTTTAAAAGCTGATTAATAGCCTCCAGGATTCCTGTTCACAAAGACTGATTTGTGGTTACAATGCGAACCTTGATTTTTTTTTTAACTTCAAAATGGCTACTAAATATTAGAAATGGCAAATTATAAGCAAGCATAATCAGAGATAATATCAAAACAGCAATCAATTGCATTTTTTTCCCCAGGAGCCATAAATGCCTGATAACATCATATTTTATTACTGAGACAATGCTCTTGCATCTCCCGTGGAATGGCAATGGGGCACGGTCACAGTATCTGGTTGTTACTAATCACTACTGGAATTTTTTTTACAATACACACATTATTACAGAAAAGGTGTATCGTTCAAAGTGATTGTAACATTCTGACACATGATGCCTGGAATTTTTTAAAGTTGGGCTTGTGTGTGTGTATATATTACATGTATATACATTTATACCATAAATCCATGTATATGTAATTTGGCTAACTGCTTTGCACAATGTACATGCTCAATAAATGCTAAATGAATGATGAAATCATCAACCTGCTAAGTCTTTGATTGGTCTTTCCATAACTGCTCTGGGCATGCGTCTTTGTTTGGCATTTACTTCATTGTAAGGGACTGTGCAGATATAAACCCTCCCTCCACATTTGTGCATTGCATTCTCTTGATTAGTTATTCATCACGTTCCCAGCTTGTAAACTCATCAGGAATACAAGCAAAATGGAATGCTGGGCTCATCAATGTGTTCACCTGGGTATTTGGACAACCCAAGGCAGAAAATAAATCAGCTTGATCATCTTTTTTATATTCGTGGCCATCAGTAAAAACTTATTGAAGGAAGATTAACCTTCATTTTTGAGTCTCTGAAACAGTCTTGCCTTATTTTATATATAACATCTAAAGCAAGTAAGACAGAATTATACCCAACAGCCAGATTGGAAAAGTAAGAATATGGTTTAATAATACATGGAAGCAGTTTAGAATTCTGATACTGAGTAAAAAGGCCAATTAGCACCTTCCTTGCTGACTAATCTACTGATATTCTCAACACCTTTTCTGTGTAAGGCAGTGTGGCAGGAGATCTAACTTACAAATCTAAACGAATGTGCAGTAGGTTCACGGCTCAAAAAATATTATTGGATTAAGGAAAATTTCATTTATTACATAGTTGTTTATATTTATTTTACTAGATGATAGTTGTAATATGTTAGCCTTAGAATGAGATAAAATTGTGCCACTTGACTCTCCAAGTGATAGTAATAATAATAATAATTGATTGAGCCCGTTTTACGTGCCACAGACTGCATTAAATAAATGCACACCACCTAGTTGTATCTTCCGGTGGAGGTCGGCCTTACTGTCCTCTCCATTTTGAAACTGAAGCTCAAAGACGTGAAGTGACTTAATTAGAAACTGGCTGAGCTGGTGGTCAGTTTCTAAAACGGCGGTCAGTTTCTAAGTCTGACTCCAAAATTCTATCACATCCTAATACCTGTCTTCCAACTATAGCTGAATATAGACAAGATAGCTAAAGAAGAAAAAATCAGAGTACAGTCAACATGTTAAATTTAAAGTGTCCTAGAAAAATCTTGGGTTTTCGGAAATCACTCCAACAGACGAAGTCAAGAAGTCTCCCTCAAATGGAAACCTTCCACAAATGTCATATCAAGAAAAGCAGGACACGGTACATGTTTTGAAGCTACCTCCAGTTTAAGAACTGCAGCCAGGAGTCAGTTGGTGGAAAATAAAGTCCTAGAGCAAAGCAGGGGATGAATGGAGGGTGTAGCAACAGGCAAGTCCCTAATCAAAAGTTGTTTCAGGCTAAGCACAGTGTCTCACGTCTGTAATCCCAGCACTCTGGGAGGCCCAGACTGGTGGGTCACCAGAGTCAGGAGTTCGAGACTAGCCTGGCCAACATGGTAAAACTCCATCTCTGCTAAAAATACAAAAATTAACCGGCCGTGGTGTTGCGCATCTGTAATCTCAGCTACTTGGGAGCCTGAGGCAGGAGAATCACTTGAACCCAGGAGGCGGTGGTTGCAGTGAGCCAAGATCTAGGTACTGTACTCCGAACTGGGCAACAGAGTGAAACTCTGTCTCATATAAAGACAAACAATAAAACAGTTATTTCTTAAACCACAGGACCTGGGTGGGACCCGAGCTTGAACAGAAAATGTTCAGAGTAAAGGATGATATTAAACTTTTTAATGCAATGTCCTTTGTTAGGTGACTGGGTTTATATAATCCAGTCATTGTCAAAGTTTATGTAATCCAGTCATTTTCAGTGTTTCTGCCAGGCAGGAATATTCAAAAAGTACACTTCTTGGTATATTTTTCAGCAGTCTTATTGTTTATAAGGAGATTTGGGATGTGTAATCTCATTTTATCCTCACTAATATCCTTTTTTAATTCCTTTTTTTTTTTTTTTTTGAGACAGCCCACTCTGTGGCCCAGGCTGGAGTGCAGTGGCACGATCTCTGCTCACTGCAACCTCTGACTGGGTTCAAGCGATTCTCCTGCCTCAGCTTCCTGAGTAGCTGGGACTATAAGCGCATGCCACTACACTCGGCTAATTTTTGTATTTTTAGTAGAGATCGGGTTTCACCATGTTCACCAGGCTTGTCTCCAACTCCTGATCTCAAGTGATCTGCCCACCTCAGCCTCCCCAAGTGCTGGGATTTACAGGCGTGAGCCACCGTGCCCAGCCTATTTCTATTTCATTTATGGAAAAACAGAAGCTCATAGCTCCCATCGGCTCCTAGTGAGTACTAACGAATGCATGTCAAATTATGGATTCAGTAACTTTGCACAGGTCTCAGTATAAGGGAGTTCTTTCCCTGAAAACCCCACCTTTGCTCTTTTCTACAAGGAATCTTCTTCCTTTCCACTGCTTGCCTCTCTTAACCTGGCCCACTCCTAAAAAGCCTGCAATCTCTTCAAATTTCCCTTCTTAAAGCCAATCTTCCCTCTTCCAAAGTAGGTCTCATTTATTAGTGCTCTCAGCCTTCAAGAAACCATGTCTTTCTTTTTATAGCATAGTTCAAAATATATAATGACAGACTTTCTCATATATCTGTTTATTGCTTATTTCTCACACTGCAGCCTCCATGAGGGCAGACGCCGTCATCACGGTGTCCCTAGCACTTCGCCACAGTAATGGAACACAGAAGTCACAATAAATAAATAACGAATGACTCAATCCATGCTGAGTAACTTTAGAGGCCTGAATATGAAACAAAGTGGTAAAGGCAATATAGTAGGTGGGAATGTAAAATGCTAGAGCCATTCTAGAAAACAATATGGCAGTTCCTCAACAAATGTAAACAAGGATTACCATATGCTCCAGCAATTCCACATGTGGGTATATATCCAAAAGAATTGAAAGCAGGGTCTCGAAGCAGTATTTATATACCCATGTTCACAGCAGAATTATTCGCAACAGCTAAAAAGTGGAAACAGTTCAAGTGTCCGTGGAGAGAGGAATGAATAAAGTACATGCAGTCTATCCGTACAATGGAATATTACTCAGCCTTAAAAAGGAAGGAAATTCTGACACATGGTACAACACGGATGAATCTTTGTATGCATGTGGTTTTTTTTGTTATTTTTTGTTTTTATTTATTATTATTTTTTGAGACAGAGTCTCGCTCTGTTGCCCAGGCTGGAGTGCAGTGGCCAATCTCAGCTCACTGCAAGCTCCGCCTCCCAGGTTCACACCATTCTCCTCCCTCAGCCTCCCAAGTAGCTGGGACTGCAGGCACCCGCCATCACGCCCGGCTAATTTTTTGTATTTTTAGTAGAGACGGGGTTTCACCGTGTTAGCCAGGATGGTCTCCATCTCCTGATCTCGTGATCCGCCTGCCACGGCCTCCCAAAGTGCTGGGATTACAGGCGTGAGCCACCGTGTCCTGCCCACATGGATGAATCCTAAAGACATTATGCCAAGTAAAATGAGCCAGTCACAGAAGGACAAATGGAGTAGTCAAATTCATAGAGACAAAAAGTAGAATGGTGGTTGCCAGGGGCTGGAGGGAGAGTGGGGGGTAGGGGGGGCGGTTACTGCTTAATAGGCATGAAGTTCCAGTTTTGAAAGATGAAAAGGGATCTAGATCAATGTTCAGATTTTAGCTGCTTTGCCACAAAAACAAACAAACAAAATCAGGTAACAATGCAAAATGGATAAGTTCATTTGCTTCACTATGGTAATCTTTTTACTATCTATACAAATCCCATAACGTCATGTAGTATGCCTTAAATATACACAATAAAATTTATTTTTTTAAAAAAAGAGATATGCACTGGGCACGGTGGCTCACGCTTGTAATCCCAGCACTTTGGGAGGCCGAGGCAGGCGAATCATGAGGTCAGGAGTTCGAGACCAGCCTGGCCAACATGGTGAAACCCCATCTCTACTAAAAGTACAAAAATTAACTGGACGTGGTGGTGGGCACCTGTAATCCCAGCTTCTTGGGAGGCTGAGGCAGGAGAATCGCTTGAACCCAGGAGGCAGAGGTTGCAGTGAGCCGAGATGGTGCCACTGCACTCCAGCCTGGGCGACAAAGTGAGACTCTGACTCAAAAAAAAAAAAAAAAGAAAGAAAGAAAGAAAGAAAGAAAGAAAAAAAGAGACAGATCTGGAAATTGGTTGCTCAACAATGTAAATGTACTTAACATTTCAAAACAGCATAATTAAAGATGGGTAAAACAGTAAATCTTATGTTAAGTGTATATTAACACAATTGCAGAGAAAAAAAGGCAATTACAAACTAGATTATCACGATGGTTGCATACTGCATGGATTTACTAAAAAGAATTCAACTGTACACTCAGAGTGAGTGAGTTTAATGATATGTAAAGCATACCTACATGAAATGGTTTTTAAGAAGACAATTAGATACTCGGCTATCCCTGTCATTGAAAGGACCACAGTTATGTGTGTGTGTTTTTTTTCTGTGTGGGATTCCCAGCATCTCAAGCTTGAAATGACTAAAGTAGCAAGGTTGAGTCCCATAAATCATGATCTGCCACTGCAAAAGTATCGCCACTTTGGACCTCTATTTATTCGTGCCAGGAAGCACAGTCGACTGACTTGGTGACCACTGCTGCTTCAATTTGGGAAACGTAAGGGTTGGATTCGGGAAGTATCTCAACATGGACCAACCGCTTAGAGTCTATGGACTTTTATGTATCATAGCACATTTGATATCTGCCTACCCCAAATGGCAGGCTTGATCACATTCTAGAGATGTAGAAGTTGAGCTGCAATTGTCTCCAAAATCATGCTTGTAATTCAATGGGACTGCTTTATTATGGGGCCAAATGTCCACTTTTCTGAGTGTCCTGGCCCAGAGCCCTTCTGTTGGGACGATTTATGGTTGCAAAGTTGGCTAATTGCAATAACCACCATTTAACTGATGATATTTCCCCCGTTTTAATATCTCTCTGCTTGTTGCCATTTCATCAATTCCAAATTGGTATTGAACAATTTCTAGCTCCAATTAGTCTTCTTAGTTGCAGCTGATGTATTGAAGCCTACAACTGTGTATTCAAAAAAAAAAAGGTAAAATATTCCAGGCCAGGCGCCATGGCTCACACCTGTATTCTAGTACTTTAGGAGGCTGAGACCGGAGGACTGTTTGAGCCCAGCCCAGGAGTTTGAGACCAGCCTGGACAACATAGGGAGTCCCCATCTCTACAAAAAAACAAAACAAAACAAAATTAGCCAGGCATGGTGGCACGCACCTATAGTCCCACCTACTCTGGAGGCTGAGGTGGGAGATCACCTGAGCCTGGAGAATTTGAAGCTGCAGTAAGCTGTGATTGTGCCACTTCATTCCAGCCTGGGTGACAGAGTAAGACCCTGTTTCAGAAAAACAAAACAAAACAAACAAACAAATTAACCAGGCATGGTGGTGTGTACCTGTAGTTCCAGTTACTCAGGAGACTGAGGTGGAAGGATTGCTTGAGCTCAGGAGTTTGAGGCTGCAGCGAGCCTTGTTCATGCCACTGCACTCCAGCCTGGGCAACAGAGTGAGAGTCTGTCTCAAAAAACAAACAAACAAAGAAAGGCCGCACACAGTGGCTCACGCCTGTAATCCCAACACTTTGGGAGGCCAAGGCCAGCGGATCACGAGGTCAGAAGTTCAAGACCAGCCTGGCCAACATGGTGAAACCCTGTCTCTACTAAAAATACAAAAGTTAGCTGGACGCGGTGGTGCGCTTCTGTAATCCCAGCTACTCAGAAGGCTGAGGCAGGAGAATTGTTTGAACCCGGGAGGCGGAGGTTGCAATGAGCCAAGATCATGCAACTGCACTCCAGCCTGGGACAGAGCAAGACTCTGTCTCAAAGAAACAAAAAAATTCTGGCTGGGCATGGTGGCTTATGCCTGTAATCCCAATAATTTGGGAGGCCGCGATGGGCAGAGCATCTGAGGTCAGTAGTTCGAGACCAGCCTGGCTAACATGGTGAAACCCTGTCTCTACTTAAAAAAAAAAAAAATAGCCGGCATGGTGGCGGGCACCTATAATCCCAGCTACTTGGGAGGCTGAGGCAGGAGACTCACTTGAACCCGGGAAGCAGAGGTTGCAGCGAGCCAAGATCGTGCCATTGCACTTCAGCCCGTATGATAAGAGCGAAACTCCGTCTTCAAAAAGAAAAAAAAAAAAAAAAATTCCAACAAGCTTATTAAAGCAAGAGTGAATAGTCAGAAATGATACTTTCTCCTGTAAGTTTGCTGGTTAAAGACTAAATGGATTAAGAATAAAAGAGTTTGTGCGACTAGCTTTTTTCACTCCTCAGTCGCTTGAAACTCATGCTAGTCCAAGCATGCAGTCTTCCAGTCAATCTCAGGTACACACATACGGTCGAGAATGTTAGTTCTCTAGGTCTACAGCAGCCGTTCTTAATGGAGACAAGGTGCCTTTTCCCCCACCAGGGGACATTTGGCAACGTCTAGAGACATTTCCAGTGGTCACAACTGTCTAGTAGGTAGAGGCCGGGGCTCATACTTAAGATCCTACAATGCCCAGGATAACCTCCACAACAAAGGATTACCTGACCCAAAATGTCAATGGTGCCGGAGATGAGAAACGAGATTTACAAGTAACATGATTTCAAGGCCATATTAGCATCTAACTAATACCATTAAAAGAAAAATAGTAAAGTCCTTTCTAATAAAACTTTAAGTATTAAGTCACAACCAAATCCTCTTATCTTCTCCAGGGGAGGCTTCTTAACCTTCCCAACTAAATCAAACTTCAGCATTTTGACCCTTTCCCTCAAAGATTGCACAATTGCAGTCTTATATTCCCTCATGTGATGATCTATCTACTTCTCCTCCTGCAGATTAGAGAAAGATAACATTTTGGAATTTTGTTTATTTCACTGAATGGGCTATCATAAGATTCTCCCGCCGCATTGAAACAAATCTTTGTAAATGTTTTTTTGGTTAGTTTTTCACTCTGTGGATGAACGTTTAATTCACTTGACCCATCCCTGTTGTACATTTGAGATCTCTTTCCGTACTTTAGTAACATTTCACGGAATGTCTGTGCTCATACAGCTGTGCCCAAATTTTGGATTTCTTGCCTTAAGGCCTACCATCTTGAGTCTTTCTGAAGTGAATGTTGAAATGAATTTCACAAATTCACAGCCCTTTGAGAGCTTTTTTCAAATACTATCTTACTCCTTTTGTGGGCTCTTGTGCAAGACCAGGGCCTCAGTAACATGAGTGATCAAGCTAAATGGGCCATCTCATAAACATGCTTATCGGGACACTCACATATTGCGTAACTGGACAGCAGAAATGTATAGATTTTCAAAAACAAGTCAAAGGTTCAATTGATTGAACATTTTATTTTTTCCTGCTAGAAATGCTTTCCTTTTCATTTCCTTTTTACATAAGTCTGATTCACTCTTTACTTAAATATTTCTGTATTGGTGTCCAAAACCTTTCTTAAAAGTTTTCTCTTGCCTTAAATTTTTTTTTTTTTTTTTTTTTTGTTATCTGCTAGGCACAAATCCAACCCCTAGTCCCCTAAAAGTGCCTATTGTAAACTCTATGTTTAAAAGATATTACTGAGAAGGCACTTCTTTAAATTCGCTGCAAACTTTATTATAACAAAGCTGAAAGAGCTAAAAGCGTGGCACAATGGAAAGTTGACTGTTATAAATATCTATCCGGCTTTGCAATATAAATTATAATTAAAAATAAACTTGTCAGAGAACTCTGGGCAACATACAAAAAGTGAGACGTTTAGAATGAGGCAATTAAGAATGTTAATTGGAACACAGAGAAAAGCAAAGGACAGTCATTGTTAAGATAACTGCTCTATAAACACCTAAATGGATTCTGTGAAGGGGAAGAAAGGATCATCTTTTGACCATGAAAGGGAATATAAAATGTTCTTTTCTTTGTTTTAATGTGTGGAGAGATTTTAAACTTCTTTTCTCAGCTCAGACACTCAAGTAAACAAATGACTTGGCCCTAGTCTGGTGTGGGTAACAAAAGAGAGAGAAATGGAGGGAAAGAGAGAAAAGCCAAGTGGGTAGACGAGAAGAGAAGAGAGCAAATGCGGAAGAAGAAGAAAACTAAGGGAGGATGATAAATGTAGAGGAATAAAGGGAAAAACCAAAACAGAAGGCATAAACCCCTAGGAAACAGAACAAAGGTTAAACACAGAGAATAAGAAAGGAGTCATTTCACTTTTTCCACTCTCCAGATGATCTGCAAGTTAATTTCTCTTTTTTCTTTTCTTTTTTTTTTTTTTTTAGACTGAGTCTCGCTCTTTCGCCCAAGCTGGAGTACAGTGGCGCGATCTCGGCTCACTGCAACCTCAGCCTCCTAGGTTCAAACGATTCTCCTGTCTCGCCCTCCTGAGTAGCTGGGACTACAGGCGCATGCCACCACACCCGGCTGATTTTTTCAATTTTTGGTAGAGACGGGGTTTCACCATGTTAGCCAGGATGGTCTCGATCTACTGACCTCGTGATCCGCCTGCCTCGGCCTCTCACAGTGCTGGGATTACAAGCATGAGCCACCGCACCTGGCCGCAAGTTAATTTCTTAGACAGCAGAGTGGACAAGCACAGGCAGACAGACCCAGATGTAGATCTTGCTTTTTGGCAGTGTCCATCTGGGCTGGATAATTTCCGCCAGGGTCTCAACCTCTCTATGCCTTGATTTCTTCCCTAGTCAATGCAAAGAGTAATCGCTGCTTGTGGCCTTGCTGCAAAAATCAGAAATGATTTGTGTAAAGCCCCTGGCATATAATTAGTGTTTAGGAAACATCTATTATCACATGAATTATTTCAGGATGCAGCAGGAATGTTTAAGTTTTCTCATAATATTAAGCAGATGCATAACATACATGTTAGTTTTGGAGTCAGAGTTATTTAATTTACATGGTCATTTATTTGATCATTCATTTGTTCAAGGAGTAATTATTTTGTCTGCTATGCACAGGGCCTTGAACTCACTCAGTGCTGGGAATTTAGACATGAAAAAACTTAAGTAGTTGAGTTCAAAATGTCTAAAATTTAATGTCAAAATTGTTGGCTTTTGCAAAAATGTTAGCCTGTGGGCCAATGGTGGTCTATGGTACATTGACTCTGCCTAGAATATGGCTGGGATGGGATGGAAACACGAAAGACATAATTTAGGACATACTCTTTTCCAGAATGAGCGTTCCATGACAGAAGGGGCCATGTTCATCTCATTCACCATTGCATAAACAAATTGCATTGCGTAAGCAAATACCTTTAATGAACAGCATCTAGGAGCAAGTGCTTTGAAGACAAAGCAAGATAAAAGGACGGAGGCCATCAGTGGATGCTTTTTTGCAGAGTGATCAGGAAAGGCTTCACTGAAAAGGAGACAAGTGGGTCGAGACATGAAGGAGGTGAGGGAGAGAGCCATACAGATCTGTGGGAATTGCATTCCAGACAGAAGCAACAGACAGTGCAAAGGCCTTGGGGCAGGAACGTGCTTGGCGTGTTTGAGGAACCAGAAAAAGACCAGTGGGGCTGGGGTGGAGTGAATGAGGAGTAATGGGGGCAGAGGACATATGACCTTAGAGATAATGGCTCTAGATACTTTGTTTTCCTTTTTTTTTATTGTGGTAAAATACCCATAATATGAAATTTATTTATGTATTTATTTATTTTTCTGAGATGGAATTTTGCTCTGTTGCCCAGGCTGGAGTGCAGTGGCATGATCTTGGCTCACTGCAACCTCTGCCTCCCAGGTTCAAGTGATTCTCTTGCCTCAGTCTTCCCAGTAGCTGGGATTATAGGCGTGTGCCACCACGCCCAGCTAATTTTTGTGTTTTTAGTAGAGATGGGTTTTCACCATGTTGACCAGGCTGGTCTCGAATTCCCAAACTCGGGTGATCCGCCTGCCTTAGCCTCCCAAAGTGCTGGGATTACAGGCGTGAGCTGCCGCGTTTCTACTTATTTTAAATGTCATCTCATAGTGGCAGCTTACCAAATAGAGATTCATATAACTGCTGGAAAATTTTAAGGTTTAAGAAATACTCAAATGGAGTGATTAGTAGTAGAATGCTTAATAAATTCTTAATTGTCAGGCTGAGCATGGTGGCTCACGCCTGTAATCCCAGCACTTTGGGAGGCCGAGACAGGTGGATCAACTGAGGTCAGGAGTTTGAGACCAGCCTGGCCAACATGGTGAAACCCTGTTTCTATTAAAAATACAAAAATTAAGCGGGCATGAAGCCCAGCTACTCAGGAGGTTGAGGCATGAGAATTGCTTGAGCCCGGGAGGAGGTGGAGGTTGCAGTGAGCCGAGATCATGCCACTGTACTCCGGCCTGGGTGACAGAACGAGACTCCGTCTTAAAATAGTAATAATAATAAATAATAATAATAATACATAAGTTCTTTTTTTGTTGTTGTTTGTTTGGTTTTGTTTGAGATGAAGTCTCACTCTGTCACCCAGACTGGAGTGCAATGGCACGATCTTGGTTCACTGCAGCCTCCACCTCCCAGGTTCAAGCGATTCTCCCGCCTCCACCTCCCAAGTAGCCGGGACTATAGGCATGTGCCACCACACCCGGCTAATTTTTGTATTTTTAGTAGAGATGGAGTTTCACTATGTTGGCCACGCTGGTTCTGAACTCCTGACCTCGTGATCTGCCCACCTCGTCCTCCCAAAGTGCTGGGATTACAGGTGTGAGCCACAGTGCCCGGCCAATAAATAAATTCTTAATTTTCCTGCAGCAAAAATGTCAAAGGCAACCAAGCATGGTGGCACCTACCTATAGTACCAGCTACTGGGGAGGGTGAGGTGGGAGGATCACTTGAGCCCAGGAGTTCAAAGCTGTAGTATCCCACGACGATGCCTGTGAATCGCCAGAGTGACCCAGCCTGGGCAATATAGTGAGACCCGGATCTTTAAAATAAAAAAACATAAGAGCTGAAATATTTAGATAGGTTTCATCTTAATATGACTGCTAAGTCAATTAGCAATAGGACAGAACTCCCCACCCCAGTTTTTTCTTTTTTTTTTTTTAGAAATTTGCTAGGGCTGGGCACAGTGGCTCACACCTATAATCCCAGCACTTTGGGAGTCCGAGGCAGGTGGATCACAAGGTCAGGAGATTGAGGCCATCCTGGCTAACACGGTGAAACCGCTTCTCTACTAAAAATACAAAAAATTAACTGGGCGTGGTGGCATGTGCCTGTAGTCCCAGCTACTCGGGAGGTTGAGGCAGGAGAATCACTTGAACCTGGGAGGCAGAGGTTGCAGTGAGCCGAGATTGCACCACTGCACTCCAGCCCGGGCAACAGAGGGAGACTCCGTCTCAGAAAAAAACAAAACAAAAAAAAGGACTTTGCTGCTTTTTTTTTTTTTTAAGTGACATGAAAGGCTGTCAAGAGTGTTTTGAGCAGAAGAATGACATGATTTTCCTAGGTTTTAGGAGAACTCTGAGGAAGGTTATAGACCCAAGTAGGTGGGGGACAGGGTGGATGTGGGGAGAGCAGTGAGGATCCTACTGCAGTAGTTCAGGAGTGAGAAAATGGAGCTTGGACCAAGGTGGAAGTGGCAGGTGTGAGAGAGATAAAGAGAGACGAGGGGGATTTATTGTGATCATGTGGCTGATAGAACTTGCAAACTGATCGGATGCAGCTCTAAGACACGGGGTCAAGGATGGCTCCTAAATTCTCAGCCTGAGCATCCAAACGGTTGTAGGTACCAGGTACAGAAATAGGGAAGGCGGTGGGAGACGTAGATTTGGCAGAGGGGGGTGCTTCAGAACTCCTTTGGAACATGTTATGTTTGATTTGCCAGTTGGACCTTCAAGTGGAAAAGTCAGATGAACAGTTGGAGACACCAGTCTGAAGTTCAGAGGTAGGGACCAGCAGGCTGTTGACATCAGTATGAGATGGTTTTTGAAGCCGAGAAACTGGCTGAGATCATCTAGGCAGTGAATGGAGATAGGGAAGAGAAAAATGCAAGGATGAGGCCTGGGGAACTGCTGGGTTTAAAGGAGGGAAGTTGAGGAGAAACATGCATAGGTGCAGAGAAAGAGCAGCCAGTGAATCAGGATGACAGAGGGAGCAATCCAGGAAGCCAAGAGAGGAGCGTGCTTCACAGGGAGGCAGCGACCCACTGTCTGAACATGATACTGATGTGGCAAGGCAGACAAGCACTGGAACTGAGTGTCGGGTTTGGCAATATAGAGACAACCAGTCATTAAGAAGATGCCTGGGGATACCTAGGGCAAGAGCTGATTGGAGAGGGTTGGGGAAGAATGAGAGGAGGTGGTGAACTCTTTAGGGTCAACTCTTTTAAAACCGTTTCATGGTGAGTGGGGAGTAGGGAGCATCAGGGTGAATATGAGTGTGAGGGAGATAACCTAGCAAGTGATGGATGACATTGGAAGGATCCAAGGGAAGAGGAAATGTCGATGATGCAGGAGAGAAAGGGAACAATCACAGAATACAGATGCTCCTTGATTTCTGATGGGTTTACATCCCGATAAAACCACTGTGAGTTGAAAATAAAATAAACTGAAAATGCCTTTAGAGGCCTAAGCAGGTGGATCACTTGAGGCCAGGAGTTTGAGACTAGCCAGGCCAACATGGCGAAACTCTGTCTACTAAAAATACAAAAATTAGTCAGGCTTGGCAGTGCTCAATGGCTCATGCCTGTAATCCCAGCACATTGGGAGGCCAAGGCGGGTGGATGACGAGGTCAGGTGTTCAAGAATAGCCTGGCTAACATGGTGAAACCCCATCTCTACTAAAAATACAAAAATTAGCTGGGCGTGGTGGTGGGCGCCTGTAATCCCAGCTACTCGGGAGGCTGAGGCAGGAGAATTGTTTGAACCTGGAAGGCGGAGGTTGCAGTGAGCCAAGATCAGGCCAGGAGATTGAGACCATCCTGGCTAACACGGTAAAACCCCATCTCTACTACAAAT
>NW_016808980.1:2742430-2790980 GCF_001698545.2 Rhinopithecus bieti
TTTCTCTCTCTCTCTCTCTCTCTTTCTTTCTTCCAACAGGGTGTCACTCCATCACTCAGGCTGGAGTACAGTGGCACAAACATGGTTCTGCAGTCTCAACCTCCTGGGCATAAGCGGTTCTCCTGCCTCAGCCACCCATGTAGTGGGACTACAGGCATCCACCATCATGCCCGGCTAATTTTTTTTATTTGACGGAGTCTGTCTCTGTTGCTCAGGCTGCAGTGCAGTGGCACGATCTCGGCTCACTGCAACCTCTGCCTCCCAGGTTCAAACAATTCTCCTGCCTCAGCCTCCTGAGTAGCTGGGACTACAGGCACCTGCCACCACGCCCAGCTATTTTTTGTATTTTTAGTAGAGATGGGGTTTCACCATGTTGGCCAGGCTGGCCTCAAACTCCTGACCTCAGGTGATCCGCCCACCTCGGCTACCCAAAGTGCTGGGATTACAGGTGTGAGCTACCATGTCTGGCCTAATTTTTTATTTTTTATTTTTTATTTTTATTTTGTTGAGGCAGAGCGTCACTCTGTTGCTCAGGCTGGAATGCAGTGGTGCCATCTCGGCTCACTAGAACCTCCTTCTCCTCCCAGGTTCAAGCCTGATTCTCCTGCCTCAGCCACCCAAGTAGCTGGGATTACAGGCGCACACCACCACGCCAGGCTAATTTTTGTAGTTTTAATAGAGATGGGGTCTCGCCATGTTGACCAGGCTGTTCTCAAACTCCTGACCTCAAGTGATCTGTCCACCCTGGCCTCCCAAAGTGCTAGGATTACAGGTGTGAATCACTGAGCCTGGCCTAATTTTCTTTTTTTTTTTCCTTTCTTTTCTTTTCTTTTTTTTTTTTTGAGACAGAGTCTGTCTCTGTTGCCCAGGCTGGAGTGCAGTGGTGCAATCTTGGCTCACTGCAAGCTCCACCTCTCGGGTTCACGCCATTCTCCTGCCTCAGCCTCCCCAGTAGCTGGGACTACAGGCACGCACCACCACCATGCCTGGCTAATTTTTTGTATTTTTTAGTAGACATGGGGTTTCACCATGTTAGCCAGGATGGTCTCGATCTCCTGACCTCGTGATCCGCCCGCTTCGGCCTCCCAAAGTGCTGGGATTACAGGCGTGAGCCACCACGCCCGGCCGAGCCTGGCCTAATTTTTCTGTAGAGACAATGTCTTGCCATGTTGCCCAAGCTGGTCTTGAACTCCTGGGCTCAAGCCATCCTCCTGCCTTGGCCTTCCCAAGTGTTGGGATTACAGACATGAGCCACCGTGCCCAGCCCCTGAAATATTTCTATCTGTTCCTTTACAGAAAGAGTGTGCCGACCTCCAGACTATATTCACATATCTTTCGGTGGAGGAAATGCTCGATGAATGTCTGATGTTATTGTTGATATATTATCATCAACACCTAATTCATAGGACTTCAAAACAACCTGGCTACGACTCCACCCCTGGGCTGTCACACCAAAGATATTAAACAAATGTTGGCTGGGCGCAGCGGCTCACACCTATAACCCTAGCAGTTTGGGAGGCTGAAGAGGGTGGATCACCTGAGGTCAGGAGTTTGAGACCAGCCTGGCCAACGTGACATAAACCCTGTCTACTAAAAATACAAAAATCAGCCAGGCGTGGTGGCACAGGTCTGTAGTCCCAGCTACTCGGGAGGCTGAGGCAGGAGAATCGCTTGAACCCAGGAGGCAGAGGTTGCGGTGAGCTGAGATCGTGCCATTGCACTCCAGCCTGGGCAAAAGAGCAAAACTCCGTCTCAAAATAAATAAATAAATAAGTAACAGAAAACAAAGGTTAGCTATTGAATGAATGAGTGAGTGAATGAATGAGTGGGTAGGTGAAGTGGAGGAGGATGTGAAGTGGGTGGGAGTGAGGGTGCTAGAGATCTCCACATCTCTCACCAAGGCAGAGAGCTTATCAGGGGAGGAGGAGCAGCAGCAGTGAGTTCATTTTCAGAAATGTTGCTGGAGGTGAGTTGACTAGCTCCACAGAAACCCTGGGAATGATCACTGAAGCTGGGTAATTACACCATTGTCCTCAGTATCTGACCCCTGATGGAAAATTCTGCAGCTTCAGCCGAAGACCTGTATACCTCTGGAATATTTGTATAGGGAATATAAAAGAAATGAGTGTGGGATTTGGGGGACTGGGGAGATTCTGGGAAGCTGGTCCTCTGAGAAGAGTTCATCAGGCAAGTCCAGTAATTATCCGGTTCCAACTACGTCTGAAACACTGTGCCGGGACCCTTATGTAATTGTCCTTCCAACTCTGAGGAGTCATTTTATCCTTCCCTTTTCACATACACAGACATTGGGATAGGAAGAAGCTGTACGCCGTCCCAGGGCATCGCCTCCTCCAGCGCTGGGTCTAGGTTTTGCATCAACCTGTCTGACTGCCAGTTGGCCATTTGTGTCTTCATGCTACCCACAGGGCCCTCGAGGCTCCAGCTCTGAGATTCAGCAAGGGAAGCTCCGTCCTGCCTGATGGAGCTCACAGTCCAGGGGGAAAGATGGACAATAAACAAGCAAAAAATACACAAATAAAATAGGTCGGGCTTGGTGGCCCACAACTGTAATCCCAGCACTTTGGGAGGCCAAGACGGGTGGATCACTTGAGGTTAGGATTTCGAGACCAGCTATGGCCAACATGGCAAAACCCAATCTCTACTAGTAATACAAAAAAATTAGATGGAACTGTGATTAGATGTGGTGAGTGCCTGTAATCCCAGCTACTGGGAGGCAGGAGAATCGCTTGAACGCAAGAGGCAGGAGTTGCAGTGAGCCAAAATTGTGCCATTGCACTCCGGCATGGATGACAGAGCAAGACTATGTCTCCAAAAAGAAAATAAAATAAAATAATAAAAAAATTGGCTGGGTGCAGTAGCTTACGCCTGTAGCGCTTTGGGAGGCTGAAGCAGGCAGATCACCTGATGTCAGGAGTTCGAGACCAGCCTGGCCAACTTGGTGAAACCCTGACTCTACTAAAAATACAAAAATTGGTCGGGTGTGGTGGCTCACGCCTGTAATCCCAGCACTTTGGGAGGCCAAGGCCGGTGGATCACGAGGTCAGAAGATTAAGACCATCCTGGCTAATACAGTGAAACCCTGTCTCTACTAAAAAAAAAAAAAATACAAAAAATTAGCCAGGCATGGTGGTGGGCGCCTGTAGTCAGTCCCAGTTACTCGGGAGGCTGAGGCAGGAGAATGGCGTGAACCCAGGAGGCGGAGCTTGCAGTGAGCCAAGATCGTGCCACTGCGCTCCAGCCTGGGAGACAGAGCAAGACTCTGTCTCAAAAAAAAAAAAAAAAAAAAAGAGAAAGAAAAGAAACGAAAATCAGCCAGGCGTGGTGACACACACCTGTAATCTTAGCTACCAGGGAGGCTGAGGCACGAGAATTGCTTGAACCTGGGAGGCAGAGGTTGCAGTGAGCCGCAATCGCACCACTGCACTCCAGCCTGGGCAACAGTGCTAGACTCCATCTCAAAAAATAATAATAATAAAATAAAAATAAAATAAGAAATGCAGAATTGTTACAGGAGTTGTAAGGGAACAAGATAATAGAGTTAGGCGGAGACTGCAGGCGGAGGCCAGATGAGATGCTCATGGGGGACCCCTTGGAGCGGAGACCTGTAGAGCTGCAGGAAGGATGTTCTAGAAAACACCAAGGGCCCTGAGGCAGGAAGGAGTTTTCAGGCATCAAAAATGAAGCTACTGTCCTTGGTGCACAGCCAAGAAAAAAAAGGTGGGAGAAGTTGAGGTTAGGGGTGGGTGGGACTAGATTACAGGGGCCTTGTAGACCCTGCCTGTGGTTGGAATTTCATTCTAAGTGGTGGGGGCTTTAAGCTGGGGAGGGAGGTGACCTGATTCACCCTGGAAAAGAGTGCCCTGGATGCTTGTGGAGAAGAAAATGAAGAGGGCGAGATGGAAGGCAACCTGGAGACCATCCTCAAGGATGCCATTCCCTGCCTCACCCCCGTTGATCCCCAGAAGCTTGGGTGAAACCACCTTCCAGTTCCTGCCTCTCTAGTTGAGGGGGAAGCCTAGCAAGGTGGGGTAGGGCCTGCTGTATAATTAGCTGGGCCCAGTGCAAAATGAAAATAAGGACTCCTTGTTCAAACTTACTAAGAAATGCAAGATGCTGACAGCAGAGTGTTTAGCCAAGCATGAGGCCCTTCTGAGCACAGATCCCATGAAGTTGACCCTGGGGAGAAGACTTTAGACCCAATGGTTAGGGAGGCTGCTCTGAGAAGGTGACACTTGACCTCCTTCAGAGATCATGGCCTTCTTGGGCCTGGTGTGGTGGCTTACACCTGTAAGCACTTTGGGAGGCCCAGGCAGGAGGATTGCTGGAGGCCAGGAGTTCAAGACCAGCCTGGGCAATATAGTGAAATCCTTGTCTCTACCACCGTGCCCAGCCTACAAAAAAAATCTGGCCAGGCGCAGTGGCTCACATCTGTAATCCCAGCACTTTGGGAGTCTGAGGCAGGTGGATCACGAGGTCTGAAGATCGAGACCATCCTGGCTAACATGGTGAAACCCAGTCTCTACTAAAAATACAAAAAATTAGCCAGGCATGGCAGTGCGTGCCTGTAGTCCCAGCTACTTGGGAGGCTGAGGCAGGAGAATGGTGTGAATCTGGGAGGCGGAGCTTGCAGTGAGCCGAGATTGTGCCACTGCACTCCAGCCTGGGTAGCAGAGTGAGACTCCATTTCAAAAAAAAAAAATTTTTTTTTTAATATTAGCTGGTATGGTGGTGCATGCTTGTAGTCCCAGCTTCTCAGGAATCTGAGGTGGGAGGATCCATTGAGTTCAGGAGTTCAAGGCTATGATCTCACTGCTGCGCTCCAGCCTGGGTGACAGAGCCAGTTCCTGTCTTTTAAAAAGAAACAGGCTGGGTGCGGTGGCTCACGCCTGTAATCCCAGCACTTTGGGTGGCCAAGGTGGGCAGATCAACTGAGGTCAGGAGTTCGAGACCAGCCTGGCCAACATAGTGAAACCCCGTGTCTACTAAAAAATACAAAAAATTATCTGGGCGTGGTGGTGGGTGCCTATAGTCCTAGCTACTTGGGAGACTGAGGCAGGAGAATTGCTTGAACCTGGGAGGCGGAGGTTGCAGTGATCCAAGATCACGCCACTGCACTCCAGCCTGGGAGACAGAGTGAAACTCCATCTCAAACAAACAAAAAAACAGAGAGAGAGAGAGAGAGAGAGATTATGACTGTCTTGGTACCAGCAGATGTTGCTTTGTAATCACCAAGTGGGGAGAGGGAGTGGCAGCCTGCCTTGTTACACACCTGGACCACATTGCCCAACAACACTGCTCCACCCAGTCTGCAAAACCTCCCTCAGAGGCTATCTTCACCTAACATAGACACCTATTCAAAGCATCCGATGAGGTCATGTGTGTGCTACCACTTGGGAAAACGAAACTAACAGCATTATAGGAACAATGATGAATATCATCATCATCATATTTACAAAATACTTGCATATCACGCCTGTAATTCCAGCACTTTGGGAGGCCAAGGCAGGCGGATGACCGGAGGTCAAGAGTTTGAGATCAGCCTGGCCAACATGGCAAAACCCTGTCTCTACTAAAAATAAAAAAATAGGCCAAGCGTGGTGGCTTGCACCTGTAATCCCAGCACTTTGGGAGGCCGAGGCAGGCCAATCACCTGAGGTCGGGAGTTCGAGACCAGTCTGACCAATATGGAGAGACCCCATGTCTACTAAAAATATAAAATCAGCCAGGCATGGTGGCAGGTGCCTGTAATCCCAGCTACTTGGGAGGCTGAGGCAGGAGAATTGCTTAAACCTGGGGGGTGGAGGTTGTGGTGAGCTGAGATCGCACCATTGCACTCCAGCCTGGGCAACAAGAGCAAAACTCCATCTCAAAAAAAAAGGTTTGAATAAGTATTTATTATGTTAATATAAAATATTTATTATAAAAAAATAATCTATTTGATTGAATCATCATGTATCATCCTTCTTCTTAGTGGAAGACATTATATAGATACTGTATCTCATATTTCTCCTGATAATACTACAAGATTGATCCTTGTCCAACAGATATTTCCTGGACACCTACTATGTGCTGCAAGTACTGAGATCCACAGTGCAACCCGGCAGCCAGGGAGCACCTTGATCACAGACACTGTGACCCCGCAGTGGACGGGCGCCTCCATCGCTGGAGCTCACTTTTCCTGCTCTGTTGTTGTCATAGAAGAAAGTTCCATACCCAACATCACATTGTTTCCCTGTTTGTTTGTCTCTCTTTTCCTCTACAACTACAGGAGCTGGGAATTTGAACTGTTTCTCTCACTTCTGGATCCCAGCATTTAGAACAGGGCTCCACTCACAGCAGCCACTATTGCTAAAGAAGCAAATCCCGCGGGATTGCTTGAGAAGGTCATTGGACTTTAAAAGAGATGTCTGGGGTGGAGACAGGGCTTGGGAAGAATGCTGGTTCATGGATGGTGTGGGGGCTGCAGGAGGAGATGCCTGGGGAGAGAGTATTCAGTAAGAAGTGACCATGTTGGCCGGGCGCAATGGCTCACGCCTGTAATCCCAGCACTTTGGGAGGCCAAGGTGGGAGCATCACCTGAGGTTAGGAGTTTGAGACCAACCTGGCCAACATGGTGTAACCCTGTCTCTACTAAAAATACAAAAATTAGCTGGGTGTGGTGGTGGGTGTCTGTAATCCCAGCTACTCAGGAGGCTGAGGCAGGAAAATTGCTTGAACCCGGGAGCCAGGGGTTGCAGTGAGCTGAGATCATGCCACTGCACTCCAGCCTAGGCAACAGAGTGAGACTCCATCTCAAAAAAAAAAAAAAGAAGTGACAATGTCCTTGGGTCTGCCTTGGTGCCGCAGGGGAGTGTGGTCATAGGATGAAAACAGAGAAAGAGCCATTAAGAAATGGGAGTAGCCCAGAGGGGTGAGTGATGGTTAACTGAGGGCTCTCTCTGGAAAGCAGGACTTGTCCACACTCCTTAGTATCTTGATGCTGCTGAGAGATCAATGTCAGGGCTGGGAAAAGGGCTGTTGGATTTAGAGAGAAGGAATGAGAGTCAGGAAGCACTCTGTGGGGCCACTTCCAGGGACAGGGGACATCAATGGAGGGGAAATGAGAAATAAGTGGACCTGCACCTTTTGCTAAGGGAGGCTGTTAAGGGAGGAGAGAGATGGGGATGAGAGAGTTGCTAGAGGGATGGTGGCCAAGGGAGGGTTTTGTTTTTGTTTGAAAGATGGGAGAGATTATAAGTGCTGAAGGGAAGGATGTAATTCAAAAGGAAATCTTGCGTATTCATGGGGGATCAGGAATAAGGAAGGTTCTGAGGTGGCAGGTGGGGCTAGGAGGCGGGATTGGGTTTGGAGGGACATCCTTTAACCGGAAGAGAGAAACTGGGGACAAGGAGTGAAGCCCAAGGCCTTCCCAGGTCCAGGAAACCCTCTGTGCTGGGCCGGTCCCCTGCTGCTTTTCTCGTTTCACTTCCTTTCTCAGCCCTCTTCCCGCTTCTGCTCTGGCTCCCTGGCTCCCTGGCTCCGTGACTTTTCCATGAGTCCTCCCACCAGACTTCTGCCTTTGCCTCACTTTTCTCTCTCCCTAGGATTTTTTTTTTGCTGTAGAGATCCACGTGGCTCAGTCCCTCACTTTATCTGGGTCTCTGCTCTCCTGTCCCTTTTTCAGAGCTCTTCCCTGACTACCACATAGGTAACAGCATCCTCCTATTACTTTCTATTCAGACCCTCCCCTTTACCACAGGGCCTTTGCACCTGCTACTCTCCCTGCCTGAAATACTGTGCCTTCCCTGATTATTATTATTATTATTATTTTGAGACAGAGTCTCACTCTGTCACTCAGGCTGGAGTGCAGTGGCACGATCTCGGCTCACTGCAACCTCCACCTGCTGGGTTCAAGTGAGCATCTATGGCTCATTTTTGTATTTTAGTAGAGATGGGGTTTCACCACGTTGGCCAGGCTGGTCTCGAACTCCTGACCTCAAGTAATCAACCTGCTTTAGCCTCCCAAAGTGCTGGGAAATGGCAGTAGCCCAGAGGGGTGAGTGATGGTTAACTGAGGGCTCTCTCTGGAAAGCAGGACTTGTCCACACTCCTTAGTATCTTGATGCTGCTGAGAGATCACCGTCAGGGCTGGGAAAAGGGCTGTTGGATTTAGAGAGACGGGATGAGAGTCAGGAAGCACTCTGGGGTGCTGCTTCCAGGGACAGGGGACCTCAATGGAGGGGAAAGATGTTTGAAAGATGGGAGATTACACACCTGGGATTACAGGCATCTGCCACCACACCCCCAGCCAGATTTTTTCTTTGTTTTTTTTGAGACTGACTCTCCTTCTGATGCCCAGGCTGGATTACAGTGGAGCGATCTCAGCTCACTGCAACTTCTGCCTGCCGGGTTCAAATGATTCTCCTGCCTCAGTCTTCTAAGTTGTTGAGATTACAGGTGTCTGTCACCATGCCTGGCTAATTTTTGTATTTTTAGTAGAGACAGAGTTTCACCATGTTGGACATGGCTGGTCTTGAACTCCTTACCTAAGGTGAGCCGCCCGCCTTGGCCTCCCAAAGTGCTGGGATTACAGGTGTGAGCCACTGCACTTGGCCTGATTTTTTTTTATTTTTTGTAGAGATAGGGTCTTGCTTTTTTGCATAGGCCGGTCTCGAACTCCTGGGCTGAAGCTGTCCTCCTGCCTCAGCCTCCCAAACTGCTGGGATTATGGGAATGAGCCAACAAGCCTGGCCCCTTCCCTGATCTTGTTAATGACTCAAATTTCATCCCTGGCTCAGGCATCTGTCTTCAGTCTTGTCTCTTCTTTCTCCCTGACTACGTCAGGTTCCCTCACACAGGACCCTTGGAGAGCTGGGCACTTCTCCAATAGCATTCATTGAAGTTCCTATTGTTTATTTGTGAGATTGGCTAAGACCTCTTTCTTGCTCCAGACTACAGGCACCATCCAAGCAGGGGCCACATCCACCTTATTTTCAGTGCCTGCTAGAGTGCCAGGCTCCCAGTGGGTACCCAGAACTTAGGGTGTTGGGTGTACTCATGGATCAGAACTTCAACTCAGCCCGAGCTGTAGACCTGATGACTGAGGCTCAAGATATTCCATCATCACATATCGAGGGTGGGAGGGTAAATAAAAGAAAAAGAGCCAGGCGCAGTGGCTCACGCCTGTAACCCCAGCACTTTGGGAGGCCAAGGCAGGCAGATCCCTTGAGGTTGGGAGTGCGAGACCAGCCTGGCCAACATGGTGAAACCCCATCTTTCCTGAAAATACAGAAATTAGGTGTGGTGCCAGGTGCTTGTAGTCCCAGCTATCGGGAGGCTGAGGCAGGAGAGCCACTTGAACATGGGAGGCGGAGTTTGCAGTGAGCCGAGATTGTGCCACTGCACTCCAGCCTGGGTGGTCAAAAGGAAGAGAGAGAGAGAGAGAGAGAGAGAGAGAGAGAGAAAGAGAGAGAGAGAGAGAGAGATACTCATTTATCAAGTACTAAAACCCGTATCTAAAGTACTAAAACCCGTATCTGTCTACACATGCTATTGACCTAAACTATATTTTTCAAGAATATTCTTCACTGCCCAGGCTGGAGTGTAGCAGCGTGATCTCGTCTCACTGTAACCTCTGCCTCCTGGGTTCAAGCGATTCTCCTGCCTCAGTCTCCCCAGTCGCTGGGATTACAGGCCTGCACCGCCATACCCAGATAATTTTTGTATTTTTGGTAGAGATGGGGTTTCATCGTGTTGGCCAGCCGGGTCTCAAACTCCTGACCTTAGGTGATCAGCCCACCTTGGCCTCCCAAAGTGCTGGGATTACAGGTGTGAGCCACCACGCCTGGCCTCAAGAATATTGTTCATTTACAGAGGCACAGAGGTTAAGAGTACCCTCTGGAATTACACAGCCTGGATTTGACTCCTAGCTCTCCCCTCTGCAATCTTTCTGGCACCAGTCATGTTGGTTCAGCTCCCTTGGGCCTCACTTACCCATCTGTAAAATGGGGATAATAACACCTGCATTATACATCTATTAGGAGGATTAATGTGATTATCACAGGTAAAAGGCTAGAGCCATGCTTGACACATGATACATGTTCAAATTTCAGTCCAGCTTCTCTTTTTGAATGCCAAGTTTTGTGCTAAACTCTTACTGATTTTACACTGAGCCCCCAAAGATTATCAACCCAAATTTCAGGGCGCATATGTTTTTATTAATGTCTCAGAAAAGTCGGATTGGAAGTTGCATACCCAATTCCTGCCGGAACAAAGTGCAGCCATCTCTCTGCACTAATGCATTTCCAGCTGGTGGAGTTCAGTTTTTAAAGAGCAGTAAATACTTGCAAGAGACGAACCGCAGGAAGTGAATGAAGGAATAGATACATTTTTAAGATCCACTGACAGCTTGGACATTCTGGAAGCCATGTGGGTCAGGGGGATGAATTTATTGGCTTTCACGTCAGATGCTGTGCAGGTCGTGAGATGTGCCTTTTGTCCTGACGTCAGCTGAGAGCAGATCTTTGGAAGGATTTGTCCATTGAGCACATTTGCTGAAACATCTTGGCTTCATTACATTTATGAGTTTTAAAAGCATGTAAAATATTTTATGTGGTTCTTGCAAAAGGGTAACAACATAAATAACCTGCAGGGATAGGATGATTTTCAAGAAATGGGGTCAGCCGGCAAGCCAGTGTTCACTCTGTATGTACAGAGTGAGTGTTCAGAATATTAATACTTCATTTGCCCCTCCGGATCCACTCTCCATTTTCTCTTCCCTGCTCTGTGCCCAAGAGGCTGAGCAGTGGGGACCACATCTCCTGGTTCTGTGACATCCGGTTTCCTTGCTGGGTTCAGCCAATAAGGAGCAGGAGTGGGAGATGGGAGGGCCGAGGTGGGGCTGGGGTATTGACTCCCTGGCCGGCCATGGTCTGGCAATGGCTGTGTCCCTCTACTGAAACCCACAGCTCCTGTGGGGTGGCCTTTTTCCGATGGATCTTGCCATTTGCTGATATCCACTCCCTCCTGCTGCCTTTGGAGGCCTTGGAGAGGGAAGGGCTCTTCTGGTTGTTGGTAGCCCTGGGGTGCTTCATCAACCCTGCTGGTTTCTCTATACCTTGTTTATATCTTGGTAAATACCCCTTTTATTAAACCCTCCTTAGCCGGGCATGGTGGCATGTGCCTGTAGTCCCAGCACTTTGAGAGGCCGAGGCAGGAGGATCACTTGAACCTGGGAGGTGGAGATTGCAGTGAGCCGAGATTGCGCCTCTGCACTCTAGACTGGGCGACACACTGAGACTGTCTCCAGGAAAAAAAAAAAGAGGCACCACTAACAACAAAAAACCAAAAAACCAAAAGACTCCTCAGTTACTGTGCTCAAGTGAGCCTTTTAATTATCTTGGGGATCTTGAATAGGCACAGTTATTATTTTGTTTGTTTGTTTTTTTGTTTTGAGACAGAGTCTCACTCTGTTGCCCAGGCTGGAGCGCAGTGGTGCGATCTTGGCTCACTGCAACCTCTGCCTCCTGGGTTCAAGCAATTCTCCTGCCTTCGCCTCCCAAGTAGCTGGGATTACAGGCGTGCACCACCACGCCCAGCTAATTTTTGTATTTTTTGTAGAGTCAGGGTTTCACCATATTGGCCAGACTAGTCTTGAATTCCTGACCTTAAGTGATTCACCACCTCAGCCTCCCAAAGTGCTGGGATTATAGGTGTGAGCCATCATGCCCGATGGGCACAGTTATTAATATCATGTTAGATTAAAAATCAAAATCTTATAGAAACTTAAGCCTTTATATCACGATGGCTTCCTATCCCTATAGCAAGGTAATCCTTAAGAGAGAGGCCAAGTTCAAAGCTGTAGCCAAATAATTTAATATCTGTGAGGTGACTTTTACATACCTCATACTAAATATGCAAGCTACACATGATCTCTACCATCCAGAAATACCTGTTTTAGCAGCGAAGATAGACAATCTGATGAGAAATCGTACTATAGGAGGAGCATGGCGTGGCAATTAAGAATCTCTATTTGTTTTCTGGGGTTGCTGTAACAGAGCACCACAGATGGAACGGCTTACACAGCACAGATGTGTTGTCTGAAGGCTCTCTGGGTGCTGTGAGGGAAGGATCTGTGCCAGGCCTCTCTCCCTGGCTCGTAGATGACCGTCTTCTCCCTGTGACTCTGCTGTCATCTTCCCTCTATGTCTGTCTGTCTCTGTGTCCACATTTCTCCCACATGTCACCAGTCCTGTTGGAATAGGCTCTCAGTAAAGACCCTGTTTCCAAGTAGAAACACATTCTGAGGTGCTGGGTCTCAGAGCTCCAACATCTCCTTTTTGGCAAGATACAATTCAACGCATAGCAGAGGTTGGCTCCAATATCTCCTTTTTGGCCGTATACAATTCAATGCGTAGCAGAGGCCGACATCCTTGAGTTTCAATCCAGGTTGTGTCACCTTGGCCAAATTATTTATTTATTTATTTATTTATTTATTCATTTTTGAGACTGAGTCTCGCTCTGTCGCCCAAGCTGGAGTGCAGTGGCGCAATCTCGGCTCGCTGAAAGCTCCACCTCCTGGGTTCACGCCATTCTCCTGCCTCAGCCTCCCCAGTAGCTAGGACTACAGGCGCCCGCCACCACACCCAGCTAATTTTTTGTATTTTAGTAGAGACGGGGTTTCACCGTGTTAGCCAGGATGGTCTCAATCTCCTGACCTTGTGATCCGCCCGCCTTGGCCTCCCAAAGTTCTGGGATTACAGGCGTGAGCCACCGCCCCTGGCCAACTTTCACTATTATTAACCGAAAGTGTACTTTCACATAACAACTCCATTGAGTGTCTTCAGGCATCTCAAATTTCCCCATCCAGTTGGCTTGTTTTCCAATCTTACCCGTCTTGGAAAATGGCACCCTCACCAGCCTAGTTACTCAAGCTGTCCACGATCCTTCTCTTCTCATCATTGCCACTTTCACTCCACTAGTGAACCTGCCGGATACCCCTACAAGGACACGCTATATTCTGAATCCATTGCTTCTCTTCATCTCATCAGTTAGATCTGATGAGATGACCCTACTGTTCTCTCGGACAGTCTCTTGAACAAAGCAGTAACCTCTTAGCTCGTTTTCCCACTTTCACTGCACCCCCTCTAGAGATCATCCTCCATACAGGAGCCAAGGGATCCTTAAAGACATGGATCCCAGCCGGGTGCAGTGGCTCATGCCTGTAATCTCAGCACTTTGGGAAGCCGAGGAGGGCAGATCTCTTGAGGTCAGGAGTTTGAGACCAGCCTGACCAATACGGTGAAACCCCGTCTCTACTAAAAATACAAAAATTATCCAGGTGTGGTGGCGGGCACCTATAGTCCCAGCTACTGGAGAGGCTGAGGCAGGAGAATCACTGGAACCTGGGAGGCTGAGGTTGCAGTGAGCCAAGATCATGCCACTGCACTCCAGCCTGGGCGACAGAGCGAGACTCCAAAGAAACAAACAAAAACAAAACATGGATCCCATCATATCTTTTCCTGCATAAGGCTCTGGATTGCTTTCCATCGAAACTAGAACAAAATCTACAAGTCTTTTTTCTAAGGCCCTCTTCCAAGGCCCTAATGATCTGGTCTCTGCCTGCCTCTCCAACGTGACTTCCTACCATTCTCCCCTGGATCACTACATTTTAGTTACGTCTTCCCGCTTTTCCTCCAATATAACAAGCAGATCCAGCTTCAGTGCCTGTGCACTTGCAGTTCTCTGGGCTTGGAATACCCTTCCAAGAACTTTCTCCCTTACTTCATTCAGGTCTCTGCTCAAATGTTACCTCTTCAAGGAGGTCTTCCTTGCCCACCATTTTTTTTTGCCATGTTGTCCAGTCTGGTCTTGAACTCCTGACCTCAAGCAATCTGCTCACCTCGGCCTCCTAAAGTGCTGGCATTACAGGCATGAGCCACCACGCCTGGCCAAGATTCCCTATTTCTTTTTTCTTTTCTTTTCTTTCTTTTTTTTTTTTTGAGACGGACTCTCGCTCTGTCACTCAGGCTGGAGTGTAGTGGCATGATCTCAGCTCACTCCAACCTCCACCCCCTGGATTCAAGCGATTCTCCTGCCTCAGCCTCCTGAGTAGCTGGGACTGTAAGTCTATAAGTGCACGCCACCACACCCGGCCAATTTTTGTATTTTTAGTAGACATGGGGTTTTACCATGTTGGCCAGGATGATCTCGATCTCATGACCTCATGATCTACCTGCTTTGGCCTCCCAAAGTGCTGGGATTACAGGTGTGAGCCACTGCACCCGGCCAGCTCTTAATTGCATTATTTTATATTACCATTCTCACAGCATTAATCACCCTCAGCAGTTATATTTACGCACTTCTTTGTTTTGCTTATGGTCCACCTCTGCCATCAGAATGTAATTGATCTGATAGCTGAGGTCGCCCATGCTCACTGCTAAATCCCCATCACCTAGAATGGTGCCTGGCACTTAACAGGCATCTAGTAAATCTTTGCCGAGGTTGGGGACGGGAAGCAAACACAAAATGATACGTGGTTCTCTTCTCTCTTTTCCGCCCCTTACCAAACAAAACCACCAGCAGAGGAAAGAACCAAAAAGTCTATGAGTTGTCAAGATTTCTGCTTTGGGGCACAGTTGGTCATGACTGTGATCCCAGCTTTTTGGGAGGCTGAGGTGGGATGATCATCTGAGCCCAGCTGTTTGAGACCAGCCTGGGCAACATACCAAGACTCCATCTCTAAACAAATTTTTTTTTTTTTTTTTTTTGGAGACAGGGTCTTGCTCTGCCACCTGCATTGGAGTGCAGTCACTATCATAGCTCACTGCAGCCTCAACCCCCCAGGCTCAAGTGATCCCCTCACCTCAGCCTCCCAAGTAGCTGGGACTACAGGCGTGCACTACCATACCTGGCAGATTTTTTTGTAGTGATGAGGTTTCGCCATGTTACTCGGGCTGGTCTTGAACTCATGGCCTCAAGTGATCCTTCCTCCTTGGCTTCCCAAAGTGCTGGGATTATAGGTGTGAACCACCATACCTGACTCTACAAAAATTGTTTTAAAAAGTTAGCCAGGGATGGCGGTACATGCCTGTAGTTCCAGCGAGGTGAGGTGGGAACATTGCTTGAGCCCAGGAGTTGGAAGCTGCAGTGAGCTTTGATCCTGCCACTACCTGGGCAACAGAATGAGACTCTGTCTCTAGAAAAATAAAACAAAACAAAAAAAGATTCCTGCTTTGGAACAATGGCCAGGGGCTGGGACTCTAGGATGGATCCAGAGTGGCCAAGTCTTGGCTTCTTATAACTGCAGAATCCCACGATGGATGTGTGGGTGGGCTGGGGTAACAGATCTACTCAGGGTGGGGGCTGGGGGTATCTCGAGGTGTTTAAGTCTGTCAATAAAAAAAGTGACCGCTGCTTTGTATCTGCAGCTACTCAAGGGAAATAAAGCCGTTTGCTTATAAAGAATTTCCATAAACATTTCTGAGGATGTGTATTAGGGGTAATCTTGGGATGTGCATTAAACTAAACAGGGTAGTATAAACACAGGAACAGGCTGAAAGAGGGAGAATAAATGGCCCAGGTTTGCCCTGGCCCGATGGCCTTAGGCAACTTGTGCAGCCTGCAGAAACAGAGACTTTAGTTCATTATTTAAAGAAGGCGGAGACAAAGAGGGAACACCAAACGCAGCCCTCCCATGGGTAGATAGATTCTTGAACAACCTCTGGAATTAAGCTTTTTTTTCTCTCCTCCTAGTGTTCAATGCTTTGGATTCCTGAAGTTATCTATGTTGAAATACTCGAGAGATGGTAAGGAGAACAGGAAAAGGTAGCTTTGGGAAGCACGTGCTCCGGGCTAGGCATAGTTCTAACAGCTGCGTGTGCACAATCTCATTTCATCCTCCTGGTACCGCTTTGGGGAAGGTAACACTATTGCCTCCACCTTGCAGATGAGGAAACTGAGGCAGAGAGAAGTGTGATGACTTGCTGAAGGATACAGAGCTCATTAGAGTGGGGTTTCAGGGTCTGATCTCTAGAAAAGATGCTCCATCCTAGGAAGGAAAAGGTTCATTGGTATCTATCTATCTATCTATCTATCTATCTATCTATCTATCTATCTATCTATATTTTTTAAGACAGAGTCTCGCTCCGTCGCCCAAGGTGGAGTGCAATGGCACAATCTCAGCTCACTGCAACCTCTGCCTCCCGGGTTAAAGCAATTCTCCCGCCTCAGCCTCCTGAGTAGCTAGGATTACAGGCATGCACCACCACACCTGGCTAATTTTTGCTTTTTTAGTAGAGATGAGGTTTCACCATGTTGGCCAGGCTGGTCTCGAACTCCTGACCTCAGGTGATCTGCCCACCTTGGCCTCCCAAAGTGCTAGGATTACAGGTGTGAGCCACCACACCCGGCCTGAACCATTTGAATTTGCTAACTCATTCATGTGTTGATAATATAAATAAATAATTGTAAAAGCGTCCCCTTGTGCAAACCAGTGATGAAAGCAGACCATGAATGGAGGCAGGTGATCAGTTCCACTCTGTGCCCCAGAGTACCCTCAAAATAAACCCCAAAGCTCAGAACCACATATAGATGATGATAGGCTAGGCACGGTGGCTCACACACAAAAAATCAGAGGTGGATAAGAATCCATATCTGCACCTGCCAGGAGCCAGGTTGGGGAGGATTAAGAGTTGGGGGAGGCCAGGCCGGGCACGGTGGCTCACGCCTGTAATCCCAGCACTTTGGGAGGCCGACACGGGCGGATCACCAGGTCAGGAGATCGAGACCATCCTGGCTAACACGTTGAAACCCCGTCTCTACTAAAAATACAAAAAAATTAGTCGGGCGTCGTGGCTGGCGCCTGTAGTCCCAGCTACTGGGGAGGCTGAGGCAGGAGAATGGCGTGAACTCGGGAGGTGGAGCTTGCAGTGAGCCGAGATCGCGCCACTGCACTCCACCCTGGGTGACAGAGCGAGACAGACCTCTGTCTCAAAAAAAAAAAAAAAAAAAAAGAGTTGGGGAGGCCTTTCCACTGTGCCCATTCTTTCTAGATTTTGGGTTATATGAATGTATTATCTTTTCCAAATTTGAATTATTATTTTTGGTTTTGTTTGTTTTTGATTTTTTTGAGAACAGAGTTTCACTCTTGTTGCCCAAGCCTGTAAGCTGGAGTGCAATGGTGCAATCTCAGCTCCCTAACAACCTCTGCCTCCTAGGTCAAGCAATTCTCCTGACCACAGCCTCCCCAAAGGTACGGAATTAACAGGCATGAGTCACGCGGCTCGGCCTGAATTTTTTTTAAAACCTTTGGCCGGCGCGCGGTGGCTCAACCTGTAATCCCAGCACTTTGGGAGGCCGAGACGGGCGGATCACGAGGATCAGGAGTTCGAGACCATCGCTGGTTAAGCACAGTGGAAACCCGTCTTCTACCTAAAAATACAAAAAATAGCTGGGCGAGGTTGGCGGGTGCCTGTGGGTTCCAGCTACTCGAGAGGCTGAGGCAGGATAATGGCGTGAACCCGGGAGGCGGAGCTTGCAGTGAGCCTGATATCGCTGGCCACTGCACTCGCAGCCTGGGTGACAGAGCAAGACTCCCGTCTCAAAAAAAAAAAAAAAAAAAAAAAAAAAAAAAAAAAAACCTTTATGATATAAATGAAAAAAATTTGTAATGGTGATACAAAACTTTTTTTTTTTTTTTTTGAGACCGATCTCGCTCTGTCGCCAGGCTGGAGTGCATGGCCGGATCATCGGCTCACTGCAAAGCTCAGTCCTCCCGGGTTTACCCCATTCTCTGCCTCAGCCTCTCCAAGTAGCTTCGGACTAACAGGCGCCCGCCACCTCCCGCTAGTTTTGTATTTTTAGTAGAGACGGGGTTTCCACCGTGTTCGCCAGGATGGTCTCGATCTCCTGACTGGTGATCCGCCGTCTCGGCCTCCCAAAGTGCTGGGATTAAGGCTTGAGCCACCCCGCGCCCAGCCTTACAAATATTTTTTTTATAATAAAAAATATGAAACTGGGCAGACGCGGTGGTTCATGCCTGTAATCCCATCACTTTGAGGGGCCGAGGTGGGTGGTCACCTGAGGTTAGGAGTTCGACGAGCGGCAGCCTGACCACATGTTGAAATCCTGTCTCTTCTAAAATACAAATATGCTGGGCATGGTGGGCGCGTGCCCTGTAATCCCGCTATTCGGGGAGCTGAGGAAGGAGAATCGCTTTGAAATCCGGATGTGGAGGTAGCAGTGAAGCCGATACCATCGCCATTGCACTCGCAGCCTAAAGCAAGTGAGAGCAAAACTGCCGTCCTCAAAAATTAAAAAAATTAAAAAGAGTGAAAAGCTTTCAGGAATGCAAAGGCAACATGAGCCAGCAAGCAAGGTGAGAGTAGAGATTAATAATGGTAATAATGGCAATTCCACCGGGCCTTTTCTAACTACATGGAAATTATCTTCCTTGAAGTAGGCCAATCTGTGATTCCATTCTCTCTCCTTTCTCTCTCTCTCCTCCCCACCTGGTGTGCCAATGGCCTATTCAATAGTCCGGCAGCATGTGAAAGCTTGGGCAAGAACGCTCAGAGGAGGCAGAGACACAGTGCTCCAAAAAGGTTGAATGGGCAACTTTATCATGGATGTTTGTGGTGATTACAATATCTACATTTCCTGAGGGGCTCAGAATCAGAGAAATTGTTTCAAGTAGCCTGAAGGCCGCTCAAAGCTGAGGTCAAAACATTCTGGGAGAGAAAGGTTATAGTGAAAAACTGGTTGTTCCCTTCTATGTAACTGGACTTCATTCATTCAACTGACTAGTATGAATACCCACCATTGTGCTAGACAGGACTCCTGAGGACGGCGAGCCAGAGCAAGGCAGGGCCTCAGGCACAAAATGGCAAGAAGGCCCTCACTCTCTGTGCTGCTCCCTGCAAAACCCCTAGTGTGGAAGGTTCGCCTTTGCATTCCTGAGCCGGCAGTGGCGCTCCCTGGTCTCATCCTATGCCTTGTTGCGGCATACCAGACACTGTTGTAAGCCTGACGGCTGGCAGCAAGTGAAACAACACAAAAAGAAGTTGGACAAAATGATCAAGGTCTCCACATTTCAGAACTGGACTATTTTGGTGGCCCAAAATTGACTGGCGTTAAGAAACAGAGGTTGGCCACATACAGTGGCTCATGCCTGTAATCCGCAGCAGCATGAGAGACTGAAGGCAAGAGGATGGCTTGAGCCCAGGAGTGGTTCTGAGACATATGGTGAAATCCCAGCTTACAAAAGACAATACTGGTGAAATTCCAGGCTTTACAAAAAAGTATAAAAATTAGCTAGGCATCGTGGTACACGCGCTGTAGTCCCAGCTACGCTCGGGGAGGCTGAGGTGGGAGGATCACGCTGAGCCCCGAGGAGGTTGAGGCTGCAATGATTGAGAGCTGTGCCACTGCACTCTAGCCTGGGCAACAAAGTGAGAACCTGTCTCAATAAAAAAAAAAAAAAAAAAGAACAGGTCGGGCCCAGTGCTCAGCGCCTGTAATCCCTAACACTTTGGAGGCTGAAGCGGGTGGATCCACCTGAGGTCAGGAGTTCGAGACCAGCTGACCAAACATGGGAAACTACTGTCTCTACTAAATAGCAAAAATAGCAGGCGTGGTGGCACACACGCTGTAATCCCAGCTAGCTTGGGAGGCTGAGGAAGGAGAATCACTTGAAGCCAGGAAGCGGAAGGTTGCAGTGAGCTGGGATGCACGGCCACTAGCACTCCCAGGGCCCTGGGGCCGACAAGAGTGAAATGTCTCAAAAAAAAAAAAAAAGCAAAGAGGGCCGGGCGCGGTGGCTCAGCCTGTAATCCTAGCACTTTGGAGGCCGAGACAGGGCGGATCAGCAGGAGGTCAGGAGATCGAGACCCAATCCTGGCTAACCGGTGAAACCCCGTCTCTACTAAAAAAAAAATACAAAAAACTAGCCGGGCGAGGTGGCGGGCGCTGTAATCCCAAAGGCTACTGCGGGAGGCCCCCTGAGGCAGGAGAATGGCGTAAACCGCGGGAGGCGGGAGCTTGCAGTGAGCCCTGAGAATCCGGCCATTGCACTCCAAGCATGGGGCGACAGAGTGACGACTCAAAAAAAAAAAAAAAAAAAAAAAAAAAAAAAAAACAGAGGTCTTTGCCTACTCTTCAGCTTGGAGTTACTAAGTGATCTCAGTCTTGCTTCAGTTAACTTCTTACTCTGCATCCCCAGGTAGCCCTTTGTTGTTCAGGACTAGCTTGGGCAATGGGATGCCCCCCTTTCTGAGTGCTCCCCAGTGTCTGGGGCTATAGATAGATTGACCAATGCAAGCTATGTCATGCCCCATGAGGTGGGACCAGTGATTCTCTGATTCTCACCACTTTCCAAACTGAGGTCTGAAAGCTGGGAGGGGTCACCCATAGAGAAAACTGGCCAAGACAAGATTCAGGTATGGCGTGGGTCCGAGAGACTCCTGTAAGGGTGTACTCTAGCACTCCACACATTACTTAAGGTTGGTTGAGCTCTGAGGCACAGTTAAGTGTTGATGACTTGCTGAAGGCTGCAGAGCTCATTCAGATCAGGGGTCCAGGGTCTGAGCTCTTCAAAAGATGCTCCGCCCTAGGAAGGAAAACGCTCGTTGTTATCATCATCGACATTTGGTCACGGAGCCTTGGGGTTTATTTTGAGGAAACTCCAGGACGCGCAGTGGAACTGATCACGTGTCTCCATTCACGGCCTGCTTTCATCATTGGTTTGTGCAAGGAGACGCTTCTAAAATTATTTATTTATATTATCAATATATAGATGTATTAGCCATTGCTTCTCCTTGTCAAGTACAAGACCTGACAAGACTGTCATCCCCAAGGTGACCCCCGAGGTGCTGTCATTACTCACTGTCCTACCCTCTGGCCCAGCTGCAAAGAACGGGTCTAGCTTAGCTTTCTGATCCTTTCTGCCATCCCGACCCAATCTGCTCTGATTTGTCACTTCCTCCCCAAGCATCCTCACCAAAGCCCTTCAGCTCCAGTGTCAGTAACAACAGCCAATATGGCCTGGGTCTTCTTTCCTGTGTTCCTTCAAATAACAAGATTATTACTGGACTGCCTATTATATGCCAGGTCCCGTGGTTGGCACTGGAATGCAACAATAAGCAAAAACAGACATGGTACCCATCTTCATTTAGCCCATAGTCTAGTGGAGGCAGGTGGACATCGGTTAAATAATCACCTCCAAGTACATAGAGAGATCTCCTTGCACACTATGATAATGGATATGGAGAAAAAGTGCCAGGCACCACCACCAGGAGTTGAGAATGGTCCAGGAGGGCTTTTCTGAGGAAGGGACCTTGGTGCTGAAACCTGTAGGATGAGGCAACAGGATAAAGTGGGCAGAGAGAGCCTCTGGGCAGAGGGTCCAGCAGTGACACTGGAGAGGAAGCCGGAGGCCCACCTGGGAAGGACCTTGAGATGGGTCTGAGGCAGGTGATGGGGGACATCCATGGGGTCTTACTCTGAGCATTTATGGGATTCAGTTTGGGTTCTATCCAGTCCCTGCCAGCTGCAGTTGGAGAACTCACTGGAGGGAGGTGAGAGGGCATGGGAAGACCAGTGAGGAAGTTCCTGCCCGTCTACAGGCGATGCACGATGGGGATAGTGGGGTGGTAGCGAGGTCTAAACAAATGGACTCATGATGTACTTGGAGATTTGGTGACAGAGTGCATGAGGGATAAGGAGGGGAGTGAGGGATCCCTGACCTCCTACTCAAGCAACTAGAGCAACAGTAGATCCTCAGGTGATCTTCCTAAATTCAAACCATCCTTCCCTCCCTTGCACAGGTGAGAAACAACATTGAAGTGTCTACATTGAAGACAGAACTTTGTGTTCCTATTTGTTTTTCTCTATGCTAATTAAAATGCCCTTTGTAACAGCCGGCCATGGTGGCTCACACCTGTAATCCCAGCACTTTGGGAGGCCAAGGCAGGCAGATCACCTGAGGTCAGGAGTTCAAGACCAGCCTGACCAATATGATGAAACCCCATCTCTACTAAAAATACAAAAATTGGCCGGGCGTAGTGGTTCACGCCTGTAATCCCAGCACTTTGGGAGGCGAAGGTGGGTGGATCACCTGAGGTCAGGAGCTCGAGGCCAGCCTGGCCAACATGGTGAAACCCCGTTTCTACTAAAAATACAAAAAAATTAAAATATTAGCCAGACGTGGTGGCAGTCACCTGTAATCCCAGCTACTCAGGGGGATGGGGTGCGGAGGCAGAGGAATTGCTTGAACCCGGGAGGGGGAGGTTGCAGTGAGCTGAGATTGCACCAGTGCACTCCAGTCTGGGGACAAGAGCTAGATGTCATCTCAAAAAAAAAAAAAAAAGTACAAAAACTCCCCGGGCATGGTGGCCTGCACCTATAATCCCAGCTACTTGGGAGATTGAGACAGGAGAATTGCTTGAACCCAGGAGGCAGAAGTTGCAGTGAGCCGAGATCGTGCCATTGCTCTCCAGCCCGGACGACAAGAGCAAAACTCCATCTCAAAAAAATGTATATTTATAAACAAAACGAAATGCCCTTTGTAAATCAATCCAAAGGAAACTTTTCCTTTTTTTGGCCAATGAAATTCATTATATCGAGAAACTTGAATCTCATCTCTTCTCTCTTCATGTCTGTTACATTCTCAAAAGACACACTATCTCTCAGTGTCAGGGTAGGATAATGAGCTGAGCAGAAACAATTTTCATGTCACTTGAAGCTTAATTTCATTAGCAAATAAAGACTGCTTCAGATGCCACCATTGGTCCTCTAAAGTTGATTTAATCAATTTAGGAAGGTCTCAGCTTCCCAGGTTGAAAATTGATTAAAGTGATTTTTCCTTCATAAAAGTTTATAGCTTGCCGGGCACGGTGGCTCACGCCTGTAATCCCAGAACTTTGGGAGGCCGAGGTGGGTGGATCACCTGAGGTCAGGAGTTTGAGACCAGCCTAACCAACATGGTGAAACCCCATCTCTACTAAAAATACAAAAATTAGCTGGACGTGGTGGTGGGTGCCTGTAATCCCGGTTGCTTGGGAGGTTGAGGCAGGAGAATCACTAGAACCAGGGAGGCAGAGGTTGCAGTGAGCTAAGATCACGCCATTGCACTCCAGCCTGGGGGACAGAGTGAGACTCTGTCTCAAAAAAAAAAAAAGTTTATAGCTCTACAGGCACACACAGCCTCCTTAGGTTTGCAAAGTCACATTCATATTATTTTCCAGAATGACCAATACCCAAAAAAAGTGAGTTGCAGAACAAGAAGCAGACATGATCTCATTTATGTAAAAACAAAACAAAGCAGAGACAAAAGCTAAAACTGAAAATCCCCCCAAATTCAGCAGCATTGGCATCACCATGCAGCTTGTTAGAAATGGGGAATCTCAGATCCTACTCAAGACCCACTGAATCATTTTAACAAAATCAACAGTCGATTCTTCAGCACGTTGAAGTTTGACAAGCACTGCTGTGACAGTTCTTTTTCTTTTCTTTTTTTTTAAGACAGGTTCTTACTCTGTCACCCAGGCTGGAGATCACAGTTCACTGCAGCCTTCCGGGCTCATGCAATCCTCCGGCCTCAGCCTCCCGAGCAGCTGGGACTATAGGTGCATGCTATTTTTTCTAACCTTTCTTTCTTTCTTTCTTTCTTTCTTTCTTTCTTTCTTTCTTTCTTTCTTTCTTTCTTTCTTTCTTTCTTTCATCTCTCTCTCTCACTTCCTATCCCTCCCTCCCTTCCTTCCTTCCTTCCTTCCTTCCCTTTCCTTCTTTCCTTCTTTCCTTCTTTCCTTCTTGCTTGCTTGCTTGCTTGCTTGACACAAAGTCTCACTATATGGCCCAGGCTGGTCTCAAACTCCTGTACTCAAGTAATCCTTCTACCTCAGCCTCCCAAAGGGCTGGGATTACAGGCGTGAGCCACCATACCCAGCCTATATTTCTACACACACAGAAACACTTGTGTGTTATATATGTAGATAAATACATTATCTATGTATCTAATACATCTATTATCCTAGACATACATAGATATGTGTATATGAATAGAAACATAAATGCATAGAAAGGTCTGGATTCAACTGCTCACAGCGGTTAATTTTGAGAAGGAGAAAGGATTTCAAGGAGAATGTGGTGGTGAAGGGTAGTAAGTGGGAAATTCAAAGGGGGCTTTTACATTTTACCAGATATACCAGATAACCTGGATTTATTGATTTAGAGATAACTTCTTTTTTGTTTTTTTGAGACGGTGAGTCTCGCTCTGTTGGGCCCAGGCTGGAGTGCCCAGTGGCCAGATCTCGGCCTCACTGCAAGCTCCGCTCCTGCGTACGCCCATTCTCCTGCCCTCAGCCTCGCGAGTAGCTGGGACTACAGCGCCGCCCACCCGCCCGGCTAGTTTTTTTTTTGCATTTTTTAGTAGAGACGGTGGTTTCACCTTGTTAGCCAGGATGCGTCTCGATCTCCGTGACCTCGTGATTCCGGCCTGTCTTCGGGCCCTCCCAGAGCTGGCCTTGGATATTACAGCGCTTGAGCCACCGCGCCGGCACTTTTTTTTTTTTTTTTTTTTTTTTTTTTGAGACGAGTCTCGTTTTGTCGCGCTGGGCCTGGAGCTGCAGTGTCCGGATCCAGGCCTCACTTGCAACCTCCGGGGGCGCCTCCCAGGTTCACGCCATTCTCCTGCCTCAGGCCTTCCGACTAGCTGAGGAATCACAGGGCGCCCGCCCACCTCGCACCGGCTAATTTTTTGTATTTTTTTAGTTAGAGATGGGCGTTTCACCAGGTGTTTAGCCCAGGATGGTCTCGCATCTCCTGCCTCGTGATCCGCCCGTCTCCGCCTCCCAAAGTGGCTGGGATTACAGGGCTGAGTCACCGCCGCCCGGGCCAATTTAAGACAGAGTCTCGCTTTGTTGCCCAGGCTGGAGTGCAGTGGCCGGGTCTCAGCCAACTGCAAACTCCGCCTCCCGGGTTCCCGCCATTCTCCTGCCTCAGCCTCCTCAGTAGCTGGGACTACAGGTGCCCACCACCACGCCCAGATAATTTTTTTTTGAATTTTTAGTAGAGATGGGGTTTCACCGTGTTAGCCAGGATGGTCTTGATCTCCTGACCTCATGGTCCGCCCACCTTGGCCTCCCAAAACGTTGGGATTACAGGTGTGAGCCACCGCGACCAGCCAGAGAGAACTTCTTAATACATTACTTGGGCAATTTAAATTTAAATATTAAGATAGTATAAAGCTGAGGACCTAAAAAACTAATCTTACAAATAACATGGACATCTCAAGTCCCTCCTCTCTTTGACCTAGCAATTCCTCCTGGTGGGAGGTGCCCTCAGAATTACTCACACATGTGAGAAATGATGTGCAACCAAGATAATTCAAAGGAGCACTGTTCGTAACAGCCCAATATTGAAGTCAACTTAAAGGCCCATCATAGCCCGGGCATGGTGGCTCATGCCTGTAATCCCAGCACTCTGGGAGGCCCAGGCAGGCAGATCACTTGAGGTCAGGAGTTCGATACCAGCCTGGCCAACATGGTGAAACCCCGTCTCTACTAAAAACACAAAAATTAGCTAGGTGTGGTAGTGCATGCCTGTAATCCCAGCTACTTGGGAGGCTGAAGCAGGAGAATCGCTTGAACCTGGGAAGTGGAGGTTGCAGTGAGCCAAGATTGTGCCACAGCACTACAACCTGGGTGACAGAGAAAGGCTGTCTCAAAAACAATAAAGGCCCATCATTTGGGAATTGGTTAAATAGAATAAGGGACATTCACAGGGTAACACTATGTAGTCATAGAAAAGAGAGATCAAAGAGCCAGGCAGGGTGGCTGACACCTGTAATCCCAACACTTTGAGACGCCAAGGTGGGAGGATCACCTGAGGTCAGGAGTTTGAGACCAGCCTGGCCAACATGGTGAAACCCCGTCTCTACTAAAAACACAAAAATTAGCCGGGCGTGGTGGCACACATCTGTAACCCCAGCTACTCAGGAGGTTGAGGCAGGAGAATCACTTAAACCTGGGAGATGGAGGTTGCAGTGAGCCGAGATCGTGCCACTGCACTCCAGCCTGTGTGACAGAGCGATACTCTTGTTAAAAAAAAAAAAAAAAAAAAAAAAAAAAAAAAAAGATCAAGCTCTAAATGTGTTAAGATGGAACAATGGCCAAGAGAAATGGTTCATGTGAGGACAAAGATGCCGAGCTGTCTGGATGGTATGTTAACAATTGTGTAGAAAGGGAGTGGGGAGTGGAATACATATTTACATTTGGTTATATATGTACAATGTAGCTCTGAGTATCATGTTATACAACATAAAGGAGTAGTGGTTGACTACGACAAGGGGAACAAATGGGTGGCTGTGGGACAGTGGTTAAGAGACTTTTCACCATTTGTTAAACTTGGCGATTATTTGAAGCACTTGGATGCATTACCTATTCAAAATCTTACTAAAACAAGAACAAAACAAACAAACAGAAGCTTCTAGGATTCTTTATTTCTCTGAAAATCCTTACTCCTGGGAACTACATCTGGGGAACTCATTGTGAGTCCAATAACACAAGGGCTTGGTTTCCCATGAAAAGAAGGCTGCCTTTCAAGGAAAGAGAGGGACATTCTCCATCCTAAGAGGACACCCCCCCCAACCCATGCTTCCTTTATTGCCATTTCGTCCTTTGCTGCTCTCATTTGATGTGGCTCGGTGTTTTTTTCTTAAAGTTCCCACCAGTTCTCTTTAAAGACAGCACCAAAATGAAAACTAAAAACTAATTTAATTTTGCTTTTAAAGCACCCGACTATCTTTTTTTTTCCTTTAATTTTTACAATAATGAAGATCTTATTCTAGGATGAAAATAACAAATAAGAAAGAGTTGTTTATTCTTCCTTCTTCCCATCCCTGAATATTGAAGTAAAACTGAGTAACAATGAAAGTGACTAGGAACAGCAGACAAGGGGAAATATGTCAGGATCAGAACATCTCATGTCATCTCCAGGGCTGGGGGAGAAACATTTTTTGTGGTACAAGGTCCCAGTACCAAAGAAATACAATTTTTCAAAAAGTTCTATAAGTGATACATGCTTGTTACAAAAAATCTCTACCATTTTCAAAGCTTAGAAGTCAGAAACTCCTTGTTAGTTGGTAATTTCTTTGTCTTTCTCATGCTTTCCCGATATGGAATTATGCTTGAGGAAAAAGAGGAAAATAAAACAAGACAGAAAATAATGCTTCCTTAGGTAAATACAATCAGCTAAGAAAGGCTTCCAAGAAGAAGCATAATTCACTGAGTCCCAGTTTATTGAGAGAATCCCCAAACAAAGGACTTTTGTGAAGGGATCAGTCTCAGTCACCATAACTTAGCATACAATGGGACGGCTTAATAAAAGAGGTTTCCAAAGGCCAAGATGGTTATCGAAGATCTCCCAAGGAGAGAGGGAGAAGAGACAAAGAGAAAAAGAGAGAGAGAAAGAGAGAAGGAATAACCTTCTGGAATGTTCCCAACTGTCTTTCCAGTTAGCATTCATGAATACGTGAAAAGTTTCATATCACTTGGAGTCCCACCCACTTTTCAAAACAGGAAACTTCTGCCATTTTCTTCTGGATCTGTTATTGGGTCAAGAGAAGTCTCTGCGTCTTGTCCAGGAGATTTGGATATTTATTATTTGTTATTTATTTAGGAGATAGGGTCTCATTTTGTCGCCCAGGCTGGAGTGTAGCGGCACAACCATGGCTCACTGCAGCCTTGACTTCCCAGGTTCAAGTGATTCTCCCGTTCCAGCCTCCTGAGTAGCTAGGACTACAGGCACCATCGCACTTGGCTAATTTAAAAATATTTTGTAGAGATGGGGTCTTACTATGTTGCCCAGGCTGCTCTCAAACTGCTGGCCTCAAGTGATCCTCCCCCGCCTTGGCTTCCCAAAGTGCTTGGATTGCAGGTGTAAGCAACCCACTGCACCTGGCCTAGATTTGTAAGTTTATATAATTACTTTTCTTTTTTTTTTTTTTTTTTTTTTTTTTTTTTTTTTTTTTTTTTTTGAGACTGAGTCTGGCTCTGCCACCCAGGCTGGAGTGCAGTGGCCGGATCTCAGCTCACTGCAAGCTCCGCCTCCCGGGTTTACGCCATTCTCCTGCCTCAGCCTCCCGAGCAGCTGGGACTACAGGCGCCCGCCTCGTCGCCTGGCTAGTTTTTTTTTTTGTATTTTTAAGTAGAGACGGGGTTTCACCGTATTAGCCAGGATGGTCTCGATCTCCTGACCTCGTGATCCGCCCGTCTCGGCCTCCCAAAGTGCTGGGATTACAGGCTTGAGCCACCGCGCCCGGCCTATATAATTACTTTTCAATGAATGTAATGAATGCTGCAATAGATGTCTCCTTGTTTACCTTAGATGACTGGGTGAAATAAACAGCTCCTCAAATTTTGTTACGTTACTCTGCCATATTATATCACATATGACATATATTGTTATATTGTATTACATATGTATGTCTATACATACGTTTATGTGTATGTAGATGTTTATGCCTACAGCATATTAAATCCATCAAACTTTTCAACAAAGGTGAAAGGTTGTAGACTTCATACACTTAAATAATGTAGGTTCTAGAGTCAGAGCAACTTCTGGTTGTTCCAGTGAACTTGGACAAGTGACTTAACCTCTCCGGGCCTCCATCTCCTCCTGGCAGGTAGGGATGGTAACTGCCCATATGGAGGGGGTTCCATGAGATAAATTTGGAAAGACACAGGCAAGTGGCACAAAGCAGTGGTAGCTGTGGTTGTGTCCCCTCCGGGGAGCTGTTATTAAAAAAACTTATAGGCTGGGCACAGTGGCTCCTGCCTATAATCCCAGTACTTTGGGAGGACTTTGCCAAAGTGGGCAGATCACTTGAGGTCAGGAGATCCAGACCAGCCTGGCCAACATGGTGAAACCTCGTCTCTATTAGAAATACAAAAATTACTGGGTATGGTGGCGCAAGCCTATAGTCCCAATCTACTCAGGAGGCTGAAGCATGAGAATCGCTTGAACCCGGGAGGCGGAGGTTGCAGTGGGCCAAGATGGCACCACTGTACTCCAGCCTGGGTAACAGAGTGAGACTGTCTCAAAAAAAAAAAAAAAGATGTATGTTCCGGGCTTTAGGAGACTGTCTTGGGGGCTGTGCAAACGCGGGCTACTCTATTCAAATTGTGGATTTCTTTAAAAAACAAAACCACAAACAACAAAATACTCTGATAGTGCCTCAAAACCTCATACTGGCCAGTGTGTGGCTCATAACTGTAATCTAGCACTCTGGGAGGCTGAGGCAGATGGATTGCTTGAGCCCAGAAGTTTGAAACCCCATCTCTACAAAAATGATAAAAGTTAGCCAGACATGGTGACTATGGGCCTGTAGTCCCAGCAACTCAGGAGGCTGAGGTGGGAGGATCACCAGAGCCCAGGAGGTCAAGGCTGCAGTAAGCCGAGATCATAAGATCATGCCACTGCACACCAGCTTGGGTGACAGAGTAAGACCCTGTCTCAAAACAAACAAACAAACAAACAAAAAAGCCCTCAATTCAGTGGTCTCAAAATTTAGAGTCTATTCAGCAAAATAGAAAAAAGAATAAAATTCTTACTTGAGGCACGAGCGGTGGCTCACGCCTGTAATCCCAGCACTTTGGGAGGCCAAGGTAGGTGGATCACTTGAGGTCAGGAATTCGAGACCAGCCTGACCAACATGGTGAAACCCCATCTCTACTAAAACTACAAAATTAGCTGGGCGTGGTGGCACATGCCTGTAATCCCAGTTACTTGGGAGACTGAGGCAGGAGAATCGCTTGAACCCAGGAGGCGGAGGTTGCAGTGAGCTGAGATTGTGCCACTGCACTCCAGCCTGGGCGACAGAGCAACACTCCGTCTCAAAAAAAAATAAAATAAAATAAAATAAAAATTCTTATTTGAGCTGCATACAACATGGGTAAACCTTGAAAACATTAGGATTTTAAAAAAGGCAGACAGTAAAGGCCATACATTGTATAATTCCATTTATATAAAATGTCTAAAATTAGGCCGGGATTTCCTCTTTGGGGTGATGAAAACATTCTAAAATTCATTATGGTGGCAGTGCATGGTGGCTCATGCCTGAAATCCCAGTACTTTGGGAGACTGTGGTGGAGGGATCACCTGAGGTCAGGAGTTAGAGGCCAGCCTGGCCAACATGGTGAAACCTCATCTCTACAAAAAAATACAAAAATTAGCTGGGTGTGGTGGTGCATGACTGTAATCTCAACTACTTGGGAGGCTGAGGTGGGAGGATCGCTTCAGCCTGGGAGACAGAGGTTCCAGTGAGTTGAAATCACACCACTGACACCACCACACTCCAGCCTGGGTGACAGAGAGACCCCAGCAGGCACGGTGGCGGCTCACACCTGTAATCCTAGCACTTTGGGAAGCTGAGGTGGGTGGATCACTTGAGGTCAGAAGTTCCAGACATGGTGAAACCTCATCTCTACTAAAAATACAAAATTAGCTAGGAATGGTGGTACACGCCTGTAATCCCAGCTACTCAGGAGGGTGAGGCAGGAGAATCGCTTGAATCCAGGAGGCAGAGGATGCAGTGAGCTGAGATAGCACCACTGCACTCCAGCCTTAGTGACAGAGTGTGTGAGACTCCATCGCAAAAAAAAAAAAAAAAAAGATTATGGTGAGCATTGCAATGACTGTGTGTGCACTAAAGACCACTGAATTGGTTACTTGCAATAGGTAAATTGAGTGTGAAGTATATCTCATTGAAGCTGTTATGAAACACATTTTAAGGCTGGGCACGGTGGCTCATGCCTATAATCCCAGCACTTTGGGAGGCTGAGGCGGGCGGATCACCTGAGGTCGGCAGTTCCAGACAGCCTGACCAAAATGGAGAAATACAAAATTACCCAGGCATGGTGGCACATGCCTGTAATCCCAGCTACTCGGGAGGCTGAGGCAGGAGAATCACTTGAACCTGGGAGGCAGAGGTTGCCATGAGCCGAGATCGTGCCATTGCACTCCAGCCCGGGCAACAAGAGCGAAACTCTGTCTCAAAAAAAAAAACAAAAAAGAAAAAGAAACACATTTTAGTGCACTTTCATATGCCCTGGGCACACTTGTTTAAAATGTAGGCTTGTACACTTTCTTCCAGGGATTTTGCTTAGAGAGACCATTCTGATGCCACTGGGGGCCTTTCAAAGCTTTGAGAAACACCGCAGGAGAACTGACCCAAGTCTTATCCACCACCTGAACATCCACTGTGCCTGATGTTCCATCCTGAACACTTTGTTTTGTCCATCCTTTCTGAAATTTTATGTCCAGGTTGCTATCATTTCTTTATTTTACAGGGGAGGAAATGGAGCCTGGGAGACAGAGGTTGCAGTGAGTTGAAATCATGCCACTGACGCCACCACACTCCAGCGAAGCTCAGGGCTATGGTTTCAGGGGACCTGGAAGTGGGCAGATGAGGACTGTAGGTCAAGTGTGTTCTCCTGCAGCCCACAACTAGTCACTGCAGTTCTAATGGCACCTAGGAATGTGGTTGACACAGGCTTTTCTTGCTGTGGTGGGCCTTACTATATATGACCCCTAATACAGTAAAATACGACCCCATTCCACATTCAGTTAAAAAAATGTGTGTAATTTTTGAAATGTTCTGAAATGAAACGTGCAATTACTAATTTTGCTCAGATAGAATATTTTGCTCTTGTGATTTTTTTTTTTTTTTGAGACAGAGTCTTGCTCTGTCGCCCAGGCTGGAGTGCAGTGGTGCGATCTGGGCTCACTGCAAGCTCCGCCACCCGGGTTTACGCCATTCTTCTGCCTCAGCCTCCCGAGTAGCTGGGACTACAAGTGCCCGCCACCTCGTCCGGCTAGTTTTTTGTATTTTTTTTTTTAGTAGAGAAGGGGTTTAATTTTTGTATTTTTAGTAGAGACGAGGTTTCACCATATTGGCCAGGCTGGTCTTGAACTCCTGATCTCAGGTGATCCTCCCGCCTTGGCCTCCCAAAGTGCTGGGATTATAGGAGTGAGCCACCACACCCAGCTTGCTCTTGTGATTTAAAGACCTCTAAAAACCACCAGTTACAGATGCCAATTAGCATGATGCAACAATTTGCAGCCATTTGTGAATTCTCTCTATATATTTTATCACTTTTTAAATTTTTATTTAATTTTTAGAGAGGAAGGGTCTCGCTCTGTCACACAGGCTAGAGTGCAGTGACGTGATCGTAGTTCACTTTAGTCTCAAACTGATAGGCTCAGGCAACTTCTCACCTCTGCCTCCCAAGTAACTAGGACTATAGGCATGCACCACCACACCAAGCTAATTTTTCAATTTTTTGTAGAGACAGGGTTTTTTCATGTTGCGCAGGCTGGCCTCCAACTCCTGGCCTCAAGCCATCCTCCTGCCTTGGCCTCCCAACATGTTGGGATTACAGGTATGAGCTACTGCATCAGCCTCTATCTATTTTTAAATTTGTTTTGGTAAGCTAGAATGTGATATTTTTCTTTGGTTCTTGCAAAGCTCTTGGGTCTTTGGATCTAGTACCCCAGCACCCTGTAATATCCCTGAAAGTGTAGGCAGAGTCACCCTCGGTTTCGCAGTGGAAGTGATCCCACTGGTTGTCTGGTTTCATTCACTCTTTATCTCAAAGTGCATTTCTGATTTCTCTACTTCATTCTGTCTAATGTAGCCTGAGGAGGTGAAGGTGGGGCTCTGAAGATGGCTGAGAGGTGGGGACTGGGTCCAGGTGTGTCTAGTAATCTGAGTATTTCTTCATCTTCCAGTGTATGCAAATACTTTACTAAGCTACATGATAGGAAGAAATATAAAACAAAACCCCTTTAGAAGATTGCAAATGAATACTGTAGAGGAAGCTAGCAGGCACGTGACCTCAGGCATTATAAGAAAAATGCAAATATAATTAGTACATCTTTTTTTTCCTTATCAGATCAACAGATATCCAACCTTTTGATAATGCCGTCTTAGCAGGGTGTGGGGAACCAGGCTCTGACATGCACTGCCAAGAGGGTGGGAGTTAAAAATGCTTTAATCTCCTTGGGAGTATTTGGAAACTTAAACTAAAATGGATATTGTACATACTCTTTTTTTTTTTCTTTTGAGACAGGGTCTCGCTCTATCGCCCAGGCTGGAGTGCAGTGGTACAATCAGCTCACTGCAGCCTTCACCTCCTGGGTTCAAGTGATTCTCGTGCCTCAGGCTCCAGAGTAGCTGGGACTACAGGCGCCCGCCACCACGCCCAGCTAATTTTTTTTTTTTTGTATTTTTAGTAGAGACGGGGTTTCACCATGTTGGCCAGGCTGGTCTTGAACTCTCAAGGGATCCACCTCCCTTGGCGTCTCATAGTGCTAGGATTACAAGCATGAACCACCATGCCCTACTGAGATGTACATACTCTTTGACCTAAAAATTATTCTGCTGGAAATTTATCCTATAGACCCACAATCAGGAATATATGATAAATGATGTATGTATAAGGAAATACATTGCAACATTGTATGTAAAAGTTTAAGTAATAGAAACAACCCAAATGTCCATTAGAGGAAGCTGTCAAAGCTGTCAAGTTCTGGTCATCTAGGATACGGCATTGTATTTCTGCAGCTGGAGGCAGCTGTGTTTGAATTGATATTCTGTGAGAGATAGACTGAAATTAAAAACACAAGCCGGGGCCGGGTGCAGTGGCTCACGCCTGTAATCCCAGCATGGGAGGCTGAGGTGGTCGGATCACCGAGAGGTCAGGAGTTTGAGACCAGCCTGACCAACATGGTGAAACCCTCTCTCCACTACAAATACAAAAACAACCCAGGCGTGGTGGCACATGCCTGTAATCCCAGCTACTCGGGAGGCTGAGGCAGGAGAATAGCTTGAACCTGGAAGGCTGAGGTTGCAATGAGCCAAGATCGTGCCATTGCACTCCAGCCTGGGAGATCAGAGTGAAGAGTGAAACTTCATCTTGAAAAAAGAAAAGAAAAGAAAAACACAAGCTACTTAACTGTTTTGGATGCTACCAACTGAGTAGGAAAAAATATTAGGTTGAACTATGTGAAAGTACCAATATGAGACCATTTTTGACATATAAACACAATAGTTTCATGTACTTCAATGTCATATATAGGTATGTGGGCTTTTTTTACTTTTTATTTTGACATAAGTGAAGATTTACATATATATTTATATATATATATATTTTTTTTTTTTTGAGACAGAGTCTCGCTCTGTTGCCCAGGCTGGAGTGCGATGGTGTGACCTCAGCTCACTGCAACCTCTGCCTCCCGGGTTCATGCTATTCTTCTGCCTTAGCCTCCCAAGTAGCTGGGACTACAGGCTCCTGCCACCACACCCAGCTAATTTTTTGTATTTTTAGTAGAGTCGGGGGTTTCACCGTGTTAGCCAGGATGGTCTCGATCTCCTGACCTCATGATCCTCCCACCTCAGCCTCCCAAAGTGCTGGGTTTACAGGCCTGAGCCACTGCACCCACCCAGCCTCATGTGTACTTTTAAGAAATAATAGCTACTGTGTAAACTTCACCCAGTTCTCCTAATGGAAACCTCTTACAAAACTTTAGTACAGTATCATAACCAGGATGTTGACATTGACATATTCAAGATACAGAACATTTCCATTATCCATAAAGATTCCTCGTGTTATACTTTTACAGCCACACCCACTTCCCTCCAGGCCTAGCCCCTCCTTCATCCCTGGCAACCGCTGATCTGTTCTACATTTCTATAGCTTTGTCATCTCAAGAATGTGGCATAAAAGGAATCATATAGTGAATAATCTTTTGAGATCAGCTTTTTCTTGTATTTACTTAATTTTTGAAATAGGGTCTCGCTCTGTCACTCAGACTGGAGTACAGTGGCACTATCTGGGCTCACTGCAGCCTCTGCCTCCTGGGTTCAATCAATCCTCCCACCTCAGCCACCTGAGTAGCTGGGGCTATAGGTGTGCCCCACCATGCCCGGCTGAATTTTTTTTTTTTTTTTTTTTTTTTTGAGACAGGGTCTCATTCTGTCACCCAGGGTGGAGTGCAATGGTTGATCTTGGCTCACTGCAACCTCTGCCTCCCGGGTTCAAGTGATTCTCCTGCCTCCGCCTCCTGAGTAGCTGGGATTACAGGCACCTGCCACTATGCCTGGCTAATTTTGTATTTTAGTAGAGACAGGGTTTCACCATGTTGGCCAGGCTGGTCTTGAATTCCTGACCTCAGGTGATCCGCCCGCCTCAGCCTCCCAAAGTGCTTGGATTACAGGCATGAGCCACCGCTCCCAGGTGAACACAGTTTTTCTTTCTCTGTGATAAGTGCCCCGGAGCGCAACTGCTGGGTCGTGTGCTAGTTGCATGTTTAGTTTTTTTTTTTTTAACAAACTGACAGTTTTCCAGAGTGGCTGTAACACATGACATTAACTCCGGAAATGTATAGGTGCTACGTACAGAGTAGTAAAAAAATCTGTTGCCAAACCATTTGTACTCTACCGAAAGTGGGGTGGGTGTGAACAAATGAACAAACTCTACATTGTATTAGACAGGGATAAGTGCTTTGGAGAGAATGAGGCAGCCAGTAGGGGTGGGGTCTGCAAGGATCTGGATGGATCAACTGCAGTGGTGAAAGGGAAGGCTTTGGAGGGAAAGTGATACCTGAAGATACAATAAATGTGTTATCCTGGAATGCAATGCTGCTCCACTGTCCCCCCACATCTTTTTTTTTTTTTTCAATGCCTTCAAGAGACTTAATCTAGCTGAACTCTCTTCTCACCTGCCTTTTTTTTTTTTTTTTTTTTTTTGAGACAGAGTTTCGCTCTGTCACCCAAGTGCAGTGGCACGATCTCAGCTCACTGCAACCTTTGCCTCCTGGGTTCAAGTGATTCTCCTGCCTCAGCCTCATGAGTAACTAGGATTACAGGTGCACGCCACCACACTCAGCTAATGTTTTGTACTTTTAGTAGAGATGGGGTTTCACTATGTTGACCAGGCCGGTCTTGAACTCCTGACCTGAAGTGATCCACCCACCTTGGCCTCCCAAAGTGCTGGGATGACAGGCATGAACCACTGTGCCTGCCTTGATTTTAGATTCCCATCTGATGTTCTCTGTAACTTTGATGGCTCCCCAAACAAAGGCTCCGGAACACACTCTGAGGCTTATGTTAATGAATTTAAATAAGCCAGCTTGTGTACTGGGTGTAGCACACGTCCAGAAGCAGGAGACCCTCACTGTAGAAGCTGCTGTTCTGTCGGGAACATTGTAACGTTACTGCTGCTCCTATTATCAGTTTCATATCCCAGAATGGGAATGGTTTCTTGCCATCCTCAACAGAGTTGCCTCATCTTGATGACAGTGGTAGGATAAGTAATAATGATCTACCATTGTCTAACTTAGACATCAAGTGCTTTGCACCTACTCTTTTTTTTTTTTTTTTTTTGAGACAGAGTCTCGCTCTGTCGCCCAGGCTAGAGTGCAGTGGCCGGATCTCTGCTCATGGCAAGCTCCGCCTCCCAGGTTCACACCATTCTCCTGCCTCAACCTCCTGAGTAGCTGGGACTACAAGCACCCGCCACCTCGCCCGGCTAGTTTTTTGTATTTTTTTAGTAGAGACAGGGTTTCACCGCGTTAGCCAGGATGGTCTCGATCTCCTGACCTCGTGATCCGCCTGCCTCGGCCTCCCAAAGTGCTGGGATTAAAGGCGTGAGCCACCGCACCCGGCCTTTGCACCTACTCTTATTGGGTGCTTAAATAAACCTTAGGAGGAATATGCTATCAGTATAATTCCCTTTTTATAGCTAAGGCCACAAAGGCTCTGAGTGGTGAAGTGGCCCACGAAGGTCTCAGAGCAGTAGTGGGGAAGAATGAGATTTTGAATCCTAAAGCACTAGAGGAAATGTTCTTCAACTATGCCTCAGAAGTGTCCCAGAAAATCAGACCGGAAGAGTATTCACCAAATTTAATATTTGTGCTGCAGCGATTGGAAATCCATAAGTAAAAGAATGAAAGTGGACTTTTCCCTCACATAATATGCAAAAAAAAAAAAAAAAAAATTGAAATGAATAAATAATCCAAACAGAAGAGCTGAAGCCATAACATTCTTAGGAGAAAACACAGGAGGAAATTTTCATGAACTTGGAATTGGTAATGGGTTCTTAGATATGAACACACAAAACGTGAGCAACAAAATAAGCACAAGCAACAAAAGGAAATAAATTGGACTTCATTAATTTCTTTTTTTTTTTTTTGAGGCAGAGTCTTACTCTGTCACCCAGGCTGGAGTACAGTGGTGCTGTCTTGGCTCACTGCAACCTCTGTTCCCCAGGTTCAAGCCATTCTCCTGCCTCAGTCTCCCGAGTAGCTGAGAATATAAGTACACACCACCACACCTGGTTTCACGATGTTGGCAAGGGTGATCTCAAACTCCTGACCTCAAAGGATCCCCCCACCTTGGCCTCCCAAGGTGCTGGGATTACAGGAGTGAGTCACCACACCCAGCTGGGACTTCATTAAATTTAAAAAGTTTTGTACATCAAAGGACATTATCAAGAAAGGAAAAAGACAACTCACAGAATGGGAGAAAATATTCACAAATCAATCATAAATCTGGTAAGGGTCTGGGATCTAAATTTTTTTTGTAGCCACCATGCCTGGCGAATTTTTGTGTTTTTAGTAGAGATGATGTTTCACTATGTTGGCCAGACTGGTCTTGAACTGATCTCAGGTGATCCACCCGCTTCAGCCTCCCAAAGTGCTGGGATTACAGGTGTAAGCCACCACTCCCAGCCTGAGATCTAAACTTTGTAAGGAATTCTTGCAAAGCAAAAACAAGACAAACAACCCAGTCAAAATATGGGCAAAGGACTTGAACAGATTTTCTTCCGAAGAAGATGTACAAAAGGCCAGAAAGCACATGACAAGATTCTCAGCATCATTAGTCACTAGAGAATGCACTTCAAAATCACGAGGCATCATTTCACATCTACTAGGATGGTTATTATCAACAAAACAAAACAAAACACAAAAACAAAACCAGGCCGGGCGTGGTGGCTCACACCTGTAATCCCAGCACTTGGGAGGCCAAGGTGACTGGATCACCTGAGGTCAGTAGTTCAAGACCAGCCTGGCCAACATGGCGAAACCCCATCTCTACTAAAACTACAAAAATTAGCCAGGCATGGTGGCATGCGCCTGTAATCCCAGCTACTCATGAGGCTGAGGCAGGAGAATAGCTTGAACCTGGGAGGCGGAGGTTGCGGTGAGCCAAGATTGCTCCACTGCACTCTTGCCTGTGCGACAGAGTGAGACTCCGTTTCAAAAACAAAACAAAACAAAACAAAACAAAACAAAACACCAGGTGTGGTGGCTCACGCCTATAATCCCAGCACCTTGGGAGGCAGAGGCGGGTGGATCACGAGGTCAGAAGACAGAGATCATCCTGGCCAACACAGTGAAACTCCATCTGTACTAAAAATACAAAAATTAGCCTGGCTTGGTGGCACGTGCCTATAGTCCCAGCTACTCAGGAGGCTGAGGCAGGAGAATCACTTGAACCCAGGAAGCAGTGGTTATAGTGACCTGAGATCGAGATCACGCTACTGCACTCCAGCCTGGGCAACAGAGCAAGACTCCGTCTCAAAAAAAAAAAAAACAACAACAACAAAAAAAAAAACAAGAAAGAAAACAGGCATTTAAATACACGTACATATGTGTTCAGAGTAGCGCTATGCACAATAGCCAAAAGGTGTAAATATCCCAAATGTCCATCAACTGGTGAGTGTGGAAATGAAATGAAGTACTGTATAAGTTCTGTTGTACAAGAGAATATTATTTAGCCATAAAATGGAATGAGACACTGATGCATGTTACAATGTGGATGAACCTTGAAAACATTACGGTAAGTAAAAGAAGCCAGACACAAAAAGCCACAATTGATTTTGTTGATATGAAATAGGAATCTGAATCTGTTCATATTAACCAGAATAGCTAAGGCCACAGCAAGATGCTGATTGGTGGTTGCCAGGGCCTGGGGGCTAGGGTAGAACTGGGGAGCAACTGCCTACTGGCTACAGGGTTTCCATTTGGTGTGATGAAAATGTTTCGGTGCTAGACAGAGGTGGTGATAACACAATGCTGTGAATATACTAAATGCTCCTGAATTGGTTGCTTTAAAATGGTTAATTTTATGTTATGTGAATTTCATGTCAATTTTTTTTTTTTTTTTTTTTTGAGGTGGAGTTTCGCTTTTGTTGCCCAGGCTGGAGTGCAGTGGTGTGATCTCGGCTCACCACAAGCTCTGCCTCCTGAGTTCAAACGATTTTCCTGCCTCAGCCTCCTGAGTAACTGGGATTACAGGCACACGCTACCATGCCCAGCTAATTTTGTATTTTTAGTAGAGACAGGGTTTCTTTATGTTGGTCAGGCTGGTCTCGAACTCCCGACCTTAGGTGATCTGCCGACCTCGGCCTCCCAAAGTGCTGGGGTTACAGGCGTGAGCCAGTGCGCCCGGTTTCATGTCAATTTTTAAATTTCATGTTTGATTCCAGGGGTTGGGAATTTGCTGCCCCTCACCATGGAGTTTGCTGTAGCCAGTGCAGGGGTGAAAAAGGGAAGAGCAAAACAGGCAGATCTCCTTTAGGAGAGATACTACGATTTATCTGATGCTTATCTCTTAAGTCACTTCTGATGCAAAGAGCACTGGACTTGGAGCCTGAAGAACTGAGACTTCCTGACATTTGGCCTTAAGCAAGCCTGAGCTTAGACTTCCTGAGCTTTTCCCGATGTTTTGTGTCCCCTGGACAGCTGCAGGGATGGAGGGAAGTGATGGATGTATGCGTGTGGGCCTGTTCCTTCCTTCTCTATTCCACAGGTTGTCAGGGTACAGGTATGTTTGCACACAAGAAGGATGTTGGCCCTGGGGTCTCAGAGGCACCAAAGAACTGGTCAGCTTTGTCCAATTCATCCAAAATCTGGTGAATGAGGGAAAGAGGAAGCTATCACACCAGGCCTTTGCCAACAAAGCAGACAGAGGCTGCCCGGCCCAGAAGCTGCCAAATCTTAGTCGCCTGTTGGTTTGAGCAGATGCAGCCATGACAGCAGGGTTACAAAGGCCACCCCAGCCAGGCCACCACCCTCCACCAGGGCTCTGCCAGGATGGATTGAACCCTGGCCCTCATATGTTACTTGATGACAGCAAGATATCTGATAAGAAACTGTTTGGATGTCACAGAGAACACATTTTAACAGCCCAGAGAGGTGGGATTATCACAGAGTGGTGTAAAAGAAGCAAAATTATTTCGGATAAACCATGAAGGAATTTTATTACCCAGTGCAGTTATAAATCAAGTTCTCTGTAAATGCAATAAAACAATTGTTTAGTCTGCATGATTCATACCACAAACCTCAGGATTCTTGGTTTTGATCTTATTGCCGCAATAAACTGTCTAGACAGCAATTAACAAACTGTTTTTCCTTCAGATGTTTGGAGTGCCGGTACAGCGGGAATCGGCACTTAGAAATTCAGGGGCTTCTTCCTGGCTCCTATTAATTATCAGGCTGGGTGAGTGGGAAAAGCCCAGAATCTTCTCAGAATTAGCTTTCTGGAAGTGTCCTCCCCCGTGAGTGCACCACTTCACCACATAATATTCACTTGTAACTGGCAAGAAATCTAAATATTCAGATTGTTCTTAAACCTTGGCCTGTTACTGTACTGTCACTTTAGAGAGAAGTGAGCAGAATTAACTTTTTTTTTTTTTGGAGACACACTCTTGCTGTCACCTAGGCTGGAGTGCAGTGGCGTGATCTCAGTTCACTGCAACCTCCACCCCCTGAGTTCAAGTGATTCTCCTGCCTCAGCCTCCCAAGTAGCTGGGACTACAGGCATGCACCACCATGCCTTGCTAATTTTGTATTTTTAGTAGATGGGGTTTCACCATGTTGGTCAGGCTGATTTTGAACTCCTGACTTTATGTGATCCACCTGCCTTGGCCTCCCAAAGTGCTGGGATTACAGGCATGAGCCACCACGCCCGACCTAGCTTTTGTATATCCTCGGACAAAAATTTATATACAGATAAATTATTTCTTCTTGTATTCATTCATTTATTCAGCATTAGGGTATAATAGTTTAGCACACTCACTCAAGAGTCAAATTGACGTTAGTGCCATTTCAGGCACATGATTTAACCTTCCTGGAACTTACTTTGCATATGTTAAAAGTCATGGGGAAAATTAAATGAAATTATGTGTGTAACTTGCCTGGAACATAATAAGAGCTCAAAACTGTTCACTCTTATTGTGTATCATCCATGCATGCTTCTGTCCATCCACCTATTCACCATGCCTCTATCTATCCATCCATCCACCCACTTATCCATCCATTCCTTCACCCTTCCTTTCTTCCTTCCGCCTATCCATTTATTCACCTATCTGTCCATTCTTCCTTCCTTTTCTTTCCTTCCTTCCATACATTTACCCATCCATCCATTCATGCATCCACCCTTCTCTCCATCCATCCATCCATCCATCCTTCCATCCATCTGTCCATTTATCTACACACTCACTCATTCATTCCTTCTTTGCCTGGTACTCTATGCCACATTGTTGAGAATATAAAAACAGGTAAGACATATCCCAACTTCATGGAGATCCCAGTTTAGACGGAAAGACAGAATTAGGTATCTGGCTGTAGGAAGCATCTGATCCTGAAGGAAATAGTGAGAGAAACCTGGGGAAGTGTTTAGTTTCTGGTCTAGCCCTCGTGATTTAAGAAGATATGTGAGACCCACTCACCTCCCAGGGCTCCCGATGGCTCAGAGCTCAGTGGATGACCAAGGCTTCATCCACACAGTCAGTTACAGGGTGAGAGTACACATTTGGCAAATGCCCCAAACAAACAAACAAAATGAAAATTTGGGTTCAAGGTGACAGTAAATCACACTCTTCAAACCTAAATATTCTTCTCTAGGCTTCTTCCCACCTTTTCTTCCCTTCTTTCTGCCAACTCCTTCACCTCCATTTTGCATCAGACACCACATGCATTGGGAGGATATTGCTAGGTCACACTGGGGACACTTGCTCTATTTACAGAGAAAACAGGGCTCCTTAGATTCACAGGGTTTGCAAAGGAAAGCCCTCCCAGAAAGGAATTCCAGCCTTCCCTTCTGAGGGTGGTGCAGCAGGGTTGGGGGCTGTAGGAACAGACCAGAGAAAGTGACTCAGGATTCCCTTTAGCCACAGTGCATTTGCGAGAACCATTTTAGGTATGAGCTGTGGCTCCCCTCTCGCTTTTTCCTCAGCCTCCAGGGAGCTGCCATTTAAAAAATCTTGGCCTGACCAGGCGCAGTGGCTCATGCCTATAATCCCAGCACTTTGGGAGGCTGAGGTGGGCGGATCACCTGAGGTTGGGAGTTTGAGACCAGCCTGACCAACATGGAGAAACCCTGTCTCTACTAAAAATACAAAATTAGCTGGACGTGGTGGCGCATGCCTGTAATCCCAGCTACTCAGAAGGCTGAGGTAAGAGAATTGATTGAACCCGGGAGGTGGAGGTTGCAATGAGCTGAGATCACACCATTGTACCCCAGCCTGGGCAACAAGAGCAAAACTCCATCACAAAAAGAAAGAAAAGGAAGAAAAGAAAGAAGGAAAGAAGGAAAGAAGGAAAGAAGGAAAGAAGGAAGGAAGGAAGGAAGGAAGGAAGGAAGGAAGGAAGGAAGGAAGGAAGGAGAAAGAAAGAGAAAGAAAGAAAGAAAGAGAGAGAGAGAGAAAGAAAGAAAGAAAGAAATGGATTTCTTTCTTTGAGATGAGAAATGAAATGGATTTCTTTCTTTCTTATGTACCAACATCCAGATAGAAGCAGTCCAGGGTGGGTATAGCAGCTCCTTTGGTAGAACCCACCTCCATTGCGCTGCCATGCCTGGCACGTTGCCCCTATCCCCATGGTCCAAGGGTCCTCTCCTCCACATCCCCATCCAGCCAGCAGAAAGGGGAGACAATGAAGGGAAGGCACGCCCCAGAGGGATGTGCCTCCGAGGCCTCTCGCATCACTGGAATGCTCTTCCCATAGCCTAGGATTCAGTCACAAGGCCACACAGGGGAGTTGCGCTCTTTGTTCTGGTTGGCCATGTATCCACGTCTATTACTACACAAAAGTGGGGATGGCCATGGAGGGAGAACCAGCAAACTCTTTCATACCCTCCTATGGCCTTGGTCCAACCAGTGGGAGGATATCTGAGCCCCTCACTTTTCCCACTGCCTCTTTTGCTGGGAGCATGACTCCCGGGCTGCGGAAGGACAGGCTGGTGCATTGAGAGTCTCTAGGCTTTGCTTGAATTGCAAACGCTCTGTCTGGTTTTCTGGCAAGACGGAGGTGGGTCTCTGGGCAGAAGTGTCAGAAGACCTGGGGCTGCCTCTGAACTTCACTGTTTCTGGGTCTGAGACCCTGGACTCGGAAATGAAAAAAACCTCTGAACCTCAGTGAAATGGGGGAAAAAAATAAATGACTTCCATAGAGTTATTGGGAGGACCAAATTGCATTACCAAATACATTCTGAAAAGGTAAAAGTTCTCCAAATTGTGTGTTTTATCATCTCCACCACCATCATTTTTCTTTTTTCTTTTTTTTTTTTTGAGACACAGTCTCGCTCTGTCGCCCAGGCTGGAGTGCAGTGGCACCATCTCTGCTCACTGCAAGCTCCACCTCTTGGGTTCACGCCATTCTCTTGCCTCAGCCTCCCGAGTAGCTGGGACTACAGGCTCCCACCACCATGCCTGGCTAATTTTTTGTATTTTTAGTAGAGACAGGATTTCACCATGTTGGCCAGGATGGTCTCAAGCTCCTGACCTTGTGATCCGCCCACCTCGGCCTCCCAAAGTGCTGGGATTACAGGTGTGAGCCATGGTGTCTGGCCCATTTTTCTTTTTGCTTTATGCATGTATGTAGCTGAATTTGGGTATGTACAATGGATCCATGATGAGAGTCTATTTATTTAATTTTTTTTTTTCCCAGATGGAGTCTCACTCTGTCACCCAGGGTAGAGTGCAATGGTGTGATCTTGGCTTACTGCAACTTTGGCCTCCTGGGCTCAAGTGATTCTCCTGACTCCCAAGTAGCTGGGAATACAGGCACCCATCACCATGCCTGGTTAATTCTTGTGCTTTTAGTAGAGATGGGCTTTCGCCATGTTGGCCAGGCTGGTCTTGAACTTATGACCTTAAGTCATCCGCCCGCCTCGACCTCCCAAAGTGCTGGGATTACAGAGGTGAGCCACTGCGCCTTGCCTAATTATAGAAATTTTATTTGGAGAGAAAGGTATGGTCTTTCTCTAAGCATTTCCAACATTACGTTCTTTCAAAGCAATGTAAACAACTTCTGAAGGCACTGGCCTGGGCTCTAGGCTCAGATCTGAGTCGGGGAAGATTCTATGAACAGGTCCTGGTCAGGTTTGGTGGAGGCCCATGAGCAGGTCTTCTTGCCAGGAGCAATATCCCTAGGAAACCAACCCACAGAATAGAAATTGAAAGGGCAAAAAGGCTTCCATTTCCAAGAAAGGCCATGATGTCTCCAGGAATAGCACAACTATCCCCTGCAAGGCTTATCCCAGAAAAGAACATTCAGAGGGGCCTCTGAGTTGCTCTGCACCCCCAGCAGATGCCCTGCTCCAAATGGTCTCTCTTGTCTCCAGCTCTCCACCCAGGCTCTACCTGGAATGCTCTTCTCTGACGTGTGCTCACACAGCTCTTTCACCTGAGCCACAGGGAGTCCCCCCGATAGGCATCCTGGTGGGTCCTGGTGGGGCTATCGTAGAGGCTCAATGACCTTTAAAGTGAATTCAGGCCAGGCGCGGTGGCTCTCACCTGTAATCCCAGCACTTTGGGAGGCGATGGCAGGCAGATCACCTGAGGTCAGGAGTTCAAGACCAGCTTGGCCAACATGGCGTCTCTACTAAAAATACAAAAATTAGCCAGGCATGGTGGTACATGCCTGTGGTCCCAGCTACTTGGAAGACTGGGGCAGGAGAATCACTTGAACCTGGGAGGCGGAGATTGCAGTGAGCCAAGACTGGCCGCTACACTCCAGCCTGGGTTATAGAGCGAGACTCCGTCTCAAAAAAACAAAAAAATGTCGGTTCAAACTTTGAGATTCAACAACTGGGTGACTCGGCTCTCTGGAGTCAATGAATTCACCAATCCATGGATACTGATGAGCTTGACCTGAGCTGCTTGGGAAGCTCAGCTGCAGTGAATAGACACAGTAGATGGAGCCAATGCTGCAAAGCAGACCCACAGGCAACACAGAGTTCCCGGGACTCCCTCAAAATCCTCCCCTTTATCTACACTGGCTCCCGCAGACCCGCAGACAACACAGAGAGTGCTTGGAACTCCCTCAAAATTCTCTGCGTTATCTACACTGGCTCCCACGACAAGGTCTCAACCCTGGTTGTACTTGAGCATCGGCTGGGAAACTTCTAACAGTTCCGATGCCTGAGCCATACCCACAGATCAATTACATCAGAAGCCCCGTAGCTGGGACCTGGGCATCAGTATTTTAAAGCTCCCCAGGTGATTCCAAAGTCCAGCCAAGGTGGTTATCTACTGCTCCGGAGACCTTGTCCATTCCACAGGTAGAAGGCCCCATCTATGACCACTCTTCTGAGTTCCAGACTTGCCTATTTATTTTCTCAACATCACCATTTCAGTGCCTAAGAGACATCTCATCTTGCTTGAGTAAAGGGGACTGTCCCCTCCACACCTGCTTCTCTTCTCGCCAGAGTCCCCCAGCTGTTTCAGGGCAAAAACTGAGCACCTTCTGATTCTTCTCTTTGTCTCACAACCCATAGCCAATGTGTTAGGAATCTCATCAGCTATAATCTCAAAATACATCCCCATTCTAATCTCTGCTCCCCACCTCCCCTGCTAGCCTCGAGATCCCCTGTTCTCCTTTTGAATCCTTCTAGTTTGCTCTCTGCCAACAACTCATGCAAAATCGAGGAAGAAAACGAAACTCTGGGTTGGGTGTGGTGGCTCATGTCTAATCTCAGAACTTCTTGTTGTTGCTGTTGTTTTGAGACAGTCTTGTTCTGTCGCCCAGGCTAGAGTGCAGTTGTGAAATCTCGGCTCACTGCAACCTCCGCCTTCCAGGTTCAAGTGATTCTCCTGCCTCAGCCTCCTGAGCAGCTGAGACTGTAGGTGCTCGTCACCATGCCTGGCTAATTTTTTTTTTTTTTTTTTTTTTTTTTTTTAGTAGAGGCGAGGTTTTACCATGTTGGCCAGGCTGGTCTTGAACTCCTGACCTCAAGCGATCTGCCTGTCTCGGCCTCCCAAAGTGCTGGGATTACAGACAAGAGCCACCACACTCGGCCAATCCCAGCACTTTGGAAGGCTGAGGTGGGAGGATTGCTTGAGCCCAGGAGTTGGAGGCTGCAGTGAGCCATGATTGTGCCACTGCACTCCAGCCTGGGCAACAGAGCAAGACCCTGTTTCCAGAAGACAAACAAACAAAAAAGACCAAAAACTCGGCATGAAAAGATGCTCAGTTCATTAGCCACTGGGGAAATTCAATCAAAACCAAAAGAAGGGCTGGGCGCGGTGGCTCCAGCATTTTGGGAGGCTGAGGTGGGTGAATCACCTGAGGCCAGGAGTTCAGGACTAGCCTGGCCAACATAGTAAAACCCCGTCTCTACTAAAAACAAACAAAAAAAATTAGCCGAGTGTGGTGGTGTGCGCCTGTAATCCCAGCTGCTCGGGAGGCTGAGGCAGGAGAAATGCTTGAACCTGGAAGACAGAGATTGCAGTGAGCTGAGATCGCACCACTGCCCTCCAGCCTGGGTGAAGGAGTGAGACTCCATCTCAAAAAATAAATAAATAAATAAATAAAAAGATATGTTGAGATACACAAATACCATTGTGTTACAATTGCCCACATTATTCAGGGCAGTAACATGTTTTATGTGTGTGTAGCCTAGGAAGAACAGGCCATACCATATAGCCTGGGTGTGCAGATTCCCTCCATCGTGTACCCATAATGATGAAATGCCGTCATACGCCAACAGGAGAATAGGTGAACAAATTATAGTATGCTTATACAACGAAATACTACTCAGCATACAAGAAATGAGTTACCGACGTAAGCAGCAACATGAATAAATCTTAGAGACATTCCTCTGAGCAAAAGAAGCTGGGTAAACTTTATGAATGCATTTATATGAGGTTCTAGAAAAAATGATTCAAGGGTGATATGTCAGAATATGGCTCCTAGCTAGTGGGATGGTCAGGGGATTGACTAGATTGAAAAGGAGTGTGAGGGAACCTTCTGGAGTGATGGATATGATTTTTTTGTCTTGTTTTGGATGGTGATTACAGGTATCCAAAGTCACTGAACTCACTTAAGAGCTGTAAGTCTTGGCTGAGCACGGTGACTCGTGCCTGTAATCCCACACTTTGAGAGACCGAGGTAGGTGGATCACCTGAGGTCAGGAGTTCGAGAGCAGCCTGGCCAACATGATGAAACCCTGTCTTTACTAAAAAAAAAAAAAAAAAAAAAAATTAGCTGGGCATGGTGGCATGTGCCTGTAGTCCCAGCTACTTGGGAGGCTGAGGCAGGAGAATTGCTTGAACCTGGGAGGCGGAGGTTGCACACTGCAGCCTGGGCCACAGAGCAGGACTCCATCTCAAAAAACAAACAAAAAAACAAAAAAACAAAAAAAAAAACAAAACCAAAGGAACTGTAAGTCTCACTGCATGTAAATTATACCTTAAAAAAGTAATTTGGGGGCCAGGCGCGGTGGTGCATGCCTATAATTCCAGAACTTTTGGAGGCTAAGGCGGGGGCACGGATCGCTTGAGACCAGGAATTTGAGACTAGGCTGGGCAACATAGCAAAACTCCATCTCTATAAAAAATACAAAAATTAGCTGGGTTTGGTGGTACACACCAGTAGTCCCAGCTACTTGGGAGGCTGAGATGGGAGGATTGCTTGAGCCCAAGAAGTTGAGGCTGCAGTGAGCCATGATTATACCACTGCATTCCAGCCTGGATGACAAAATAAGGCCCTGTCTCAAAAAAAAAAAAAAAAACCTCAGAGTCCCACAAACCTCTGCTCAAACTCCCCCTACCCTCACTCCCAACCTTTAGGATAAAATCTGGAGCACCCACTCTAGTCTTCAGAGCCCTGCATGGCCTGTCCTCTTTTCCTTCCTTGGCAGTTTCTACAAGCACCCTTCCCTTCGCTTTTTTTTTTTTTTTTTTTTTTTTTTTTTGCTCTTGCTGCCCAGGATGGAGTGCAGTGGTGCGATCTCAGCTCACTGTAACCTCTGCCTCCCAGGTTCAAGCGATTCTCCTGCCTTAGCCTCCATGTAGCTGGGATTATAGGCATGCACCATCGCTCCCGGCTAATTTTTTTGTATTTTTAGTGGAGACAGGGTTTCACCATGTTGATCAGGCTGGCCTTGAGCTCCTGACTTCAAATGATCTGCCCACCTCAGCCTCCCAAAGTGCTGGGATTACAGGCGTGAGCCACCGCGCCTGGCTGACTTTTCTTTATAGAATGCCTG
>NW_016808980.1:2791045-2803647 GCF_001698545.2 Rhinopithecus bieti
CTCAAACTCCCCTACCCTCACTCCCAACCTTTAGGATAAAATCTGGAGCACCCACTCTAGTCTTCAGAGCCCTGCATGGCCTGTCCTCTTTTCCTTCCTTGGCAGTTTCTACAACCCCCCCCCCCTTCCCTTTTTTTTTTTTTTTTTTTTTTTTTTTTGACAGTGTCTCACTCTTATCACCCAGGATGGAGTGCAGTGGTGCGATCTCAGCTCACTGTAACCTCTGCCTCCCAGGTTCAAGCGATTCTCCTGCCTTAGCCTCCATGTAGCTGGGATTATAGGCATGCACCATCGCTCCCGGCTAATTTTTTTGTATTTTAGTGGAGACAGGGTTTCACCATGTTGATCAGGCTGGCCTTGAGCTCCTGACTTCAAATGATCTGCCCACCTCAGCCTCCCAAAGTGCTGGGATTACAGGCGTGAGCCACCGCGCCTGGCTGACTTTTCTTTATAGAATGCCTGCCCATGTATACATCACTAAGCAATCATTCTTTTAGTTCTCACATACTTTTTTGGAAACACCATGCATTCTTTTGTACTCAGGGGCTTTGCTTTAATATTATGTTCCTGAGATTCATCCAGGACCACTATTAATTTTCACAGTCGTATTCTAATCTATGATGATCACATAATTTATTCATCCATTTTCTCGGGAAGGGGCATTTAGGTTGTATACAGATTTTTGCTGTTACTCACAGTGCTGCCAAGAGCATTGTTGTACATGGCTCCTGGGACATGTATGCAAGAAATGTTTAGGGTATTTATCTAAGAGTGAAATTGTTTGGTCAGAGGGTATGTGCGTTTTCAGCCGTGTCTGATATTTCAAAGCTATTTTTTAAGATGGTTGTACCAACTACACTTTTCACCAACTGTGTAAAAGAGTTTCCTTTTTGTCCTATATCCTTATCAATACTAGATGCCCTTAAATTTATTAATGTTTGCAATCTGGTGGTTTTAATTTACATTGTCTCGATTATTAATAAGGTTAATCATCACTTTATTTTATTTTTTATTTTTTTGAGACGGAGTCTCCCTGTGTCTCCCAGACTGGAGTGCAGTGGCACGATCTCAGCTCACTGCAAGCTCCACCTCCCGGGTTCATGCCCTTCTCCTGCCTCAGCCTCCTGAGTAGCTGGGACTACGGGCACCCTCCACCACACCCAGCTAATTTTTTGTATTTTTAGTAGAGACGGGGTTTCACCGTGTTAGCCAGGATGGTCTCGATCTCCTGACCTCGTGATGCACCCGCCTCGGCCTCCCAAAGTGCTGGGATTATGGGCGTGAGCCACCACGCCCGGCCTAATCATCACTTTATATATTTATTGGACATTTATCAAAAAATAAAGCTGTGTATTTTTAGATGGAAACGAATGCACAGAAAAAGATCCAAAACCGTGATTCTCTCTAAGAAGGGGAGTGGAAAAGGAGGGCTGGGATGTATTCCTTTGTTCTGTGTGATCTTGACATTTTTACAATAAAAACTATTGAATATGCTGATAACATTAATATAAAATGGCTGGGCATAGTGGCTCATGCCTGTAGTCTCAGAACTTTAGGAGGCCCTGGGTGGGTGAAATCACTTGAGGCCAGGAGTTCGAGACCAGACTGGCCAACATGGTGAAACCCCATCTCTACTAAAAACATGCACACAAAAAAATCAGCTGGGCGTGGTGGTGCACACCTGTAGTCCCAGCTACTTGGGAGGCTGAGGCAGGAGAATTGCTGGAACCCGGAAAGTCAAGGTTGCAGTGAGGCAAGATCACGCCACTGCACTCCAGCTTGGATGACAGAGTGAGACTCTGTCTCAAGAAAGAAAAAACTGGCCGGGCGCAGTGGCTCACGCCTATAATTCTAGCACTTTGGGAGGCCGAGGTGGGCAGATCATGAGGTCAGGAGATCAAGACCATCCTGGCTAACATGGTGAAACCCTGTCTCTACTAAAAATAAAAAAATGAGCCGGGCATGGTGGTGGGTGCCTGTAATCCCAGCTACTCGGGAGGCTGAGGCAGGAGAATCACCTGAACCCGGGTGGCGGAGGTTGCAGTGAGCTGAGATCATGCCACTGCACTCCAGCCTGGGAGACAGAGTGAGACTCCATGTCAAAAAAAAAAAGAAAAAAAAAAAAAGAAAAGAAAAAAATGATATAAAATTAAGCAAGATATACATCAGGATGCATCATTGATCTTATTTTTATTTTAAAAAATTATATGTAAACACACACATACATGCATTGTTTTATGTGTGTGTGTGTGTGTGTGTGTGTGTGTGTGTGTGTGTGTGTATAGAAGAAGGCCTGTAACAATTTTCTCAGAGTTTTTAAGGGTGGTGTTCTGTGTGGAAGTGGGGATGCACCTGTGCAGTGGTGGTGGTAAGGAGGGCAGGGATAGTAGAGGATGGTATATAATTGTTCCCTTTTAATTTGATATACCTTTTAAGTTGGATATTTTCTTCAATCTTTAACACAAAATTCACTAGCTCTGCAATTTAACATTTTTATAGTTATTTTACAAAAATCTTTCTGATATTTCCTTCATTCTAAATATCCAAATTTTCTTTTCCTTTCTTTCTTTCCTTTTTGTTTTTTTTTTTGAGACAGAGCCTCGCTCTGTCGCCCAGGCTGGAGTGCAGTGGCACAATCTCGGCTAACTGCAAGCTGCGCGTCCTGAGCTCATGCCATTCTCCTGCCTCAGCCTCCCGAGTAGCTGGGACTACAGGCGCCCGCCACCAAATCCAACTAATTTTTTTTGTATTTTTAGTAGAGACGGGGTTTCACCGTGTTAGCCAGGATGGTCTGGATCTCCTGACCTCATGCTCTGCCCGCCTCGGCCTCCCAAAGTGCTGGGATTACAGACATGAGCCACCGCGCCCGGCCTAAATATCCAAATTTCCTGTGGACTATCACAGGTACAAAGCAGTTCCCCACCCCCACCCCCACCGTGTTCAAAAAAAACAAAAGAGTAAAACAAGGCTCTAGTGACCTGGAACATACCTAACTCTGCTTCATTTGGTAACTCTGATATGAACAGCACACATCTCAGGAATACAGGGCCACTGCCATGATATAGGTGGTAAAATTCCCTTTATCATAAACATGTACAATGATTACATATCCATAGTAATTAAAAATAAAAAAATTTAAAAAGGTAAATCTAAGCAAAAAAATAAAAAATAAAGTTTCCTTTATGTTGTTGAGATCTGAAAAGGAAATTATATGTACAGCCTTCACAATACCTTTTATTATAAATCTCTGTTTATGAGTTTAAAACTATGCTGTCCAGGCCGGGCACGGTGGCCCAAGCCTGTAATCCCAGCACTTTGGGAGGCCGAGACGGGCGGATCACGAGGTCAGGAGATCGAGACCATCCTGGCTAACACTGTGAAACCCCGTCTCTACTAAAAAATACAAAAAACTAGCCGGGCATGGTGGCGGGCGCCTGTAGTCCCAGCTACTCAGGAGGCTGAGCCAGGAGAATGGCGTAAACCCGGGAGGCGGAGCTTGCAGTGAGCTGAGACGTGGCCACTGCACTCCAGCCTGGGCGACAGAGCGAGACTCTGTCTCAAAAACAAACAAACAAACAAACAAAAAAACTATGCTGTCCAATATGTAGCCACTAGCCATATGTGGCTATTTAAATTTAAATTGATTGAAATTAAATAACATTAAAAATTCAGTTCCTTAGTCACATGGGGCTATTATTTCAAGGGTCCAACAATTACTTTGGGCTAGTTGCTATTGTATTATATAATGCAGATTACAAAATATTTATACCAGTATGGAAAGTTCTGATGGACAGTACTGGTTTAAAACCTAATAATATGCAGATATTATTATTGTTCACCATCATGTGAGAAGATTTTTACCACAGGAAGGAATTCTTCATTTTCTGTTTTGTTTTGTTTTGTTTTTAATTGAGACAGGGTCTTGCTCTGTTGCCCAGGTTGGAGTGCAGTGGCACCATCACAGCTCACTGCAGCCTCGACCCCCAGGTCTCCAGTGATCCTCCCACCTCAGTCTCCCAAGTAGCTGGAACTACAGGCACCCACCACCACACCCAGCTAATTTTTTTTTTTTTTTACTTTTTGTAGAAATGGGATCTTACTATGTTGCCCAGGTTGGTATGGAACTCCTGGGCTCAAGTGATCCTTCTGCCTCAGCCTCCCAAAGTGCTGGGATTACAGGTGTAAGCCACCATTCCCTGGGCCATGCTTGTATTTTAAGTACTAAGAGACATCCAGGAAAGGTAACCGAGCGGGTAACTCCAGCACTTCCGGGAGTGCCTTATGTGTGACTCTAAGCTCATCACTCCAGGGACGCACCACCCAATTCCAGCTGTGTCTTTCCTCCATTTAAATCACCCCCTGTGGATCCTATTAAGTATTCTCCCATTCTCGTCAAACTGGTTTATGAAACTACTATTTGAGAAGTCCAGTCTTGCAGGCTGATGGGACCCTGCCTTTGTGTGGCCGTAATAAGGTTATTTATGGGGGCTGGAGCCGATTCTCTGGGAAGATGAAAGGTTCGGTGGTAAAGGAAAGCAGAAGCTTGGGGAGCAGGTTTCTCCTTATAGCAATGACTCTCCAGATAGGATAAATCACCGGGGACCATTAAACCTTCAAGAAGAGTGCTCGTAAACCTCCGCTGGAAACTCACAAAGCATCTTCTCTCCTGAAGCAGCCTATGTAGAAAGGGACTTGCCTCTTTTTCCAAACCACCAGCCAGTCATAGTTTAACCCTGCTGCCATCTCTGCCCAGGACACTGAAGCAGAAAATCACTTTCTTTTTTTTTTTGTTTTTTTGTTTTTTTGAGACAGAGTCTCACTCCGTCACCCAGGCTGGAGTGCAGTGGTGCAATCTTGGCTCACTGCAACCTCCGCCTCCCGGGTTCAAGCAATTCTCCTGCCTCAGCCTCCTGAGTAGCTGGGATTACAGGCGCCAGTCACCATGCCCAGCTAATTTTCTGTATTTTTAGTAGAGATGGGGTTTCACCATGTTGGCCAGGATGGTCTTGATCTCTTTACCTTGTGATCCGCCCGCCTCGGCCTCCCAAAGTGCTGGGATTACAGGTGTGAGCCACCGTGCCTGGCCGAAAATCACTTTCAAAGTCATCCTTTCAGGTGGCCAACTGTCCCTGTTTGTCTGAGACGAAAGGGTTTCCTGGGACATGAGATCAGGAAAGTCCCAAGCAAACCTGGATGAACTGGTCGCTCTATTTCCTCTGTACCTTGGGGGCAAGCAATGCCTGCAACTCAACAGGACAAAAACATTTGTTCATATTTAGCCCCCATTTATGAGGCTCTGCAATGTGCCAGGTGCTGGGCAAAGACAGTGCTTTACCTGACTTACCTCCTTTCATCTTAACAACCAAATGAGCTTGGTGTTATTATTTTCCTCACTTGACAGGTGAGGAAACTGAGGCTCAGAAAGCTAAAGTGACTTGCCCAAGGTCACACCTTAAACGGCATCTGTGTCTCCATAGCTCCTTCTCTGAATTGCTCTTCTAATTCTCCCTCACCTTTCTTTTCTGTTTGAGATGGAGTCTCACTCTGTTGCCCAGGCTGGAGTGCAGTGGTGTGATCTTGGCTCACTGCAACCTCCACCTCTGGGGTGCAAGCGATTCTCGTGCCTCAGCCTCCAGAGTAGCTGGGATTACAGGCGTGCACACACTCGGCTAATTTTTGTATTTTTATTTGTAATTTTTTTTGAGATGGAGTCTCACTGTATTGCCCAGGAGTACATTGGCACGATCTTGGTTCACTGCAGCCTCCATCTCCTGGGTTCAAGCGATTCTCTTGCCTCAGCCTCCTGAGTAACTGAGCTTACAAGGCGCTCACCACCGTGACCAGCTAATTTTTGTATTTTTAGTAGAGATGGGGTTGCACCATGTTGGCCAGGCTGGTCTCAAACTCCTGACCTCAAGTGATCTGCCTGCCTCGGCCTCCCAAAGTGCTGGGATTACAGGCGTGAGCCACCGCACTCGGCCTGTATTCTTAGTAGAGATGGAATTTCGCCATGTTGCTCAGGCTGATCTCAAACTCCTGAACTCAAGCGATCCACCTGCCACAGCCTCCCAAAGTGCTGGGATTACAGTGTGAGCCACTGCACCTGGCCTTCATCCTTCTTAATCTGCCTCGGATTTTTGGGGTTCCAGAAGCTTCCCACAAAAAAAAAGTCATTGGAGATACTTATATTGTTAACCAATGGGGTAGGAGAATGACTTACAGCTGAACTTTATTTGCACATTAAAAAGTCAAGTCTAATTTTCTAAAACTGTCTGGACTCTTTCACTGGCAAAAGCCAACTTGGAAGGGAAGTCCATAAATCACTCACAAACCTACACTGGCCATGGCTAAATGCAAACCCGGTACTGCTGGTCTAGCCACCTGGGAGCACCAGGCATAGGATGGGGTGAGATTTCCCCACCAGATTCAGGGCACATCAGAGCTCAGAGTACCTGCAACCAAAGGGAAATACCCTGAACACTGGTTTCAGGAAAGCGCTCATTAGATAGATACAAGAAAGTTTTGCCCTAATCCTCAGTATTGGCTAATAGATCACTTTTATTGAGGGATTACTATGTGCCAGGCAATGCCTGTTTTCATTCACTTCTCATGTCCAGCTATCTGCGAAACAGATAAGATTATTATCCCAGCCCAGAGATGAGGAAACTGAGGTGTGGAGAGCTGGCGTGATTGATCTAGACCAGGGGTTCTCAAGCAGGGGAGAGTTTACCCTCCATGCACATTTGTCACTATCTGGACACGTTTTTGATCATCACAACCTGGGATGGGGGTGCTGCTGGCATCTAGTGAATAGAGGCCAGGGATGCTGCTCCACCTTCTACACTGCACCGAACAGCCTCCCTCTCCCCCAGTAAAAAAATTACGTGGCCCCAAATGCCAATAGCTCTGAGGTTGAGAAACTCTTGTCTAAATCAAGAAAAGGGAACCCCTCACTCCCGAGCTTGAGGGGCTCACATGCCTAGCAAGGGGTAGAGCAGCAATTAGATCCCACTTGCTTTTACCTTCCTGTGCCCTGGAGAACGATTACTGAAAGGTCAGTTTAAGAGGGTATGAACTTGTTGTGTGATGCTGGAACAGTGCTGGGCACAAATAGGTGCCCAGTAAATACCTGTTGAATGAATGAATGAATACTAAGCATTAATACCATTTATTGAGGGCTTTCTGTCAATGACCACACCAAGTATATTGCCAGCATCATCTCATTCGATCCTCAGAGTAGACCCCAGAGGCGGGTACTACTCCTTGCAGTCTTATTTTACAGAGTAAGAGACAGAGAGAAGAGGTCTCATGCCAGAGTCATACAGCTTGGCCAGTGACTGAGGTTTTCTATTCAGGATGGTCCAAGTTTAACTTCCAATTACATTGCCTCATAGCAGAATCTCTGGAAAGAAGAATAATTTCCAAGGCTTACATGTAGCAACTTTTTTTTTTTTTTTTTTTGAGACAGAGTCTCATTCTGTTACCCAGGCTGGAGTGCAGTGGCACGATCTCGGCTCACTGCAAGCTCCGCCTCCTGGGTTCACGCCATTCTCCTGCCTCAGCCTCCCGAGTTGCTGGGACTACAGATGCCCACCACCAGGCCCAGCTGATGTTTTTGTATTTTTTTTAGTAGAGACAGGGTTACACCGTGTAAGCCAGGATGGTCTCGATTTCCTGACCTCATGATCTGCCTGCCTCGGCCTCCCAAAGTGCTGGGATTACAGCCGTGAGCCACTGTCCCCGGCCCACATGTAGCAACTTTTTTCACTGTTCCAGGTTTTATAAATATATCCCCTTTTTCAGAACTTGCTCTCTCTTACCTTTCTTTTTTAGGCAGGGTCTTGCTTTGTCACTTAGGCTGGAGTGCAGTGGTGTGATCAAGGCTCACCGCAGCCTCAACCTCCTGGGCTCAAGCAATCTTCCCGCCTCAGGCTCCCAAGCAACTGGGACTATATGTGTGTGACACCACACCCGGCTAATTTTAAAATTTTTTGTAGAGATGGGGTCTTACTATGTTGCCCTGGCTGGGTTCAAATTCCTGGACTCAAGCTATCTCTGCCACCTCAGCCTCACAAAGTGCTGAGATTACAGGCATGAGCCACTGCACCTAGGCAGCCCCTTTCTAAAGAAATAAAACAGGCCGGGCGTGGTAGCTCACACCTGTAATCCCAGCACTTTGGGAGGCCGAGGTGGGTGGATCACGAGGTCAAGAGACCAAGACCATCCTGGCCAACATGGTGAAATCCTGTCTCTACTAAAAATACAAAAATTAGCTGCCATGGTGGCATGCGCCTGTAGTCCCAGCTACTTGGGAGGCTGAGGCAGGAGAATCGCTTGAACCTGGGAGGCGGAGGTTGCAGTGAGCTGAGCTCACGCCACTGCACTCCAGCCTGGCGACAGAGTGAGACTCTGTCTCAAACAAACAAACAACAAAAAAAACGAGTTTTACGCTATTCTATAAATAAAAGGGTTTCAGGGTTAGCCCATGAAAGGCCCCAGTGGCAAAGCTGTAATGTGATCAGAAATGAAAAGCTCAAAATAAGATTTCAGTCGGTGATGAAACAAGGCAAGGATTATTAATCTCGCAGGCGTTTCATTTCTCCGGAAACTGAAGGCAGCTTTGCCAGGAGAAAAAGGCAGTTTCTCATGGCAGGGACCCAGTCTTGACTTCCCCAGGATCTGTCCACATGAACGTTGTAATGAGTCCACCCAAGATGGGGGCTCTCCATTGTATTTCCATTTTATGACATCTTTTTATATTTCACAGGAGAGGATTCTGAATAAAAATGAGCTGGGCTTTTAGGGCTGTTTTTTATTATCAGCATTTGGTAAAAAACATCCTTAATGAGGTGTTAAGAGTCATCCTGCATCCTATTGTGGAGGAGGCCTGGGAGCTCATAAACCCCTGAAAAGCCACAGGGCAATTTATGATCCTTGATGCCACCCCTTCCTGACACAACCGCTTCAGACGGAGCATCTTTAGTTCTTGGGCACTTCCTGCAATTTACACGCCCAAGCTGCTTCGACCACAAGCTGAATTCAACCTTATTAAAGTTCAGCCCAGGATTCTTCTCGCCAAGCTGTTCACCTCTGAGAAACTCTGGCCAGCCTGCCTGAAATTAATGAGAGTTTCCGTTGAGTCTGGACTGAAGGTGTGGCTCTAGAAACTGTTCACATTTCTCTCCTTACTGGTGAGGAATTTAACAGTTATGGTGCTGGGGAAAAACAGTAACAATAACAACAACAACAAAAACCACTTTTGCTTCTCTGCACAAAGAGGAGTTCCTTGATAAATACTGTGTTTTACTCATAAGTTAACATCCTTTCTGAAATAGACTTCGATTAAGACTGAGGGTGCCCTTCTAAGCCCCAGAACGATATGCTACTTCATTGATAAAAAACAAATACCGCCACTCATATAAGAGATCTAAAATAGCCAAATTCATAGAATCAAAGTGTGGAATGGTGGTTGCCAGGGGGTTGTGGGAGAGGGCAATAGGGAATTACCGATCAACCAATAAGCAATGGGCGTAAGGTTTCAGTTAAACAACAGGAATAAGTTCTAGAGATCTGCTGTATGACATTTAACCTAGAGTCAACGACAGTAGATTATACACTGAAAAACTTGTGAAGAGGGTCAGCCTTGTATGGCCGGGCACAGTGGCTCATAGCTGTAATCCCAGCTCTTTGCGAGGCCAAGGCAGGTGCATCACCTGAGGTTGGCAGTTCGAGACCAGCCTGACCAACATGGAGAAACCCCGTCTCTACTAAAAATACAAAAAATTAGCCAGGTGTGGTGGTGTGTGCCTGTAATCCCAGCTACTCGGGAGGCTGAGGCAGGAGAATCACTTGAACCCGGGAGGTGAAGGTTGTAGTGAACAGAGATAGTGCCACTGTACTCCAGCCTGGGCGACAAGAGCAAAACTCCATCTTAAAAAAATAAAAGAAAACAAAGAGGGCCAGCTTTGGTGGGTTACATCTGTAACCTTGGTGGGTCACACCGCCTTGGTGGGTCACACCTAGCACTTTCAGAGCCCAAGGCAGAAGGATTCCTTGAGCCTAGGAGTTTGACATCAGCATGAGCAATATAGTGAGACCCTGCCTCTATTTTTTATTTTTAAAACCCCAAAATTTGTTAAAAGGGTATATCTCATGAAAGTGTTCCTCTCAATCAAGTGAAACCAGCCTTTGTGATGGCGACAAATATCTCAGGTTTAGTCTTGAAATCTGTAAATTGAAGAAGAAAGAAAATAATTTAATCCTTTTTTTATATCCTTTTTGTTTGTTTGTTTTTGTTTGAGACAGAGTTTTGTTCTTATTGCCCAGGCTGGAGTGCAGTGGCGCGATCTTGGCTCACTGCGACCTCTACCTCCCGGGTTCAAGTGATTCTCCTGCCTTGAGTAGCTGGGATTACAGGTGCCTGCCACCATGCGCAGGTGGTTTTCGTATTTTTAGTAGAGACGGGGTTTCGGGGTTTCACCATGTTGGTCAGGCTGTTCTCAAACTCCTGACCTTGTGATCCGCCCGCCTGGGCCTCCCAAAGTGCTAGGATTACAGGCATGAGCCATCCTGCCTGGCCTGTTAAATTATTATTTATTTTCTTTTTCTTTTTTCTTTTCTTTTTTTTTTTTTGAGACGGAGTCTCACTCTGTCGCCCAGGCTGGAATGCAATGGCATGATCTCAGTTCACTGCAATCTCTGCCTCCCGGGTTCAAGCAATTCTCCTGCCTCAGCCTCCCAAGTAGCTGGGACTACAGGTGCACGCCACCACACCCAGCTAATTTTTTGTATTTTAGTAGTGACAGGGTTTCACCATTTTGCCCAGGGTGGTCTGGAACTCCTGAGCTGAGGCAATTTGCCCTCCTCGGCCTCCCAAAGTGCTGGGGTTACAGGCGTGAGCCACCACTCCCGGCCCATCTTCTTCTTCTTTTTTTTTTTCCGAGACTGCTAAAAAAAGGCTCCGTTACCTTTTTTTTAGCCGGCTCCGTTACCAAGGCTAGAGTGCAGTGGCAGATCTCGGCTTGCTGAAACCCCCACCTCCTGGGTTCAAGCAATTCTCCTACCTCAGCCTCCTGAGTGTCTGGGATTATAGGCAGGTGCCACCACACCCAGCTAATTTCTGTATTTTTAGTAGAGACGGGATTTTACCATGTTGGCCAGGCTGGTCTCGAACTCCTGACCTTGTGATTCGCCCACCTTGGCCTCCCAAAGTGCTGGGATTACAGGCATGAGCCACCATGCCTGGCCTATTTATTTTCATTATAACCGACAGTTATTTAATTAAGTATAAACCTTTAGCTAAGTATTGTGAATATGTGTTACGTCACTTGACTAACCTATAAAGTGTGAACAGTTATTAGCATAACAGGTGAGGTTCTTGAGTCTCAGAGAGGTTAAGTGACTTGCCAATGGTCACACAGCTGGAAAGTGGCAAATCTGGGATTTGAACCTAGGAACATATGACTGTAAAAACAGTACTCCAAGTCATTTGACATGAAGCTGCCTTTTGATGATGTAAATGAGATTGTGACTTGGAAAGCTGTCTCTAAATGCCTAGTTAAGAGAGATGTGACCAAGACATCAGAAATTTTGAGCAGAAGAAGGTTCTGGGAATCAACTAATTAAATAATGTGATTTTAGAATGATTAGGCTGAGAGTCTACCTTGGGTCACAAACTAAGATAGAGATGTCAGATGAGAAGACAGATGCCCAGCTGCTCCCTGGGCTCCCTGTAGTGCTGTGCTTAGGTTCTCAGACCCGGGACCCAGAGCCTGGGCTCAATATCGAGCTCCAGTGCATACTAGCTGCTTGGAGTCTGAGGCAGAAGAATTGCTTGAACCTAGGAAGCAGAGGTTGCAGTGAGCTGAGATTGCACTGCTGTACTCCAGCCTGGGTGACAGGGTAAGACTCTGTCTCAAAAAAAAAAGAGAGTCATTATAGAAAGATTAAACGAGTTTAAAATGTGTGACATGCTTAAAATAGTGGTAACTTATAAAGGTATCGTTATTCTGGCCACCACTGATAGTCTTGAAAATTGCAACGTTCCTATTTGATGAGTTGAATGTACAAAAACATCCATGGGTACCATTATCATCTTTATCCCTTGGGAAACAGCTAATGATGAATAAACCTGTACAATTTATTTTTCTTTTTTTCTTCTGAGATGGAGTCTCAGTCTGTCGCCCAGGCTGGAGTGCAGTGGCGTGATCTCGGCTCACTGCAACCTCCACCCCCCGGGTTCAAGCAATTCTCCTGCCTCAGCCTCCTGAGTAGCTGGGACTACGAGCGCGCACAACTGTGCCCGGCTAATTTTTGTATTTTTAGTAGAGATGGAGTTTCACCATGTTGGCCAGGATGGTCTCGATGTCCTGATCTCGTGATCCACCCGCCTCAGCCTCCCAAAGTGCAGGGATTACAGGCTTGAGCCACCGCGCCCGGCCTGTACAATTCATTTTTCTAAGCCACGCATCTGATCATTTCACTGCCTTAACACTTTTCCACATTTACCAATCACATATCTGATAAGTATCCAAAATATAAAAGCAACTCTCACCACTTGACGATTATATTCATTGTGGTTTTTTTTTTTTTTTTTTTTTTTT
>NW_016808980.1:2804924-2808502 GCF_001698545.2 Rhinopithecus bieti
AAAAAAAAAAAAAAACCAAAACATATGTCTAACCAAAAACTGTTTTTTTTTTTTTTTTTTTTTTCTTTTTCTTTTTCTTTTTTTAGACAGGGTCTTGCTCTGTTGCTCAGGCTGGAGTACAGTGGTGTGATCTTGGTTCACTGCAGCCTTTTCCTCCAGGGTTCACGCAATTCTCGTGCCTCAGCCTCCCAAATAGCTGGGATACAGGCATGTGCCACCACACATGGTTCTTTTTTTTTTTTTTTTTTTTGTATTTTTATTAGACATGGGGTTTCACCATGTTGGCCAGGCTGGTCTGAAACTCCTGGCCTCAATAGATCTACCCACCTTGGCCTCCCAAAGTGCTGGGATCCACTATGCCTGGCCCTCTATACAGAAATGTGTATACAAATGTTTATAGCAGCATTATTCCTAACCTCCAAAAAGTAGAAATAACCCAAATGTCCCTTGACTGATGAACTGATAAACAAAATATGGTCTACCTATAGAACAGAATATTATTCAGCTGTAAAAAGGAAAGAAGTAGGTCACTGACAAAGAAAAGAGAGAGCCCAGAAATAAACCTTCATGTATACGGGCAAATGATCTTTGACAAGGGTGCCAAAACTACACGATGGGAAAAGGATGGCCTCTTCAACAAATGGTGCTGGGAAAATTGGATATCTACATGCAAAGAAATAAAGACGTACCCTTATCTTCTTGTGTCATATACAGAAATTAATTCAAAATGGATTAGGAACCAGGGCTGTGTGTGATGTCTTACGCCTATAATTCTGTCACTGTGGGAGACCGAGGCAGGAGAATTGCTTGAGGCCAGGAGTTTGAGGCCAGCCTGGGCAACATAGCAAGACCACATGTCTACAAAAATAATTTTAAAAAGGATTAAAAACCTAAACATAAGACCTGAGATTATAAAACTTCTAGAAGGAAATACACTCGGGCAGGGCGTAGTGGCTCACGCCTATAATTGCGCACTTTGGGAGGCCAAGGAAGGTGGATCACCTGAGGTCAGGAGTTCAAGACTAGCCTGGCCAACATGGTGAAACCCCATCTCTACTACAAATACAAAAATTAGCTGGGCATGTTGGTGGGTGCCTGTAATCCCAGCTATTCAAGAGGCTGAGGTAGGTAGAATTGTTTGAGCCTTGGAGGCAGAGGTTGCAGTGAGCTGAGATCATGCCACTGCACTCCGGCCTGGGCAACAGAGACTCCATCTCAAAAAAACAAAAAACAAAAAAAAAAAAACAAGAAAAAGAAAGAAATATAGGGGAAAAGTTTTATAACACTGGAAAACAATGCTTTCTTAGATATGACAGCAAATGTACAGCTAACAAAGCAAAAATAGACAAACAGAATTACATCAAACTGAAAAACTGCTCAGCAAAGGAAAAAATCAACAGAGTGAAAAGACAACCTACAGAATGGGCACAATACTTGCAAACCATATACTAGACAAGGAATTAATATCCGGAATATATAAAGAATTCTTGGCTGGGTGTGGTACCACATGCGTGTAATCCCAGCACTGTGGGAGGCCGAGGTGAGTGGATTACAAGGTCAGGATTTTGAGACCAGCCTGGCCAACATGGCAAAACCCTGTCTCTACAAAAAAATACAAGAATTAGCCGGGTGCGGTGGTGGGCCCCTGTAATCCCAGCTACTTGGGAGGCTGAGGCAGGAGAATTGCTTGAACCCGGGAGGCAAAGGTTGCAGTGAGCTGAGATTGTGCCGTTGCACTCCAGCCTGTGTGACAGAGCAAGGCTCCATCTCAAGAAAAAAAAAAAAATGGGCAGAGGAATTGAACAGACATTTCTCCAAAGAACGTATACAAATGGCCAACAAGCATATGAAAAGATCCTCAGCATCACTAATCATTAGGGAAATGCAAATCACAACCACAATGAGATACCACCTCACACCATAAAGATGGTTACTATAAAAAAAAAAAAAAACAAAAAAACCCCAAAACAGCTGGGCACGGTGGCTCACGCCTGTAATCCCAGCTCTTTGGGAGGCTGAGGCAGGTGGATCACCTGAGGTCAGGAGTTCGAGACCAGCCTGACCAACGTGGAGAAACCCCGTCTCTACTAAAAATACAAAAATTAGCCTGGCGTGGTGGTGTGTACCTGTAATCCCAGCTACTTGGGAGGCTAAGGCAGGAGAATCACTTGAACCCTGGAGGTAAAGGTTGTGGTGAGCCAATATCGTGCCATTGCACCCCAGCCTGGGCAACAAGAGCGAAACTCCATCTCAAAAAACAAAACATGGCCGGGCGCGGTGGCTCAAGCCTGTAATCCCAGCACTTTGGGAGGCCGAGGCGGGTGGATCACGAGGTCAGGAGATCCAGACCCTCCTGGCTAACACGGTGAAACCCCGTCTCTACTAAAATACAAAAAACTAGCCGGGCGCGGTGGCGGGCGCCTGTAGTCCCAGCTACTCAGGAGGCTGAGGCGGGAGAATGGCGGGAACCCGGGAGGCGGAGCTTGCAGTGAGCCGAGATCGCGCCACTGCACTCCAGCCCGGGCGGCAGAGCGAGACTCCGTATCAAAAACAAAAAAAACAAAAAAAACAAAAAAAAAACCAACACAAAAACGGAAAACAAGTATTGGCAAGAAATTGGTATCCTTAGATACTGTTGGTGGGAGTGTAAAATGGTATAGCCACCATGGAAAACAGTATAGTGGTTTCTCAAAAAATTTAAAATAAATGGCTGGGCGCTGTGGCTCACACCTGTAATCTCAGCACTTTGGGACGCTGAGACAGGCAGATCACCTGAGATCAGGAGTTTGAGACTAGCCTGGACAACATGGTGAAACCCTGTATCTACTAAAAATACAAAAATTAGCCAGGTATGGTGGCACATGCCTGTAATCCCAGCTACTCTGGAGGCTGAGGCAGGAGAATTGTTTGAATCCAGGAGGCAGAGGTTACAGTGAGCCGAGATCACGAGATCACGCTACTGCACCCCAGCCTTGAGACAGAGCAAGACTTCCTCTCAAAATAATTAATTGTTCAATTAATTAATGACCATAAAAAACTATCACCTGATTCAGCAATCCCACTTCTGGGTATATATCCAAAAAAACTGAAAACAAGATCTCAGAGAGAGATTTGCAGCATGCTCATTGTGGCACTGTTGACAATAGTCAAGATGTAGAAGCAACCAAAATGCCCACTGGATGAATGGATAAAGAAAATGTGGGCCCGGAGCAGGGGCTCGCACCTGTAATCCCAGCACTTTGGGAGGCTGAGGCAGGTGGATCACTTGAGGTCAGGAGTTTGAGACCAGCCTGGCCAACATGGTGAAATGCCACCTCCATTAAAAATACAAAAATTTGCCGGGCGCGGTGGCTCAAGCCTGTAATCCCAGCACTTTGGGAGGCCGAGACGGGCGGATCACGAGGTCAGGAAATCGAGACCATCCTGGCTAACACTGTGAAACCCCGTCTCTACTAAAAAATACAAAAAGCTAGCCGGGCGAGGTGGCGGGCGCCTGTAGTCCCAGCTACTCGGGAGGCTGAGGCAGGAGAATGGCGTAAACCCAGGAGGCGTAGCTTGCAGTGAGCTGAGATCTGGCC
>NW_016808980.1:2808761-2823044 GCF_001698545.2 Rhinopithecus bieti
AAAAAAAAAAAAAAAAAAAAAAAATAACAAAATTTGCCCAGCATGGTGGTGTGCGCCTATGGTCCCAGCTACTCAGGAGGCTGAGGCAGAAGAATAGGTTGAACCCCGGAGGCGGAAGTTGCTGTGAGCTGAGATCGTGCCACTGCACTCCAGCCTGGGTGACACAGCAAGACTTCATCTCAAAAAATAAATAAAAACAAAACAATAAATAAATAAATACACCCAGAAAAGGCACTTGTTTATAGAATGAGAGCTGCAATTAGAAGGTAGCGTGGCTGGGCGTGGTGGCTCACACCTGTAATCACAGCACTTTGGGAGGCTGAGCGGGTGGATCACAAGGATAGGAGATCGAGACCAACCTGGCCAACACAGTGAAACCCCATCTCTACTAAAAACACAAAAAATTAGCCGGGTGCGGTGGCGGGCACCTGTAGTCCCTGCTACTCGGGAGGCTGAGGCAGGAGAATGGCGTGAACTGGAGAGGCGGAGCTTGCAGTGAGCTGAGATCGCACCACTGCACTCCAGCCTGGGTGACAGAGTGAGACTCCATCTCAACATCTTAAAAAAAAAAAAACAAAGAAGAAGGTAGCGTACTGTCTTGTCCATGTTGGGTACTGCTCTGTGCATGTCTGCAAACGATCTTAAGAGCACCAGGAGTATTAATTTGGGGGCTACAAATAAATTTCAGTGAGTAGGTGAATTTGAAAATATGCAGGCCTCGATTAATGAGTATCACTGTCTTTTGAAAACCACCATTGCATAAGTGCATTTGGAAGAGCCAGCCTCATTCTGATGATGAAAAACTGTGGGAGTATTGCTGGAGAAATGTTAGGAGTCGAAATTTTTCCTTATTTGCAGCTGAGAGTCTCCTAACTGATCCAGAACCCCAGATTTCACCAATAATTATGAATGAAAGGGAGTGTTTTCCCTAGCATCTGGGAGACAGAGATTTCACACACTCAAGATGAGTCACAACTGATTATTGAGGGATTCTCTGTGGCTAGGATATTTCAGTCAAGACCTGAAGAATGCAGAAGTCCCTCCTCCGTACAGGAGAGCCTATCTTATTATTTCCTTCTCTTTTGTTCCTCAGACATGGCTGTTTACTTTTTTTATTTTTGAGACATAGTTTCACTCTGTTGCCCAGGCTAGAGTGCAGTGGCGTGATCTTGGCTCACTGTAATCTCCGCTTCCCGGCTTCAAGCCATTCTGCCATTCTCATGCCTCAGCCTCCTGAGTGGCTAGGATTACAGGCATGGGCCACCATGCCTGGCTAATTTTTGTTTTTTTTTGTTTTTTTTTGTTTTTTTGTTTTGAGACGGAGTCTCGCTCTGTTGCCCGGGCTGGAGTGCAGTGGCGAGATCTCAGCTCACTGCAAGCTCCACCTCCCGGGTTTACGCCATTCTCCTGCCTCAGCCTCCCGAGTAGCTGGGACTACAGGCGCCCGCCACTTCGCCCGGCTAGTTTTTTGTATTTTTTAGTAGAGACGGGGTTTCACAGTGTTAGCCAGGATGGTCTTGATCTCCTGACCTCGTGATCCACCCGTCTCAGCCTCCCAAAGTGCTGAGATTACAGGCTTGAGCCACTGCGCCCGGCCTAATTTTTGTATTTTTATTAGATATGGAGTTTCACTAAGTTGGCCAGGCTGGTCTTGAACTCCTGACCTTAAGTAATCTGCCTGCTTTGGCCTCCCAAAGTGCCAAAGCACTCAAGTGGGTAGAGGCCGGGGATGCTGCTAAACATGCTACAATACACAGGACAGCTTCACACAAGAGAAGTATTTGGCCCAAAATGTCAGCAGTACTAAGATTGAGAAACATGGTTTACAGGAAGGCACTTGGGTGACAGTTTTCTCTGTATGACCAGAATGCTAAATTCCTTAGGATCTGGATGGGTTAATTTGCAATTAAAAGCCTGATAAGGACTCTTCAGTGTATGTGGCATGGTGTCTAGTTTCCTGGCTTAAATCCCTGGAATTCCTCATGATATTTTGAATAGGATATGAAAATCCAGAAATTATTGCCCAGCTGTGTTTTCAAGTGTCTACACTTCCCTGTGAGACAATTCAATGGGATTCACATCACTCAGACCAAAAAGCATTTCTAAGGCTGGGTTGTTCTAGATCAAGGCTCTGTAAGATACCGTACCGGCCAAGCCTGCCCATGAACAGAATGGCTTTTATATGTTTCTTTTTTTTTTTTCTTTTTTTGAGACGGAGTCTCGCTCTGTCACCCAGGCTGGAGTGCAGTGGCCGGATCTCAGCTCACTGCAAGCTCCGCCTCCTGGGTTTACGCCATTCTCCTGCCTCAGCCTCCCAAGTAGCTGGGACTACAGGCGCCTGCCACCTCGCCCGGCTAGTTTTTTGTATTTTTTTTAGTAGAGACGGGGTTTCACCGTGTTAGCCAGGATGGTCTCGATCTCCTGACCTCATGATCTGCCCGTCTCGACCTCCCAAAGTGCTGGGATTACAGGCTTGAGCCACCGCGCCCGGCCTATATATTTCTTTAATTAGATGAGAAACAATCAAAAGAAGGCCGGATGCGGTGGCTCACACCTGTAATCCCAGAACTTTGGGAGGCCAAGGCAGGCAGATCACCTGAGGTCAGGGGTTTGAGTGAGACCAGCCTGGCCAACATGGCGAAACCCCATCTCTACTAAAAGTACAAAAATTAGCCGGGCATGGGCCGGGCGCGGTGGTGGCTCACGCCTGTAATCCCAGCACTTTGGGAGGCCGAGGTGGGTGGATCACCTGGGGTCAGGAGTTCGAGGCTAGCCTGGACAACATGGTAAAACCCTGTCTCTACTAAAAATACAAAAATTAGCTGGGCATGATGGCGCAACCCTGTAATCCCAGCTACTTGGGAAGCTGAGGCAGGAGAATCACTTGAACCCGGGAGGCAGAGGTTGCAGTGAGTCGAGATCGTGCCATTGCACTCCAGCCTGGGCTACAAGAGCAAAACTCCGTCTCAAAAAAAGAAAAAATTAGCCGGGGATGGTGGTGCACGCTGTAGTCCCAACTACTCAGGAGGCTGAGGTAGGAGAATTGTTTGAACCTGGGAGGCGGAGGTTGCAGTGAGCTGAGATAGTGCCACTGCACTCCAGCCTGGGTGACAGAGTGAGACTGGGTCTCAGAAAGAAAAAAAGAAAAAAAGGAAAAAGAAAGAAAAAAAATCAAAAGAAGAATATTTTATGACATGAAAATTATATAAAATTCAAATTTCAGCGTCCACAAAGAAAACTTCTTTGGAACAGTCACCACCATAATTTATATAAAAGTATTGCCCAGGGCTGCTTTTGTGCTGTAACAGAGTTGAGTGGTCTCACCACAGAAGCCATAGGGTCTGCAAAGCTGAAAATATTCACCACCTGCCCTTTTACAGAAAGACTTTGCTAATTCCTGCGCTAGATACTAAAGACCTTAGTGGATTTTTTCTTTCCTTCCCTCCCCCTACCCATTTGTTCTTTTATTTTCTTAAGATCAAAATTATCCTGATAATTTGCAGGTGTAGACACAGGGCAAATGACCAAATGGACATTCTTCGAGAAGCTGAGTGCAGAGGGGATTAGCTTCCATGCAGGGGCGTTCATGTGAAAGATTCCTCTTAGATGAATTTAGGGAACAAAGACCTCGTGGTCAATGATTTCTGTGGGTATAAAAGTAAAAGACTGGCTGAGTTCTTTTGTCAGTTTTGCAGCACAGATCATACAGTTACTGAATACTCCCCTCCACGGCAGTATTCTTTTAATGCTTCACTCCATGACCTCACAAAAATAATTGCTGGGAAGCAAATTTACTTCGCCCTCTGCCTTTATTTGCTGACCAAGGGGCTCAGCCGATAGCCGTATTGTTGATGGAAATGCAGAAGTGGGTGGAGGGAAGAAGAAAGAATACAATTTGGCTAGGGAAGATGGATATATTGAAAGGATTCAAGGATTTCTCTTTGCTTTATAATTGGAGTCAGGATTTTCCTTCAAGTTACCCTGCGCAGACTGGAAAGAAACCTCTCCAGTCTCCTCTGCCCCCATGGCCTGTCAAACTCTTTCTCAACAAGTTGAAATCTGACTTTTAAATCCTTGTCATTTTTATGATTATATGATTACAGCCAACATTACAACTTGTCCAGCGAATGGGCTTTTTTTTACAAAAAAAATTTTTTTGGTACTGAGCATCAGGCTATGTTGACCAGGCTGGTCTTGAACTCCTGGGCTCAAGCAATCCTCTTACCTTAGTCTCGTTTTTTCAAATTCTGAGAATGTCTTTATTCAGAAAGAAAGCAAAACTGATTAAAATGATTTGTATGCATTGGGAGCAGTTGGGATTTTTTTTTTTCTTCTCTAAGTCCACAGGAGTTTTCACCAATGGCTTTCAATTCACCCTGGAATTTTTGGAAACGGAAGCTCCCATCTTGGAAGCAAACCTACAAACAACCTTATATTGTCCCACACCCTCATTTTAGAAAACAGACCACTCTTTGATTACCGTGGGGATTACCTGGAGTGATCTGGGATTCCCTTGGCAGGCAACAAAGTGGAGAGATTTTCCAGCCCTTTAATTTGTAAAACGAAAACCTGTCTTGGCTGCTACTGGTAGAAAAATAAAAAATGAATACACCCAAAGTAAAAGTTAGCAAGGATAACTGCCAGGCCAGACACAGTTTGTTGTAAGCCCCGCAATGTGCATTATTGAAAATGGTTTCCTTCCCCCAATACTTAGGCGTCCAATCAGTCAAACCATGTGATAACTGCTTATCTCCTCTAATATGACTGAGAGGTGTTTGATGACCCTTTGCATTTCAATCGTAAAGCTCACCTTAGGTAAGCACCTTGAGGAGAAAAAAGAAATTCACAAGTCTCAGCTTTTGCATTCATGGAATTTTCTTTTCACAATGGAAGGAGAGTTAAGTTGGTGCCCATTAAGGGGAGGGGTGCAGAGATGGTTGAAAATCTTTGAAAGGGAGGGGCGCAGTGTTCAGTTTGTGTGTAGTGCACACACTCATACACAAAAGTAAAACACTTCATTTGGGTTAAATGGTTGAAAAGCAATTGAGGCCGGGCGCGGTGGCTCAAGCCTGTAATCCCAGCACTTTGGGAGGCCGAGACGGGCGGATCACGAGGTCAGGAGATCGAGACCATCCTGGCTAACACGGTGAAACCCCGTCTCTACTAAAAAAACAATACAAAAATCTAGCCGGGCGAGGTGGCGGCCGCCTGTAGTCCCAGCTACTGCGGAGGCTGAGGCAGGAGAATGGCGTAAACCCGGGAGGCAGAGCTTGCAGTGAGCTGAGATCCGGCCACTACACTCCAGCCCGGGCGACAGAGCGAGACTCCATCTCAAAAAAAAAAAAAAAAAAAAAAAAAAGAAAAGCAATTGAAAGAAGAACATTTTATGATGCGTAAAAATGATATGAAATTCCCATTCAGTATCCATTAAGAAAGCTTTATTGGAATGTAGCTTCAGGTCTCAGAAGCTAAAATAGTAAACCAAAGCAAAGCAATCCTCAGAGAGGAGGAAGATGAAAGATGAACTGGCTACTCTATGCTTAATTTTTAGCTACCCGAGGACACAGGAAAAATAGAAAATGTGTATAAGGAAAAATTTCCACGATTTTCGTAATCATAACTTGGAATGTCTGACTCCCTGCACCCACAGTGTTTTTTATAATCCTCTACCCAGCAATCTTCTGTGAAATGGGGAAGAAGCAGGGTACCTCTCTCATAGGAGTAAAAGGTTGACAAATAGGCACATGTTTATTCTAGCCTGGCACACAGTACACGCTCAGAAAATCTTACCTGTTATTCTTATTGGGGTGGTTATTGTTAACAGCAGTTGCTCTTGTACTTTTCCATCTCCTATTGTTGGAGAAGTATTAGATTGGTGCAAAAGTAATTGTAGTTTTTGCCTTACTTATTAAAAAAAAAATTTATTTTATTTTTTTCAGATGGAGTCTTGCTGTGTCACCCAGGCTGGAGTGCAGTGGTGTGATCTCAGCTCACTGCAACCTCCGCCTCCTGGGTTCAAGAGATCCTCCTGCCTCAGCCTCCCCAGGAGCTGGGATTACAGGCACCCACTACCAAGCCTGGCTAATTTTTGTATTTTTAGTAGAGACAGGGTTTCACCATGTTAGCCAGGCTGGTCTTGAATGGCAAGTTATAGTCGGTTGGTGCAAAAGTAATTTCTGCAATTAGTTGATATAACTACAACTTGGTTATAACTTGGTATAACTTCATTTGGGAGCAGTTTGGCAGTATTTGCCAAACTTTAAACGTATACTTTCACCCAGCAACTCAGTTTATAGGAATTTTTCCTGTGGATCAACTCCCTCTTCATATGCCAATCAGAATTCATATTTTTGTTTTGAATTCCAAACCACGTGCATGTATTATTGTTTTAGTTCTGCATTATCAGGATGTACATATTTAGGATTATGTCACTTGGTGAATTAACTCCATTATAATTTTGAAATGTCCCATTTTATCCCTGGAAATATTTCTCAAATTGAAATCTATTTTGTCTGAAATTAGTGCAGCCATTCCACTTTATTAGGCTTTGTGTTTGCATGGAGTATCTTTTTCAGTTCTTTACTTCTAATCTACCTGGGTCTTTATATTTAAAGCGGGGTTTCAGGCTGGGAGCGATGGCTCATGCCTGTAATTCCACAACTTTGGGAGGCTGAGGCAGGCGAATAACCTGAGGTCAGGGGTTCGAGACCAGCCTGGCCAACATGGTGAAACCCCTTCTCTAGAAAAAATACAAAAATTGGCTGGGCGTGCTGGCGTATGCCTGTAATCCCAGCTACTCGGGAGGCTGGGGCAGGAGAATCACTTGAACCTGGGAGGCAGAGGTTGCAGTGAATGGAGACTGTGCCACTGCACTCCAGCCTAAGCAACAGAGTGAGACTCCACTGCAAAAAGATAAGAAATAAGAAATAAAGTGGAGTTTCTTAGAGACAGGATATGGTTGGGTCTTGCTCTTTTACAAAACCAACAATCTCTGACTTGAATTGGAATATTTAGATCATTTAACCTTAAAGGAATTTTTCATACGGTTGAACTCAAATTTACCATCTTGCTCTTTATTTTTTATTGTCCTGTCTGTAGTTTATTCTTTTTCCTTCTTTTGCCTAGCTCCCTTTGGATTGAGTTATTTTTTAGGATTCGCTTTTATTTCCATGACTGGTTTATTAGCTATATCTTTTTTTTTTTGGTTGCTGTAGGGTGTGAAGTATTCATCTTTAGCTTATCACAATGTACCATCAAATAACACTTCACATATAATATAAAAATCTTGTAGCAATATACTTCCATCCCCCCATGTCTTCTGCACTGCATTTGTCATATTACTACTTATGTTATAAACCCCGAAATTTTTTTATTTTTTTATTTTTTTTTTGAGATGGAGTCTCGCTCTATCACCCAGGCTGGAGTGCAGTGGCACGATCTCGGCTCACTGCAACCTGAGCCTCCCAGTTCAAGTGATTCTTCTGCCTCAGCCTCCCAAGTAGCTGGGATTACAGGTGCCTGCCACCATGCCCGGCTAATTTTTGTATTTTTAGTAGACGTGGGGTTTCATCATGTTGGCCAGGCTGGTCTTGAACTCCTGACCTCATGATCTACCTGCCTTGGCCTCCCAAAGTGCTGGGATTACAGGCATGGGCCACCGCACCCGACCAATTCTCTTCTTTATAAATAAAATTTTAATTTTAGAATAGTTTTAGGTTTACAGAAAAATTGAAAAGATTGTACTAAGAGTTACCATATACTCTATGCACAGTTTCCCCTGTTATTAACATCTTACATTAGCATGGTACATTTGTTTTAATGAGTTAAACTATTAGCCATACATTATTTATTTATTTATTTATTTATTTATTTATTTATTTAGAGACGGAGTCTTGCTCTGTCACCCAGGCTGGCATGCAGTGGTGCGATCTTGGCTTACTGTAACCTCCACCTCTGGGGTTCAATTGATTCTCCTGCCTCAGCCTCCTCAGTAGCTGGGACTACAGGCGCCCACCATCACACCCAGCTAATTTTGTGTATTTTTAGTAGAGACAAGGTTTTACCATGTTGGCTGGGCTGGTCTCGAACTTCTGACCTCAAGTGATTCACCCACCTTGGCCTTGCAAAGTGTGGTATTACAGGTGCGAGCCACTGCACCCGGCCAATTTTTGTATTTTTAGTAGAGATGGGGTTTTACCATGTAGGCCAGGCTGGTCTTGAACTCCTGACCTCAAATGATTCACCCGGCTTGGCCCTCCAAAGTGCTGGGATTACAGGCATGAGCCACCGCACCTGGCCAATTTTTGTATTTTTAGTAGAGGTGGGGTTTTACCATGTTGGCCATGAGTCAGTCTCAAACTCCTGACTTCAGGTGATCCACCCACCTTGGCCTCCCAAAGTGCTGGGATTACACGTGTGAGCCACCGCGCTGGACCAGCCATACATTATTGTTAATTCAATTGCATACCATATGCAGGTTTCCTTGGTTTTCACCTAATGTCCTTTTACTGCGTTAGGATCCTATCTAAACCACCACATTACATTCAGTTCTAATGTCTCTTTAGGTTACACTCAGCTGTCATTGTTTCTTAGACTCCCCTTGTTTTGACAACCTTGAGAGTTTTGAGGAGCACTGGGCAAATATGTTGTAGAATGTCCCTCAATTAAATCGCTGGAACCCGGGAGGCGGAGGTTGCATTGAGCTGAAATTGCGCCATTGCACTCCAGCCTGGGCAACACAGCGAGATTCTGTCTCAAAAAAAAAAAAAAAAAGAATATCCCTCAATTTGGATGTATTTGTTGTTAAATGTTTGTGGAAAGAAAACCACAGAGGTAAAGCCATTCCCATCACATCAGATCAAAGGTACATTCTATCAACACGACTTACCATTGTTGATGTTAACTTGGATCTCCTGGCTGAGCTAGTATTTGTTTACTGTAAAGAAAATCTTTAGCTATGTGTTTATGAGCTCATGTCTACTTTCAAAACCAAAATGGCAGAAATGGAGAAGTAGTTTGCCAAAATCCCCAAGAACCATATACTTTGGATAACAACAAAATTTAGAGTTATTCTGGTGCGGGCACCTCTCCAAGTCACCCTCAGTGTCCTCACCAGTTCCTTACTACCTTGCTCCTCCAGACAACTTGGTCATCAGAAAGTACTTATTTATTTATTCATTCATTTGTTTAGGGCCTGTGACCTTGCAGTGACACATTCTCTTTCTGCGTCTCTGCATCAGGTTTCTCTTCAACTCCCTGAGCTTCGGATAGTTCCTCTTACCTCCTCTGTCCTTCTTGAGTGCTGGGATGGTGGGCGTTGGAAAAAGACTTTGAAAGCCGTATATATAGTACTATACAAAAGTGAGTCATTGTTGCCGGGCGCCGTGGCTCACGCCTGTAATCCCAGCACTTTGGGAGGCCGAGGCGGGCAGATCATGAGGTCAGGAGATCGAGACCATCCTGGCTAACACTGTGAAACCCCGTCTCTACCAAAAATACAAAAAAATTAGCCGGGCGAGGTGGCGGGCGCCTGTAGTCCCAGCTACTCAGGAGGCTGAGGCAGGAGAATGGCATGAACCCGGGAGGCGGAGCTTGCAGTGAGCCGAGATCGGCCACTGCACTCCAGCCTGGGCGACAGAGCCAGACTCGGTCTAAAAGGGAGTCATTGTTATAAATGTAAGGTCTGCTGTCGCCTGCCATCTCTCTGTATCTCTCTTCCTCTCCCCTGCACACTCGAGCTAGAATGTAGAATATAGAGATCCAACGTACCTTCCTCCCACTACGTGTCTTCAAACTCAGAGTTCTGGTCAGTGGGTCCCAACTTTTTGGCACCAGGGACTGGTTTTGTGTAAGACAGTTTTTCCATGGATGGGGTGGGCTGGGGGAAATGGTTTTGGAATGAAACTGTTCTGCCTCAGATCATCAGGCATTAAATTCTCCTAAGAAGCGTGCAACCTAGATCCCTCCCATGCGCAGTTCAGACTGGGGTTCCCGGTCCTATGAGAATCTAATGCCTAAAGAGATCTGACAGGAGGTGGAGCTCAGGCGGCAACACTTGCTCCCCCACCACTCCCTTCCTGCCCTGTGGCCTGGTTCCTAACAGACCATAGCCCAGTACCTGTCCGCGGTCTGGGCGCTGGGGACCGCTGCTCTAGTCTGTAAGACTAAGCCATTTGTATGGTCTAAGTATTTCCTCCAAAATTCATGTGTTGAAACTGAATGGCCAGAGTGACACTATTAAGAGGTGGAGCCTTTGGAGGTAATTAAGTCATGAGATGAGAGCCCTTGTAGAGGGGATTTGACCCCTTATAAAAGGGTCTGCTGGGTGCAGTGGCTCACATCTATAATCCTAGCACTTTAGAAGGTTTAGGAGGGAGGATCACTTGAGCCTAGAAGTTTGAGACCAGACTAAGTTACACAGTGAGACTCTGTCTCTACTAAACACTTAAAAATTAGCTAGGTGTGGTGGTGCATTCCCACAGTCCCAGCTACTCAGGAGGCTGAGGTGAGAGCATTGCTTGAGCTCAGGAGGTAGAGGCTGCAGTGAGCTGTGATAGCACCACTGCCCTCCAGCCTGGGCAACAGAGTGAGACTCTGTCTCGAAAATAAATAAATAGCCCCCCGCCCCACCACCAAAAATAAAAATAAAAAATAAAACAGCTTAAGAGGCTGGGCATGATTGCTCACTCCTGTAATTCCAACTTTTTGGGAGGCTGAGATAGGAGGACCACTTGAGGCCAGGAGTTTAAGACCAGCCTGGGCAACACAGTGAGACCCTGTCTCTACAAAAAATCTGAAAAATAAATAAATTTTAAAAATAAATGAATACATTTAAAAAACCCCAAAAGTAAAAGGGTTTGAGAGAGTGGGTTTGCTGTCTTCTGCTTTCCACCATGTGAGGACACCTAGATGGCACCAGACATCGAGCTTGTCTGTGCTTTCATCTTGGACTTGCATCTCACAGAACTATGGGATGTAATTTTCTATTGTTTATAAGTTGCCCCATCTGTGGCATTTTGTTATAGCAGCAAAAATGGACTAAGACAGCCTTTAAAAGACAAAGCTGCAAAACACATCCTCATGCAAAAACCTTGGGTTGCTTATGACATGACTCTCCAGAATGAAGTCCCAGAAATGAAACCTTTAAGTATGATTCAGGGTTGTTAAAGTAAGATAATCATTTCGCCCTCTGTGGCCCAGGCTGGAGTGTGGTGGTACAATCACAGCTCAATGCAGCCTCCAACTCCTAGGCTCAAGCAATTCTCCCACCTCAGTCTCTTGAGTAGCTAGGACTACAGGCATGTGCCGCCATGCCTGGTTAATTTTTAAAATTTTTTGTAGAAATGGGGGTTCTTACTATGCTGCCCAGGCTGGTCTCCAACTCCTGGGCTATAGTGGTCCTTCTGCCTCGGCCTCCCAAAGTGCTGGCATTACAGGTATGAGCCACTGTGCCTGGACCCAATATTTAACTTTTTTTTTTTTTTTGAGATGGAGTCTCACTCTGTCATCCAGGCTGGGTATGGTGGCACAATCTTGGCTCCCTGCAACCTCTGGCTGTGAGTTCAAGTGATTCTCCTGTCTCAACTTCTCGAGTGGCTGGGATTACAGGTGCCGGCCACTGTGTCCAGTTACTTTTTGTATTTTTAGTAGATATGGGGTTTCACCATCTTGGCCAGGCTGGTCTTGAACTCCTGACCTCACAATCCACCCATCTCAGCCTCCCAAAGTGCTGGGATTACAGGTGTGAGCCACCGTGCCTGGCAGCAACATTTAATTTTTAAAAATTATTCATTTAGTATGAATTTCAGACTTAAGAAGAGCTGCAAAAATAGTACAAAGTCCTCTTGTATCCTCACCTTCTTTCTTCTATTGCTAACAGTCTGCATACTTGTAGAGTACAATGACCAAGAACAGAAAATGTAACACTGGTACATTATTATCATTACTACTACTACTACTACTACAGACCTCATTTAAATTTCATTGCTGCTCTCCCCAGTGTCTCTTCTGTGTCCATGATCCCTCCCAGGGTCCCACATTGCATGTGGTTGTTCTTTGTGTTTAGTCTCTTCCAGGCTGTGCCAGTTTTCTTTCCTTGTGTGTGTGTGTGTGTGTGTGTGTGTGTGTGTTTTTAAACAGAGTCTTGCTCTGTCTCCCAGGCTGGAATGCAGTAGCACTATCTAAGCTCACTGCAACCTCCACCTCTAAGGTTCAAGCGACTCTTATGCCTCAGCCTCCTGAGTAGCTGGAATTACAGGCGCCCACCACCACACCCAGCTAATTTTCGTATTTTTAGTAGAGATGGGGTTTCACTATGTTGGCCAGGCTGGTCTTGAACACCTGACCTCAAGTGATCCACCCACCTTGGCCTCCCAAAGTGCTGGGATGACAGGTGACATCCATCACACCCAGCCAAGAATTATTTTTCAAAACAATTTATTGATATATTTGGTACATGTAATCCTCCACTTTTTTTTTTTTTTTTTTTTTGAGATGGGGTCCTGCTATGCTGCCCAGGCTGGAGTGCAATGGCTATTCACATAGTGCACTACGGCCTTAACCTTCTAGACTCAAGCAATCCTCCTCTCTCAGCCTCCTGACTAGCCAGGACTAGAGGAATGTGCTACCATGCTCAGCTGGGACTTCAATTTGAAGGCAATTTTTTTGATTATATGTAATTTTTTACTTTCTTTATATTTCATTTTTTATTTTTATTTATTTATTTTTTTGACACAGAGTCTTGCTCTGTCACCCAGGCTTTGCCTCAGCATCCCTAGTGACTAGGATTACAGGTGTGTGCCACCATGCCCAGCTCTAATTTTTTACTTTCTCCAGTGATTTCAAAACCAAACCTCCAGTTCAAATGCAACTTTAAAAATTATACTGCTACAATTTATGGATATTAAAATTACCCAAAGCCACAAACTGTTTTCCTTTCTTTTACCCTATGTTGACATATAATCAGACATATTGACCAATGAGAACATCTTCCTTCAGTCTCAGGTCCTGAAGAACAAGGGTGCTATTTTAACAACTGAAAATCTGAATCGAGTTTTGTAGCTTTTTTTTTTTTTTTTTTTTTTTTTTTTGAGACAGTCTCGCTGTGTCGCCCAGGCTGGAGTGCAGTGGCACGATCTCAGCTCACTGCAAGCTCCATCTCCCGGGTTCACTCCATTTTCCTGCCTCAGTCTCCTAAGTAGCTGGGACTACAGGTGCCCACCACCACGCCCAGCTAATTTTTTGTATTTTTAGTAGAGATGGGGTTTCACCGTGTTAGCCAGGATGGTCTCTATCTTCTGATCTCATGATCCGCCTGCCTTGGCCTCCCAAAGTGCTGGGATTGGAGGCATGAACCATCACGCCCAGCCGAGTTTTGTAGCTTTTTACTGAGTATTTTCATTTCTGGGACTTCATTCTGGAGAGTCATATCATAAGCAAGCCAAGGTTTTTGCATGAGGATGTGTTTTGCAGCTTTGTTTGCAACTGTGAAAATTGGAAATAAACTCAATGTCCGTCAGTAGGGAAGTGATTAATTATATTGTATATCCATATGGAAAAGTGAGGGATTGATTTAAAAAAAAAAAAAAAAAGAAGAATGGCCAGGAGTGTTGGCTCACGCCTGTAATCCCAGCACTTTGGGAGGCTGAGGCAGGTGGATCACCTGAGGTCAGGAGTTCGAGGCTAGCCTGGCCAACATAGTGAAACCCCGTCTCCACTAAAAACACAAAAATTAGCCAGGTGGTGGTGCACACCTGTAATCCCAGCTACTTGGGAGGCTGAGGCAGGAGAATCACTTGAATCCAGGAGGCAAATGTTGCAGTGAGTTGAGACTGGGCCACTACACTCCAGACTGGATGATGGAGTGAGACTGTCTCAAAAAAAAAAAGAATGAGGCAGAAAGTTTATGTAACAACATAGAAAGTTATATAGATCAGTGCTAGAAAGTGCTACCCAATAGAACTTTCTGCAATAATGGAATGTTCTGTGCTGTGCTGTCCAATACAGTAGCCACTAGCCACATGTAGTATTTGAAATGTGGCAAGTGCAATGGAGAAACTGAGTGTGTAATTTAATTAATTATTTATTTTATGTTATTAATTAATTTATTTTTAGAGACACAGTCTTGCAATTTTGCCCAGGCTGATCTTGAACTTCTGGCCTCAAGCAATTCTCCTTCCTAAGCCTTCCAAGAAACTGGGATGTTAGGTGTGTGCCACTGCACCCCGCTATTTATTTATTTATTTATTTATTTATTTATTTATTTTATTTTTTTTTTTTTTTTTT
>NW_016808980.1:2823158-2834922 GCF_001698545.2 Rhinopithecus bieti
GGATCTCAGCTCACTGCAAGCTCCGCCTCCCGGGTTTACGCCATCCTCCTGCCTCAGCCTCCCGAGTAGCTGGGACTACAGGCGCCCGCCTCGTCACCCGGCTAGTGTTTTTGTATTTTTAAGTAGAGACAGGGTTTCACCGTATTAGCCAGGATGGTCTCGATCTCCTGACCTCGTGATCCTCCCGTCTCGGCCTCCCAAAGTGCTGGGATTACAGGCTTGAGCCACCGCGCCCGGCCCTCCCGCTATTTATTTGAATTTAAATTCCCACATGTGGCCCATGATATTGTACTGGACCTCACATATTTCAAATGTGTTTTGAGAACAGGCTAGTTGAAAAATGAAGAGTATGATTCCTCTAAAACATAATAAATAATATATATTAATTTATAAAGTTTTTAAAGTCAGATGGAAAATACACTCAGTGGGTTTCCCTGAGACATGCTGAAGACCTTTTTTTTTTTTTTTTTGTGACGGAGTCTCCCTTTATTGCCCAGGCTAGAGTGCAGTGGCAGGATCACAGCTCCCTGCAACCTCTGCCTCCTGGGGTCAAGTGATTCTCCTGCCTCTACTTCCCAAGTAGCTGGGACTACAGGCGAGTGCCACCACACCCGGCCAATTTTTGTATTTTCAGTAGAGACAGGGTTTCACCATATTGGCCAGGCTGGTCTTGAACTCCTGACCTTGTGATCTACCCACCTCAGCCTCCTAAAGTGAAAGTGCTGGTATGAGCCACTGTGCCTGGCCATGTTGAAGATTTTTAATACCATATATTTACACAGTATTTGAATTTTTAAATAAGGAATACAATTTGTTTTGAAATAAATAAACACTACAAAATAAAGTCAAACTCTGAAATTCTAAATTACTTCTAGTTAAATGAACCGAAGGTGTGGTAGGAGGAGAAACCTGAGAGAATCTTCTGGAAGAATTACCAGAATTTCACGTACTCTGAGGAAGACACTGGGGCTGACAGATTTGAAGCCACCAGCTGGGGTTAACAAGGTACCATGGGGGCTCTTAGGAGGTGGGTTTAGGAAACAATTTTCATAAAGACAAAGAAAGCTGAACTCTAATGCTCTGCTCCTCTGGTGGGTTGCAAATTCTAGAATAGTGTCTTCTTACTGTACCCCAGTGCTTAGCACAATGACTAGCACAGAATTGCTGTGCAGTAGACAGGAATGAAAGCCTGACAAGATGCTTCAAAGCTTTCATTACTGGGAATTTAGCATCCAAGTTTAAACATGGTCTCTGTTGGTACCAAAGTGCACACAGGTTTTAAGTATTTTAAAAGAGTGCCCAAAATATAATGGAAAGAGGCCAATACTTTCCTTTGCCAGGCCCTCCCTGCCAAGTCTAATAAACTGATAGATGGAAATTAGAATCGGGAGGATGGGCATTGTGGGGAAGGACAGAAATCTCTCTTTGCCTTCAGGAAGTTGCAATTAGGTAGATTGACTTTATGTGGGATAGAGGTGGGGGTGAGGATAACATCGTTTTGTTGTTGTTGTTGTTGTTGTTTTTTGAGAAGGAGTCTTGTTCTGTCAGGCAGGCTGGAGTGCAGTGGCGTGATCTCGGCTCACTGCAGCCTACGCCTCCTGGGTCAGCTTCCTGGGTTCAAGCGATTCTCCTGCCTTAGCCTCCTGAGTAGCTGGGATTACAGGCAGTGCCACCACACCCAGTTAATTTTTGTTGTATTTTTAGTAGAGACAGGGTTTCCCCAGGCTGGTCTCGAACTCCTGACCTCAAGTGATCCACCTGCCTTGGCCTCCCAAGTGCTGGGATTACAGGCGTGAACCACTGCACCCGGCCTTAGGATAACATAGATCTAAAGACCCTTGATGTGGAGAGTTTTTCTTAAACTTTAAAGGTAACGGTATTGTCCACACTAGCAGGGGCACAGGAATTTCACGGAGTGCTCTGATTAGTGTAGTGTGATTTCTTGTTCATCCCCTGAACCACGAGGAAGCCAATGTTGATAGTAGGGGCGTGAGATACAGGTCTCTGATTGGCTGACTTGGGTGGGTAGATGGGGCGTGTGCAGTAAGGCAACATGATTGACAGTTTCCCCTGCCTCAGTGGAGTCAGGAAGGAGTTCCCTAAAGGTAGCGGGATGACTGATGAGGAAAAATTTTGCTGGGAAGACGAGAGCAATGTGCCGCACAGCTCCACGGGCCGCCATTCTCACAGAATCACACAGATATGTACATCCTTCTTCCTTGCTTAAAATTCCCAAACTGCTACCTCAGCTGCCCAGTATTAATACAGTAAAACAGACTTACCCACCCCTGTGGGAGGCACCTCAGCCTCAGAGGCACCCCCGTCTCCATCCCATTATCTCTGGATGACGTGACTTCTGCTGGTTTAGTCAGGATGTGACTTCTCAGGAGCTAGTAGCCTGTGGGCAAAGGATACATTTATTTACCCCTAAATTATACACTCCTATTATATCCACAATTATGTACTCCACACAGTATATGGTGGTCCAGTGTATAAATATGGAGGCATAACCAGATAACTGGAATCTAATCATTCTACAAATATTAACTAGGGCCCTCCCATGTGCTGGACCTTTACTTTTATTTTCATCTCTCTAGGTCTCAGTTTCTTCATCTGTGAAATGAACATAACTCCGTTTGAGGATTCAGAGGCAGTACACATCAAATATTTAACACAAGTACCTGGCACCCAGCACACACTCAATAAACAATAGTTGTGCTGGGCATGGTGGCCCACGCCTGTCATCCTATGGGAGGCCGAGGTGGGTGGATCACCTGAGCCCAGGGTCTCACTATGTTGTCCAGCCTAGGAGACTAGCCTAAGAGACTAGCCTGGGCAACATAGTGAGACCCTGTCTCTACAAAAAGCACAAAACATTAGCCAAGTGTAGTGTCTGTCTATATCCCAGCTACTTGGGAGTCTGAGGTAGGAGAATTGCTTAAGCCTAGGAGCTTGAGGCTGGGCAGTGAGCTATGATCGCACCACTGCACTCCAGCCTGACCCACAGAGCAAGACTCTGTCTCAAAACAAAAACAAAAAACTAAAAAAAACAACCACAGCTGTTATTAGTGTTCTACCATGCCTGGTGACCCTCAATTATGTAGCCACTGAGTTTTTTGTTTTTATTTTGTTTTTGAGACAAAGTCTCACTCTGTGATCCAGGCTGGAGTGCAGTGGCGCAATCTTGGCTCACTGCAACCTCCGCCTCCCGAATTCAAGCACTTCTCCTGCCTCAGCCTCCTGAGTAGCTGGGATTACAGGCATGCGCCACCACGCCCGGCTAATTTTTATATTTTTAGTACAGATGGGGTTTCACCATGTTGGACAGGCTGGTCTCAAACTCCTGACCTCCACCTGCCTCGGCCTCCCAAAGTGCTGGGATTACAGGCATGAGCCATTGCGCCCAGCCTGAGTTTTAAGTATGTTGCATTATACTCAGGACAAGAAAGTAAGACATACTTCTTTCCCTTCTGGAACAAGCAGGCCATTTGGGAAGGCAAGTCTCTCACCTGTACAGATCAGAGATAATCCCACGAAGTGGGTGCCAATGCACTCCTAGATAAGCTGCCCCTGCTCCTAGATACCTGATTGGTTGCAGCGAAGGCCAGTTGGGAAAGCGACCCTATTGTATGCCCTCAGCTATGGAGTCCTCATGGTCACGGTCACAGTCACAGGGTATTGCTTCATTAAGCTTCTCTGCCCTTTTTCTCCATGAGTAGACTATCTTTCCATCAATCCAGTTCTTTGTTTTCATGGGGTTTTTTTTTGTTTGTTTGTTTTTTGTTTTTCGAAATGGAGTTTCTCTCTTGTTGCCCAGGCTGGAGTTCAGTGGCATGATCTCGGCTCACTGCAACCTCTGCCTCCCAGGTTCAAGTGATTCTCCTGCCTCTGCCTCCTGAGTAGCTGGGATTACAGGCGCCCGCCACTATGCCCAGCTAATTCTTTGTATTTTTATTTATTTATTTAGAGATCTAGTCTCTCTGTCACCCAGGCTGGAGTGTAGTGGCGCGATCTCAGCTCACTGCAACCTACTCCTGCCAGGTTCAAGCAATTCTCCTGCCTCTGCCTCCTGAGTAACTGGGATTACAGGCGCCCACCACCACACCCAGCTAATTGTTGTATTTTTAGTAAAGATATGGTTTCACCATGTTGGCCAGGCTGGTCTCAAACTCCTGACCTTGTGATCTGTAACCTTGGTCTTGTCCCAAAGTGCTGAGATTACAGGCATGAGCCACTGCGCCCAGCCTAATTTTTCGTATTTTTAGTAGAGACAGGATTTCATCATGTTGGCCAGGCTGGTCTCAAATTCCTGACCTCAGATGATCTGCTGCCTCAGCCTCCCAAAGTGCTGGGATTACAGATGTGAGACACCGTGCCCAGCCTCTCAATTCAATTCTTTGGATTCGCAGCAAACAGTTTGATTATTTTCAAAATCTGTCAGAGATGAATACATGGTAATTGACTCATTCAAAAATATATATTGACTCTTGGCTTCATCAGCACATATGCCAAAAATTGGAATGATACAGAGATTAACATGGTCCCTGAGCAAGGATGACTGGGAAATTCACAAAGCGTTTCATATGTGTGTATATATATTGAGCACATACTATGCATTACACATGCCTATAAGCAAAACAGAGGCAGGAGTGAGCAAGGCAGACATTGACTTTTTTTTCAAGATGGAGTCTTGCTCTGTCACCCAAGCTGGAGTGCAGTGGTATGATCTGGGTTCACTGCAACCTCTGCCTCCCAAGTTCAAGTGATTCTTCTGTCTCAGCCTCCCAAGTAGCTGGGATTACAGGCATGCACCACTACACCCAGCTAATTCTTATATTCTTAGTAGAGACGGGGTTTCACCATGTTGGCCTGGCTGGTCTTGAACTCTTGACCTCATGGTCCACCTGCCTTGGCCTCCCAAAGTGCTGCGATTACAGGTGTGAGCCACTGCACCCAGCCCCAGATCTTGACATTTTGACGGGAAAGAAGGACAATAAACAGAAATAGATACATAATCTGTCAGGAAATGCTAGAGCTCCAAAGAAAAAGAAAGCAAGGTAAGGGGGAGCATAGGGACTTAAAAATATGTCTGCAAATTCCTTGACACTCCTCCCTGCAGAGGATGAAGCCTAGTTTCCTTCTCCTTGAGCATGGGCTGGTCTGCGTGCCCACAGCTAGTGAATAGAAGACAGCTGAGTGATGCGATGTTGCTTCTGAGGGTCCATTTTTGTCCAGTTCTCTTTCTGTCTCTTGGGATGCTTGCCCTTGGAATCCAGCCACCATGGTGAGAGGAAGCCCAAGCCACAAGGAAGCCACATTAGAGGTTCTCAGTGACAGCCTCAGCTGCACTTGAGTGACAAAGAGCGTGTGATCTGTCCTCAGCCTCTGACCTATTTTTTTTGAGTCCGAGTTTTGCTCTTTTTTTTTTTTTTTTTCCCAGACTGGAGTGCAATGGCACGATCTTAGCTCACTGCAACCTCCACCTCCCGGGCTCAAGCGATTCTCCTGCCTCAGCCTCCTGAGTAGCTGGGATTACAGGCGTGCACCATCATGCCCCGCTAATTTTTGTATTTTTAGTAGAGACAGGAGTTTTTCCATGTTGGCCAGGCTGGTCTCAAACTCGTAACCTCAGGTGATCCGCCTACCCCGGCCTTCCAAGGTGGTGGGATTATGGGTGGGAGCCACCGCGCCCGGCCTAGCCTCTGACTCTTAACAGCTGCAGTCCCAATAATTGTGGACAGAAAAAGCTGTCTCCACTATGCCCTTTCTGAATTCCTGGCTCACAGAAGCCTGGTGAAATGATAAATCATGATTATTGTTTTAAGCCATTCATCTTGGGGATAATCTGTTACACAGTAAGGAATAGTTAATAAAGGGGAGAGGGTGGGGCATGGTGACTCACGCCTGTAATCCCAGCACTTTGGGAGGCCAAGACAGGCGGATCTCTTGCGGTCAGGAGTTTGCGACCAGCCTGGCCAACATGGTGAAACTCCATCTCTACTAAAAATACAAAAATTAGCTGGGCATGGTGGCGGGTGCCTGTAGTCTCAGTTACTTGGGAGGCTGAGGCAGAAGAATCATTTGAGCCCGAGAGGCGGAGGCTGCGGTGAGCTGAGATGGCACCACTGTACTCCAATGTGGGTGACAGAGTGAAACTCTGTCTCAAAATAAATAAATAAAAAATAAAGGGGAGGGAGAGTGAGGTGGAAGGTGATAGGAGAGTGAGTGCTAATTAAACAGGGTGGTCAGGGCAGACCTTTCTGATGGGGGGACGTCTGAGCAGAGACCTGGATCGAGTGGGGGAGCAAGTGAGGTGGATATAGGGGAGAAGCTTTCAAGCAGAGAGAAGGGCCAGGGTAAAGGCCCTGGTGGAGGAATGCGCTTGTGATTCAGTATGGGGGCCGGTATGACTGGAGCAATATGGAGGAGAAATACAGTGGCAGGAAGTAAGATCAAAAGAAGGGGCGAGGAGAAATTGCAGGCTATGTAGACCTTTGCAGGGAATTGAGCAGAGAATGCTGCAATATGATCTCAGCTGAAGTTTAAGGCTACTTCGGCTGCTGTACGGAAAAATAGTTGTTAGTGAAAGCATGGACGGAGGGAGAAGCCAGCTGGGAGGCTACGATGGTTGTCCAGGTGAGACATGGACGGTGGCCAGCACTAGTGCGGAGGAGGAAGGGAGATGTGGTCAGAATATGGATATATTCAAGGTAATGGTGACTCACTTTTTGATAGAAACAGGGTATCAGAGAAGCAGAGGCTGGCAGAGCGGATGAGTTCTAGGCGGCACGCAATGTGCGGACCATAGACCGGCAGCATCAGCAGCACCTGCGTCACGTGTGAGAAATGAGGACTCTCGGGCGCTGCCTCTACCTACTGAATTGTAGCAAGACTCCCAGGTGTTCCCCATGCACATCAAACTTTGAGAAATGTTATTCTAGGTTGCTGTCAAGTCTGGCTGCAGATTTGAAACACCTGGCAAGCTTTTACGACCGATGCCAATGCTAGGTCTGGAGGTGGAGGGGCTGTGTTTGTTGGAGGCGCTGTGTTTGTTGGAGGGGCTGTGTTTGTTGGTATTCACGTTTTTTAGCTCCTCAGATGACCCTCATCTAATCCTTAGATCTCCATCCAGGCTTTCCACAAACTCTGTTGGTTCTGACATCAAAATATATCCCAGTGTTACAGCTCTTTCAGAATTTGTCTAGCAGGCTTTCCTCTCTCACGCTTAAAATAATAAAAATTAAAATAAAATATATCTTAAGTCTCATGCCTGCAATCCCAGCACTTTGGGAGGCTGAGGTGGGCGGAACACTTGAGGTCAGGAGTTTGAGACCAGCCTGGCCAATGCGGTGAAACCCTGTCTCTACTAAAAATACAAAAATTAGCAGGGTGTGGTGGCGGGCCCATAGTCCCAGCTACTCAGGAGGACTGAGGCAGGAGAATTGCTTGAACCATGGAGGCGAGGTTGGCAATGAGTCTGAGATCACACCATTAATTCGCAGCCCTGGGCAACAGGGTGAGGCTGTGTCTCAAAAAAAAAAAAAAAAAAAAAAAAAAAAAAGATGAAGTCTTGCTATGTTGCCCAGGCTGGTCTCGAATTCCTAGCCTCAAGTGATTCTCCTGCCTCAGCCTCCTGAGTAGATGAGACTACAGTTGTGAGCCACAGAGCCTGGCTCCCACCCTCATTTATGTTATTTTTAGATTGAGTTTTCCTTTTGGTGTACAGTTTTTTTTTTTTTTTTTGAGACAGGGTCTCACTCTGTCACCCAGGCTGGAGTGCAATGGTGCCATCTCAGCTCATTGTAGCCTCGGCTTACTGCAACCTTCACCTCCTGGGTTCAGGTGATTCTCCTGCCTCAGCCTCCTGAGTAGCTGGGATTACAGGTGCCCACCACCATGCCCAGCTAAGTTTGATATTTTTTGGTAGAGACAGGGTTTCACCGTGTTGGCCAAGCTGGTCTCAAACTCCTGGCCTCAAGTGATCTGCCCACCTCAGCCTCCCAGAGTGCTGGGATTACAAGCATGAGCCACCACGCCCAGCCGACATGTTTTAACTCATCTATCCATTTGTGTTACTATCAGGAGGCAGACCAGTTCCAGCACTCTGAAGAGCTACCGGGACACCCTTTTTATAACCACACCATCCTTCTATGCCTAAGTGAAGATCTGGTGCTGGGTTTACAAGGGGAGGATGAGTGAAGTCAGGTGTGATGATTGAAGACTTGTGGGCAAAGAGACCCAGCAAGTCAAGATAGAGACATTTTTCCAACCTCAATCTAGGACTCAATGAGGATAGCAAATACATTTCATCTGATGTGCCCACTCCACCCAACTGCCCGGCAGGCTGGGTTGTGAAGTCCTCTAAGGCATATCAGGGCTCAACTGAAGAGTACAATGGTTGATGAGTGATGCCTCTTGTGGACACAGGCCAATGAGAGGGGGTGCAGGTGCTGGAGTGTGTTGTTAGTGTCGGGGCTGATTGTCTACCGAGAGGGCGGGGAATGCCCGAGGGGAATGGGAGAGAGAATATCCAAGCAAAATCAGATACCCATATATATTGTTTTTGTTTTGAGATGGAGTTTCACTCTTGTTGCCCAGGGTGGAGTGCAGTGGCACAGTCTCAGGCTCACTGCAACCTCCGCCTCCTGGGTTCAAGTGATTCTCCTGCCTCAGCCTCCCGAGTAGCTGGGATTAACAGGCACCCGCCACCACTAATTTTTGTATTTTTAGTAGAGACAGGGTTTCACCATGTTGCCCAGGCTGGTCTTCAACTCCTGACCTCAGGTGATCTGCCCATCTCAGCCTCCTAAAGTGCTGGAATTACAGGTGTGAGCCACCACCCCTGGCCCAATCTGTATTGGATATTAGATCTGAGATACTCCATCTTTGAAATGTTTATACCATCTGTCTTTAGTTGTGCTCCATAAGAACAATCATGACTTCCTTATAAATGCATAAAATCTCAGGGAGACAGAGAATTATGTTTGTGTATTTACAGTAGTGCTTAAAAATCCCGGATTGATTACAAGGTATCCCAGATGACTTCAAACACAACAATAGTGGAAGGAAGCAAGTTTATCATCAAAGAGAAAACTAGGAAGCAACTGTGGGAAATCACAGTTTGTCCAGATAAGAGAAGTCTACAAAGAGGCAGCAGGAGGGATTTGAACTGTTTGTATTCTTACTGTAGTGGTGGTTACACAACTCTCAAAGTATGTTAAAACTCATAGAATGTACATACGTATATAAAGTCAATAATTAAAAACTCTAAAATCTATTTAGCCATGAAATGTGATGCTATAGAACTTGGTTTGCCGCTGGGCATGGTGGCTCACGCCTATAATCCCAGCACTTTGGGAAGCTGAGGTGGGTGGATCACGAGGTCAGGAGTTCAAGACCTGCCTGGCTAACATAGTGAAACCCCCGTCTCTACTAAAACTACAAAAATTAGCCAGGTGTGGTGGTGCATGCCTGTAGTTCCAGCTACTTGAGAAGCCGAGGCAGGAGAATCTCTTGAACCTGGGAGGCGGAGATTGTGGTGAGCCGAGACCATGCCACTGTACTCCAGCCTGGGCAACAGAGCCAAAAAAAAAAAAAAGAAGTTGGTTTGCCAAAATGTGGCACACACAGAGCTGGTTGTACACAAGATGATATAAGATGAAACACAGATGAACATTTGAATTGTATAGTTATGTATTTGCACTAATTCATATTATAAGAATATCTAGTTTATCAAGCCTATAATTTCAAAAAGACAATTATATAAGGTTAGGCTAAGTAGAAATTTGAGTTACTTTAAAGGAAAATATAAAGTAAATAATTGTACAGGTTTTATGCATATAGACAGGATTTTTGACTGGGGTATGGGAATAAAGTTATTTGTCTGAAAGCCCTACCTTGACTAGGTGTGGTGGCTCATGCTTGTAATCCCAGAATTTGATGGGGGGGAGGGCCAAAATAGGAGGATTGCTTGACCCCAGGAATTTGAGGCCAGCCCTGGCAACACAGTGAGACCCTGTCTCCACAAAAAAAATAGAAAAATTAGCCAGGCATGGTGGTGCGTGCCTGTGGTCCCTGATACTCCAGAGGTTGTGGTAGGAGGATGGCTTCAGCCCAGGAATTTGAGGCTGCAGTGAGCTATAACTGTGCTACTGCACTCCAGCTTGGGTGACAGAGTAAGACCTGATCTCAAAAAAAAAAAAAAAAAAGCCGGGCGTGGTGGCTCAAGCCTGTAATCCTAGCACTTTGGGAGGCCGAGACGGGCGGATCACGAGGTCAAGAGATTGAGACCATCCTGGCTAACACAGTGAAACCCTGTCTCTACTAAAAAATACAAAAAATTAGCCGGGCGAGGTGGCGGTCACCTGTAGTCCCAGCTACTCGGGAGGCTGAGGCAGGAGAATGGCGTGAACCTGGAGCTTGCAGTGAGCTGACATCCGGCCACAGCACTCCAGCCTGGGCGGCAGAGCGAGACTCCGTCTCAAAAAAAATAAAAAGTCCCACTGTTACAAACTCTATAAAAGCAAGTGCAGAAAAACAGGGATATTAAAAGATTATGTAATAATTTTAAAAACCAGTTACCAATGCATAACACTGTGAATGTATTTAATGCCACTAAACAGTACACTTTAAAAGGGTTAAAGTACAAAAATTTATGTTATATATATTTGAACATGATAAAAACCCAATTTCCAAACATATATTAAAAATGGGCCGGGCGCGGTGGCTCACGCCTGTAATCCCAGAACTTTGGGAGGCCGAGGTGGGTGGATCACAAGGTCAGGAGATCGAGACCATCCTAACAAGCTGAAACCCCATGTTTATTAAAAATACAAAACAATTAGCCGGGCGTGGTGGTGGGCGCCTGTAATCCCGGCTACTCAGGAGGCTGAGGCAGGAAAATGGTGTGAACCTGGGAGGCAGAGCTCGCAGTGAGCCAAGATCGCGCCACTGCACTCCAGCCTGGGCAACAGAGCCAGACTCTGTCTCAAAAAAAAAAAAAAAGTGATGCCATGCCATGGTCGGGTGCAGTGGCTCACACCTGACGCCTGTAATCCCAGCACTTTGGGAGGCCAAGGCAGGTGGATCGCCTGAGGTCAGGAGTTCGAGACCAGCCTGACCAACATGGAGAAATCTTGTCTCTACTAAAAATACAAAAATTAGCTGGGCGTGGTGGTGCATGCCTGTAATCCCAGCTACACAGGAGGGTGAAGCAGGAGAATTTCTTGAACCCGGGAGGCAGAGGTTGCAGTTATTGCACTCCAGACTGGGCAACAAGAGCGAAACTCAGACGCATAAAAAAAAAAAAGCCATTTTTGTAAAAGACATGCATGTGTCTTTCTTATGCATAGGAAATTGGAAGGATGGATAGCTACTTTTATACACAGAAAATTGGAAAGAAAGATAATACTGGTGGCCGGGCGTGGTGACTCACACCTGTAATTCCAGCACTTTGGGAGGCCGAGGCGCATGTATCACGAGGTCAGGAGATCCAGACCATCCTGGCTAACATGGTGAAACCCTGTCTCTACTAAAAAAATACAAACTAATTAGCTGGGCATGGTGGCAGTTGCCTGTAGTTCCAGTCACTCGGGAGGCTGAGGCAGTAAAATTCATGAACCCTGGAGGTAGAGCTTGCAGTGAGCTGAGATTGCACCACTGCACTCCAGCCTGGGCGACAGAGCAAGGCTCCCTCTCAAAAAAAAAATACTGGTTATTTCTGGATGATAAGATTATGAGTGATTTTTTTTTTTTTTTTTTTTTT
>NW_016808980.1:2839127-2847059 GCF_001698545.2 Rhinopithecus bieti
TTTTTTTTGAGACAGAATTTCATTCTTGTTGCCCAGGCTCCAGTGCAATGACGTGATCTGGGCTCACTACAACCTCTGCCTCCCGGCTTCAAGCAATTCTCTTGGCTCAGCCTCCCTATTAGCTGGAATTACAGGCGCCTGCCACCACGCCCAGGTAATTTTTTGTATTTTTAGTAGTGATGGGGTTTCACTATGTTGGCCAGGCTGGTCTCAAACTCCTGACCTCAGGCCATCCACCCACCTCAGCCTCCCAAAGTGTTGGGATTACAGGCGTGAGCCATCATTGAGTGATTTTTATTGTTTACTTACCTTGTCCAACATCTTCTAGAATACATACATATTAATTTACAATAAGGTTTTATTTAAGAGGCTTTTTTTTTTGGAGACAGAGTTTCACTCTGTTGCCGAGGTTGGACTGCAGCAGTGTAATCTCGGATCACTGCAACCTCTGCCTCCCGGGTTCAAGTGATTCTTGTGCCTCAACCTTCCGAGTAGCTGGGATTACAGGCATGCACCACCACGCCCGGCTAATTTTTGTATTTTTAGTAGAGACAGGGTTTCACCATGTTGGTCAGGCTGGTCTCGAACCCTGGCCTCAAGCAATCCGCCTGACTTGGCTTCCCAAAGTACTGGGATTACAGGCGTGAGCCACTGCGCCCGGCCAACGTTTCTGAGATTTTTTTATTGAATGGCCAGAAAAAGGAGGGAAGAAGGGCGGGTATCCTGGGGAGGCCAATAGAAATAAAACCAAAATAAGATCTGGAAAGAGAAAACCACTGAAAACGCAATGTGGCATCTTAGCCTAGAACAGGAACAAGACATTAGTGGAAAAAATTAGTAAAATCCAAATAAAGTCTAGAGGTCATTAACGGTATTCTACTAGTGTTAATTTCTCAGTTACCATGGTATGTAAGATGTCAAAATCTGGGGAAATTAAGTAGAGAGTATGTGTGAACTCTTAATACAATGTCTTTGTAACTTTTTGGTAAAATTAAAATTACTCCAAAATAAGAAATTTATTTTAAAAATTTAAGTTTAGAGGTTGGAATCATCTTTTGTTCTTCAGTTTTTATTACTGTCATTAACAATAGCCATTAATGACTAATGGCGAACTTCAGAATTTCCACAAATAGCAGGAGAAAACCATTTGGAGTAGGCAACTGTGAAAACTTATGTTTAGATAGTCCCAAAACAAAAGAGAGACATTTGCAAATTCAGAGGTGATTTCTTTTTTCTTTTTTTCTTGGGATTCTGTAAAAGTTCAGTGACGACTTTAAGAAATTCTCCTTTGGATATCCTTAGCTTCCAGGGCTGGATCCAGCACCCTCTAGCCTTCTATGACTCAATCCATGCATATAGATTAGGGGCCAGATATTCTACTTGCACTTCCAGAAATATGAGGGGGGAGTACTTCCCAAGGAGAGGATGTAGTCTCTTTGAAATTTGACCCTTTAAAAGTTGGGCTGCTGGACATTAATAAGGAAGAATTGAAAGTGCAGATCAATAAGACTTGCTGAAAATAAAACACACATTAGCATAGAGTATTCTCCCTATAACCAAGATTAATGCCTTTTTAAACCAAACCAGAGCACAAAGGTATATCTTTGAGGCTAATTGCCACTAGCAGATTGCAGAGAGAAAGAAAGACAGGCTTGGGGGCAGGGGCTGGTGGACAAAACCCAATTGCAGAACTCCTAAGAGCAGGAGTGAAATGAAATAACCCCTTGAGTTATGCAGAGAATTTAACCAGCACTGGGCTCGGTTTTATTAGGCATGCATTTGAAATTTAAATACGTTCTGGGGACAATGGCTTTTTACAGCATAGCCAGGAGCTTGCCAAATAGGAGCACAGCAAGTTTATTAACAAGAGGACATGATCAAACATAAAATAGCAGGCTAAGGACTCCTTTTCTTGCACAGCCACGTTGAAAAGACTTCTGTGGAATTCCAATCCTTCTCTCGACACACCCCTTGTCTAGGACTGTATTTACTCAAACAGCCACCCTCATTTCCTTTTAAAATTTATTTGTCATTAGCCATTACTCACTGAAAAGCCACTTTTTGAGGTTTTAATATCCCTTTTAATAAGCCGCTATTTTTTGAAAACTACCATACCAACATTTTTGTTGGTGCAATGTTTTTTGGTATTTGAAAAACTATGAAATCAGAAGAACTTGTGGCTTGAGATAGTCCCAGATGCATAAATATCCTAAATCAAATGGGCACTTGTTTAGAATGCTTTCTAAGGATGTTCCTCACCCATCTAAAACCCTTCCGACATATCGCAACGTGGTTAAGCAGGTAGAATCTAGAACATGATTGTCTGGGTCTAAACCCAGGCCTCCCCGACCTTGGCCTCGGGCAAGTTCCTTAACCTTTCTGTACCTGATGTCCTCATTTCTAAAATGGGGCTAATAGTAGTCCCCACCTCACAGGATTGTTTTAAGGATATACATGTGTATATACATATTGCATATGTATATATTGCACATGTAATTGTATATCTGTGTGTGTACTTATATATAGATATGTGTGTGTATTTATATATAGATATGTGTGTGCATGTGTGTGTGTTGTACTTCCAGGAGAATTCTCAATAAATGGGAACTGTGGCTGTTTCAGCTTTTTATTGTGTTGTGGCTGTGAGGCAGAGCTTGTGTTCCTGTGTTTTTTCCCCAGGGGTGGTTTGGCCATGGAAATGAATGGGGTGGCAGGTGATGCTGGGGAGACCAAGGAAAGAAGGAAGAGTGAAGTTGGGAGCAAGAGAAAAGAAGGACGGGAGATCCAGTCTCAGCTCCTTGCCCTTCTCCTGCCGTCTCACTAGCCTCTTACCCCAGGCTTAGTCTCTCAGCTCTTCCCTTTGTTTTCTCCTGAGTTGATCCATTTTCTTAAAGTCTGATTGTCTTTCCTACCAATGTATTAGAAAACAAATAATAAGGCTGGGTACGGTGGTTCACGCCTGTAATCCCAGCACTTTGGGAGGCCGAGGTGGGCGGATCACATGAGGTCAGGAGTTCAAGACCAGCCTGACTAACATGGAGAAACCCTGTCTCTACTAAGAACACAAAAATTAGCCGGGCATACTGGCGGGCACCTGTAATCCCAGCTACTCGGGAGGCTGAGGCAGGAGAATGGCTTGAACCCCGGAGTCAGAGGTTGCAGTGAACTGAGATCGTGCCATTGCACTCCAGCCTGGGTGATAGAGCAAGACTCTGTCTAAATAAATAAATAAATAAATAAGCAAGCCAGCTGTGGTGGCACGTGCCTGGAGTCCCAGCTACTCAGCAGCTGAGGCAGAAGAATTTCTTGAACCCAGGAGGCAGAGGTGGCAGTGAGCTGAGATTGCACCACTGCACTCCAGCAGGGTGACAGAGGAGACTCCATTTCAAAACAAACAAACAAACAAACAAACAAACAAAAAACCCCTATCAAACTCCTGGTCAACCTCAAATCTGCATTCTAACAGGATTCACCTGCTTGGCTCCTGGCAACTCTATCCCACTACTGGCAAAACAACGGACAAACAAATAAACAAAAAACCAGGAGATTTCTTTTTTTTTTTTTTTGAGACGGAGTCTGGCTCTGTCGCCCAGGCTGGAGTGCGGTGGCCGGATCTCAGCTCACTGCAAGCTCCGCCTCCCGGGTTCACGCCATTCTCCTGCCTCAGCCTCCCAAGTAGCTGGGACTACAGGCGCCCGCCTCGTCGCCCGGCTAGTTTTTTGTATTCTTTAGTAGAGACAGGGGTTTCACCATATTAGCCAGGGTGGTCTCGATCTCCTGACCTTGTGATCCGCCCGTCTCGGCCTCCCAAAGTGCTGGGATTACAGGCTTGAGCCACCGCGCCCGGCCAAAAACCAGGAGATTTCTTTGACTTTTCAGTTTCTCTGCTTTCCTGTCCAACCCAGCCATCCGTCTTCACCTTTAAAACAGATTTGGAATCAGGACCCTTCTTTCCATCCCCACTGCTCCCATCCTGGTCCAAATCTGGATGTGGTGCTAACTCCTCAGCTGCCTCCTGCCCCATGCCCTGTTCTCCACACAGCAGGCCGAGTGATGTTGTGGAAGTGCAGGCTGGACAACGTAGCTCACGTGCACTCTCAGGTGACGCCTGAATCCCCACAATCTCTGCCTCCCTTGACTCCTGACCACAGCTCCACTACTTTCTCCCCCTGGCTGGCTCCTCCAGCCACATCAGCCTCCTCGCTGCTCCACGAGTCCCCCAGGAGGCTCTACCTTTGGACCTTGGCACTGGCTGTGCCCTCGGTCTGGGGCACTTCCCCCATATTCCATGCCCGCCCCCACCTTGCTCTGTCCTTCCTTCAAATCACCTTCAGTGGGGCGTGGTGGCTCATACCTGTGATCTCAGCACTTTGGGAGGCCAAGGTGGGCAGATCACTTGAGGTCAGGAGTTCAAGACTAGCCTGGTTAACATGGGGAAACCCTGTCTCTACTAACAGTACAAAAATTAACTAGACATGATGGCAGGCACCTGTAATCCCAGCTACTCGAGAGGCTGAGACAGGAGAATCGCTTGAACACAGGAGGCAGAGGTTGCAGCGAGCTGAGATCATGCCACTACACTCCAGCCTGGGCAATAGAGTGAGACTCAAGTCTAAAAAATATAATAATAATAAAAAATAAAAATAAATAAAAATCACCTTCTCTGTGACCTTCACTGACCTCTGGATATAAAATGGCAATCCTTACCCATCAGCATTGGTTCCTCTCTCTACTTTTTAAAAAAAATCCATAGCATTTCCCAGTATCTAACACATTATATATTTTACTTAGATTATTTTGTTGATTATCTGTCTCCTTTCCCTTACCGCCCCCCAGCCCCCACCCCATGTGAGCACCGTGAGATTAGGGGCTTTCTTCATTCATTGCTCTATCTCCTGTCTAGAATAGTATCTAGCACATGGCAGAGCTTGAGCATTATTTACTGAATGATTAATATCTGTCTACTTGACCACTACCATCTCCTCTATTCGAACACTCAAAGTCAGGGGCTGTGTCTGTTTGTGCTTACTCCAGTGGCTGGTGCATGGCAGTTGTCCAGTACATTTTGTTGGGTGACTATACTTGGGCCTCGTAGGGCATCTGCTTCCTTCTCTGCAATAAGAGAAGTGGGGAGTGCTGATTAGAAAGCCTGCCGGGTGAGGTGGCTCACGCCTGTAATCCCAACAATTTGGGAGGCCGAGACGGGTGGATCACCTGAGGTCAGGAGATCGAGACCAGCCTGACCAACATAGTGAAACCCTGTTTCTACTAAATATGCAAAATTAGCCGGGCGTGGTGGTGCACACCTGTAATCCCAACTACTCGGGAGACTGAGGCAGAATAATCACTTGAACCCAGGAGACAGAGGTTGTGATGAGCCAAGATCATGCCATTGCACTCCAGCCTGGGCAATGAGAGCGAAACTGTCTCAAAAAAATAAAAAATAAAAAAAAAAATAAATAAATAAATAAAAATAAATTTTAAAAAATAGTAAGCCCAATCCTGCCTATAGGGGTAGCGTCCCTCGGCCCCAGCATGGCGGCTGACGCCTGTAATCTTAGCACATTGAGAGGCCAAGGCAAGAGGACAGGTGAGGTCAGGAGTTTGAGACCAGTCTGAGTAACATAGTGAGACTCTGTCTCTGCAAAAAAATAAAAAAATAAAAATTAGCCAGGTATGCTGGTGTGCACCTATAGTTCCAGCTACTTGGGAGGCTAAGGTGAGAGGATCGCTTGAGTCCAAGTGTTTGAGGCTGCAGTGAGCTGTGATGGCACCTTTGTACTCCACCCTGGGTGACAGAGTGCGACCCTGTCTCAAAAAAAAAAAAAAAAAAGAGAGAGAGAGAGATAAAGAGCTTTGTTTCCTGCATAACAAACCACCTCAACACTTAATGGCTTAATACAACCACCTATGTATCTTATAATTGTGCAGGCTGGTCAGGCAGGTCTTCCGGTGTGGGGCGGCTCAGGTGATCTCTTCACATCAAATAATCCTCCCAGTCAACACAGATTAAAATCGAAACCCCTGGCAAGCAGAGGGCTTTTGTATTGAAGGAGGAAAACTCACCATCCCACAAAAGGTTGGCATGAAATTAAGGTGACAAGAGAAAAAAGAGCCATGAGCTACTGGCCAAATAATTCAGCTTAATCCCCAGGAAATGATTGTCATAGCCTTAGGAAGGTACATGTGCAGATTTGGAGAACCCTGGCTGAAACAGCTGGGCGGCCTTGGAAACAAATTCATATTGCATGCGACATGCCCAAGGGCAGCGGGCTCTGGCTGCAATAATGACTATATTACAGGAATGGAAATGAAGAGTAGATTTGGGAGTGGCAGACATCTAATGATGATTACAGAGAACAGGAACTGCAAAATTAGGATGCATTCACAGATATTTTTTTTTTTCAGAGACAGGATCTTGTTCTGTTGCCCAGGCTAAAGTAGCATAATCATAGCTCACTGTAGCCTTGAACTCCTATGCTTAAGTGATCCTCCTGCCTCAGCATCCCAAAATGCTGGGATTACAAGCATGCACTACCATGCCTGGCTAATTTATTTTATTTCATATTTTGTAGAGATTGAGTCTTGCTTTGTTGCCCAGGCTGATCACGGTTACTTTTGAGTATATATAATCAGTGGTTATCGGGAACACAGGAGGCCCAGTTACTTCCATTTCTTGAGATTCTCTGTATATTAAAAAATTTTAAAGGGGATATTCTGTGTGATATATTACCAAAACTGTGTGATACGCTAAATGTGTACAGTTTTCAATCATAACTTTTAACAAACCCCAAAAAAAGGCAAAAAAAAAAAAACCCTAAAAAAAGTAACGTAATTGTGCTAGTCAAAGATAGTTTTGTTTGTTTGTTTGTTTGTTTGTTTTGAATGGAGTCTCAGTCTCTTGACCAGGCTGGAGTGCAGTGGCACAACCTTGGGTCACTGCAGCCTCCACTTCCCGGGTTCAAGTGATTCTCGTGCCACAGCCTCCCGAGTAGCTGGGATTACAGCAGGAACCACCACGCCCAGCTAAGTTTTGGATTTTTAGTAGAGACAGGGTTTCACCATGTTGGCTAGGCTGGTCTCGAACTCCTGACCTCAAGTGATCTGCCTGCCTCGGCCTCCCAAAGTGCTAGGATTGCAAGCCTGAGCCACCATGCCTGGCCAGCCAAAGATAGTTTTAAGAAACATTAATTCATTTGTGCTGTACACTGTGGTCCAGTGATGAGACCCATGTTTAAAATTGTACACAATCTTCCTGATGATGAAATATTGTACAGAGCAACTGGTCTAAGCTCTTCAAAAAGTTAACGTCAGGCCAGGCACTGTGGCTTATGCCTAAAATCCCAGCACTGTGGGAGACCAAAGCAGGAGGATTGCTTGGGTCCAGGAGTTCAAGACAAGCCTGGGCAATATAGTGAGACCCCTGTCTGGCTTCCTTAATTTCGTATAATGTTTTTGAAGTTTCTCTTTATTGTGTCACAGAATTCCAGCCGGGCAAGGTACTTTATACCCGTAATCCCAGCGCTTTGCGAGGCTAAGGCAGGAGAATCGCTTAAGCCCAGAAGTTCAAGATCAGCCTGGACAACGTGGCCAAACCCCATCTCTATTAATTAAAATTAATTAAAATTATAAATAATTTTGATATATAATACTATATGGTATATACTATATAATATATAATATTACAAAATATAAATAGCCGGGTACGGTGGCTCACGCCTGTAATCCCAGCACTTTGGGAGGCCGAGATGGGCGGATCACAAGGTCAGGAGATCAAGACCACCCTGACTAACACGGTGAAACCCCATCTCTACTAAAAATACAAAAAAAAATTAGCCGGGCGTGGTGGCGGGCGCCTGTAGTCCCAGCTACTGGGGAGGCTGAGGCAGGAGAATGGCGTGAACCCGGGAGGCGGAGCTTGCAGTGAGCTGA
>NW_016808980.1:2847415-2860500 GCF_001698545.2 Rhinopithecus bieti
TATATATATAATTAATAATAATTTTTAAAAAGCCAGGCATGGTGTCACACACCTGTGGTCCCAGCTACTTGGGAGTCTGAGGGGAGGATTGCTTGAGCCCAGGAGGTAGAGGCTGCAGTGGGCTGTGATCACACCCCTGCACTCCAGTCTGGACACAGAGAGAGACCCTGTCTCAAAAAAAAAAAATAAATGTCATAAAAAAAAACAAAAAGCAGAGTGGCAGGGAGAGCTGGTCTAGATTTTATTTTTATTTATTATTATTTTTTGAGACAGAGTCTCGCTCTGTCACCCAGGCTGGAGTGCAGTGGCGTGACCTTGGCTCATTGCAACCTCTGCCTTCCAAGTTCAAGAAATTCTCCTGCCTCAGCCTCCTGTGTAGCTGGGACTACAGGTGTGCTCACCATGCCCGGCTAATTTTTGTATTTTTAGTAGAGACGGGGTTTCACTATGTTGGCCAGGCTGATCTCAAACTCCCGACCTCAGGTGATCCTCTTGTCTTGGCCTCCCAAAGTGCTGAGATTACAGGCATGAGCCACTACGCCCCGCCTGGTCTAGATTTTAAAAGAGACACAGGACAGCCAGGTGCAGTGGCTCATGCCTGTAATCCCAGCACTTTGAGAGGCCAAGCCAGGTGGATCACCTGAGATTCGGAGTTCGAGACCAGCCTGACCAACATGGAGAAACCCTATCTCTACTAAATATACAAAAATTAGCCGGATGTGGTGGCACATGCCTGTAATCCCAGCTACTCAGGAGGCTGAGGCAGGAGAATCGCTTGAACTTGGGAGGCGGAGGTTGTGGTGAGCTGAGATCATGCCATTGCACTCCAGCCTGGGCAAAAAGAGCGAAACTCTGTCTCAAAAAAAAAAAAAAAGAGAGAGAGAGACACACAGGACATATGACAACCACAAACAACCACAAGCAAGGTATGGGCCTTGATTAGATCCTGCTTTGAATAAACCAGCTGTAAAAGATATTTCTGGGAAAAATGTGGTTGTTTAAAAAAGTCTTCCCTATTGCTTTGGAGATACAGCCTGAGAGATCTAGTGACAAACATTCATAAAGTCTGTCATGTGAAATCTTCAAGGGAAAAATCAATGATGGATGAAGCAAATACGGCAGCACGTGAACCATGACCCTATCCAGGCAATGGGTGCACGCATAGAGATAGAAACTGTTGTCTGTGCTTTTCTACATGCTTGAGAATTTTCATCATAAAAAGTGAAAATAGAACACAGAACACTCAGGAGCTAAGAATAAGCATTAAGTTCTGTTTGTACTTAATATAGTCATCTGTATTATAAATGAGGGTGAATAGAAGATAACAGGAATATTTTGAGGAGAAAAAAAAATGGCATGAAGAATGTCATCTTCCCATCTTCTTACCAGTGTTTTCTCTGTGACTCTGAGGATGACCTCATGTAGAGATAATGTCAAAAGTCCAGGTTTTAGACCCTGCATCTGAAGACAGGGTCAAACGGCTTCCTTGATCTCCCTGTGATAGGATGGGGTGGCTATTGTCTTCTTCTTCCTTCATTTTGCCCTCCCGGTGATTCTATCAAAACAGAGATATTAGAATGACCCGATGGGCCCACCCAACTTCTTATAAGTACTCTGTTTACTTTCCAAAATGGAAGAGAGAAGGTGACTTTGAAGATAAGGAAAGAAGCTGATTAACCAGTTAAACCATTTCTGTTAGTTCAGTGATCAAATTTCACTGTATTATGTCCAGTGTGAATGGTTAACTTCCTGGTGCAGTCATATATAAAGAAGATGAGTTCAGATAGTAAATGGCCATAGTTATATTACCCTAGCCAGCTCCTCACCCCTCTCTGATCAGAAATCAGCTTCCAGATTGCCCTCTGAAACTTAGTACTGGAATCTAGAAGACACTGTAGGCCACAAACGCATGTCACAGTAGCAGACGCTGGATTCATTTTATTTTTGATGAAGGAGTTCCTGAAGAACCAAAGTGCATGGATGCAACGTTTTGCAGCCTTCTACACAGTGAAATACCTTAGCATAGAATCAAACCACGGCAGCTTGTCACTCAGATCTGGGATTCACGGTTATCTGGAACTTGTCACTCAGATCTGGGATTCACGGTTATCTGGAACTGACTCAAATTCCAAAATTCAAACAGTATTTTGAAACACCAAAAACTTCCAAAAGCTTTTAAGATAGATCCCATTCTCATACTCACCCAAACTCATCCATGGAGAAAAGAATCCATGGCTACAGGAGCTGACAACAAAATTAATCACTTCCAATTTTTAAAAAATTGAAAGTTGGAGTCAAGAGCTGATGCAGGTGGGTGGAATTAAACATTAGCAAGAGGAGCTATATTAATTAAAAATCGAAATGTGTGACCTATCTCTTTATCTGGTTTCAGTAGGCTGGCGGGGAAGCTGTCAATCAAGATAGCTTGACGTAACGTAACAATACCATTTCTAAGCACATAAAAATTCACAGAATGCACGTCTACACTTTTCTCTGTAGAATTAAAAAAAAAAAAAAATCAATGAATTAGCTGGGCATGGTGGCATGTGCCTGTAATCCCAGCTACTCAGGAAACTGAGGCAAGAGAATTGCTTGAATCCAAGAGGCGGAGGTTGCAGTGAGCTGAGATGCACCACTGCCCTACAGTCTGGGTGACAGAGTGAGACTCTGTCTTTCTTTTGGGGGTGGGGTGGGGTGTGGGGATGGAGTGTCACTCTGTCACACAGGCTGGAGTGCAATGATGTGGTCTCAGCTCTCTGCAACCTCCGCCTCCTGGATTCAAGCAATTCTCCCGCCTCAGCCTCCCAAGTAGCTGGGACTATAGGTGCGTGCCACCGCACCTGGCTAATTTTTGTATTTTTTTAAGTAGAGATGGGTTTCACTATGTTGACTAGGCTGGTCTCGAACTCCTGACCTTGTGATCCTCCTGCCTCAGCCTCCCAAAGTGCTGGGATTACAGGCGCCAGCCACCGCGCCCAGCGAGACTCCGTCTTAAAAAAAAAAAAAAAGATAATACTATGCTTGTCCTCATTTTAAAGGTGAGGACACAGGCTCAGAGAGCTGAAGCAACTTATCTAAAGTCCCACAGCCAGGAAGTGGTGGAGCTACAACCTCATCTGGTAATTATGAGTGTGAAGTGAGATTAGGCCTGCAGGAAACATGCTTTAACTGGTGCCTGTAATAGAGGAAGCTTTCAAAAAATTAGATCTGCCTGGGCATGGTGGTGCATGCCTGCAGTCTCAGCTACACTGGAGGATTGCTTGAGCCTGGGAGTTTGAGGCTGCAATGTGCTACGATCACACTGGGCAACAGGGCAAGACCCCATCTCTAAAAAACGAAAAGAAATAAAATAAATTATATCTGTTGCTATTATTAATTTGGAACATAAGCCATCAGAAATTAACAAATGAGTGGGAACCTGAGCTAACCCTTCAAATCTTGCCTTCATAGCATGTTTATTGAACTGACATCTTCGGGGGGCAGCTACCATGTCAAAATGGTGTTTGTTGTTCTTGGGAAGGTGATAGATTATGCAGAGTTTGCTTTCCTTGGTCTCTGGATTAATTGTCAGTTTTTTAAACAGGATTTTGACACGCTAAGATCTCCCAGAAAGTATGCCATTAAAATGAAGAAGAAGAAAAACAAGAAACCTCATGGAGGTGAGACTAGAAGCTGAGTGTGTACATTTTACCACTGCAGTTTGGTGGCCACTTATGGTCAGTTGGTTCACATACAAACCACAACAAATACATGCATATAAGGAAATATATTGGCTACTTGAACCGTTTTACTTTCCTTATAACTTAAAAATACATAAGTCACATGTTGTTGGAGAAAGTGCAGATATAAACAACAGGAAATAGAAAAATAATCACCCATAATCCCACCTTGAAATAACCATCTTTTTTTTTTTTTTGAGACGGAGTTTGGCTCTTGTTACCCAGGCTGGAGTGCAATGGCGCGATCTCGGCTTACTGCAACCTCCGCCTTCCAGTTTCAAGCGACTCTCCTGCCTCAGCCTCCTGAGTAGCTGGGACTACAGGCACGCGCCACCACACCCAGCTAATTTTTTGTATTTTTTAGTACAGACAGGTTTTCACCATGTTGGCCAGGATGGTCTTGATCTCTTGACCTCGTGATGCGCCCGCCTCGGCCTCCTAAAGTGCTGGGATTACAAGCGTGAGCCACTGTGCCTGGCTGAAATAACCATCTTTAACACATGCTAGGGATCTAGTTTTGTTTAAATAAGGGTTTTGTTTTGTTTGTTTTTTTCCTCCGCTGCGGGAATGGTTTCAATGGATCACAGTGTAAAGCATTTAAATAAACGATGGTAACTCACTGGAAACAGTGATGATCCAAGAGGCAGACAGAGATCTCCAGTCTCTGTGTTGTGTATGTCTGGACTCTTTCACCAAAAGTACTTTTTTTCACCAAGCCTGACTCTGTTTAAGATGAGAAAAAAACCTAATAAGGATCAATTTTTAAGTTAAAAATGTAATGATTAGAATGAATTTAGAGCATATATTTTAAATGCCAATATCAGTTCCAAATGTCTCTCTTTATTTTATTTATTTATTTATTTATTTGAGACGGAGTCTGGCTCTGCCGCCCAGGCTGGAGTGCAGTGGCGCGATCTCGGCTCACTGCAAGCTCCGCCTCCCGGGTTTACACCATTCTCCTGCCTCAGCCTCCCGAGTAGCTGGGACTACAGGTGCCCGCCACCATGCCTGGCTAGTTTTTTGTATCTTTTAGTAGAGACGGGGTTTCACCGTGTTAGCCAGGATGGTCTCGATCTCCTGATCTTGTGATCCACCCGCCTCGGCCTCCCAAAGTGCTGGGATTACAGGCTTGAGCCACCGCGCCCGGCCCCAAATGTCTCTCTTTAGGTGGCAGAGCAGTCCACATACACATTCTAGTACGTATTTTCAGGGACAGCTGGAAAGACGTGTCATTAGCTAAATATCCCCCCATGAGATGGAGCGGTCAGATGGTGTCCACGTGCCTCCAAAACAACTTGTCAATTCAATAAGAAAAAAAAAAAAATCCCAATCCAACCATCTAGTCAATTTAGGGCCAAATTATCAGTCAACCATTTGTCATGTAATCCAAACAAACGGTCGCCTAAGTAAATGTACCTTTTAATTAGTTATGCTTATATCACATAGACACTGTCAGGCAAGACTTTCAGTAGCAAAACAAAAGACCATGAAATTTGTAAGGAGGTATTCCCAATTGATCCTCCGTAAGACCCACCCAGGGGTGAAAACACAGGTTTGTATTCGTCTTAGTCCATGATTATTGGAAGAAAGAAGAAATTAAATGTCTATAGGTTGGCCAGACGAGGTGGCTCATACTTGTAATCCCAGCACTTTGGGAGGCCAAGGTGGGTGGATCACCTGAGGTCAGGAGTTCGAGACCAGCCTGGCCAACATGGTGAAACCCTGTCTCTACTAAAAATAAAAAAATTAGCCAGGCTTGGTGTGCATTCCTGTAATCCCAGCTGCTTAGGAGGCTGAGGCAGGAGAATCACTTGAACCTGGTAGGCAGAAGATGCAGTGAGCAGGGATCGTGCTACCGCACTCCAGCCTCAGCGACAAGAGTGAAACTCTGTCTCAAAAAAAATAAAAACAAAAACAAAACCAAAAACAACAAACAGAATTAGCTGGGCGTGGTGGCTCACGCCTGTAATCCCAGCTACTTGGGAGGCTGAGGCAAGGAGAATCGCTTGAACTCAGGAGGCAGAGGTTGAAGTGAGCCGAGATCGTGCCACTGAACTCTAGCCTGGGCAACAGAGTGAGACTCTGTCTCAAAGAAAAAAAATTAAAAAGTTCTTTAAACCCTCAAACTTTTATAGGGAGGAAGCAGCTTGCAAACTACTTCGGCTGCAAACATGAGCTGCCTTTCATGAGAGAAGAAGGATGACTCAGAAAACAGATCCAAGAGTCCAGAGGGTAGATCCAAGAGTCACGGAGGACAGGAAAAGAGCACCCCAAGGTCCATCTTCATACACCAATTTGCTGTGTGACTTGAGAAAGCTGGAGACTTTTTTGGGCCCCACTGATCGCCACAATTTATAGCACTGGTATTTATAAAACTTAGACAGTTAGGATGAGTCAACCCGTTCATTTTATGAAAGACATTGTCCTTTCTTAGTATTTACATTAAGTAAAAGGACAGAACTTTTATGTTCCAGCTCAGACATTGGCACACTAGCTGACTTCAGATAAGCAACCTATGCATCCATGCTGAGCCTGTTTTCTCATCTCTAAAATGGGGGCAAGTGAATTGCAAGGAATGTGGTGTGTGGAAAGTAGAATGAACCAGGATAAAGGGTTGGCATGTTTTATTATTTATCTGTCCATCGTTTTTGCATATGCCTCCCCTTCCTTCCTTCCTTCCTTCCTTCCTTCCTTCCTTCCCTCCCTCCCTCCCTCCCTCCTTTCTCTCTCTCTCTCTCTCTCTCTCTTTCTCTTTCTTTCTTTCTTTCTGACAGGAACTCACTCTGTCACCCAGGCTGGAGCGCACAGTGGCATGGTCTTGGTTTACTGCAACCTCTGCCTCCCAAGCTCAAGCAATCCTCCCACCTCAGCCTCCCGCATAGCTGGGACTACAGGCGCGTGCCAACATGCCTGGCTAACTTTTTGTATTCCTGGTGGAGACGGCATTTCGCCATGTTGCCCAGGTTGGTCTTGAACTCCTGAACTCAAACAATTCACCCACCTTGCCCTCCCAGAGTGCTGGGATTACAGGCATGAGCCACTGTGCCTGGCCAATGCCTCCTTTAAAAAAAAAAATTAAGACAGTTTACAGAGATTTAAAAAAAAAAAAAAAAAAGAATAGCCAGGCCAGGCATAGTGGTGCACGCCTGTAGTTCCAACTACTTGAGAGTCTGAGGCAGAAAGATTACTTGAGCCCAGAAGATCAAGACTAACCTGGGCAACATAGTTGCCCATCTCTAAAAAAAATAAAGAAGTGGCCAGGTGCATTTGCTGATACCTGTAATCCCAGCATTTTTAGAGGCCAAGGCAGGAGGATTACTTGAGCTAAGGAGTTTGAGATCAGGCTAGGCAACATAGTGAGACCCGCATCTCCACAAAACAAAATTTTTTTTAATTAGCCAGGCACGGTGGTGCATGCCTGTAGTCCCAGCTCCTCAGGAGACTGAGATGGAAGATGGCTTGAGCCTGGGAGGTTGAGGCTGCAAGTGAGCTATGATCGTGCCACTGCATTCCAGCCTGTGTGACAGAGACACTGTCTGAAAAATAAAGAAGGATATAAGATAACACAAATTATAAATTGGTGATAGTTGCTTGATTATCTCCATAACAATTCACTCAGCCACCTGTGCAGCCTCTTGATTTTGAGCCTTTAAAACCTTTTGTTTTTGGCCAGGCGCGGTGGCTCACGCTTGTAATCCCACCACTTTGGGAGGCCAAGGTAGGTGGATCACAATGTCAGGAGTTCGAGACCAGCCTGGCCAACACAGTGTAAACCCTGTCTCTACTAAAAATACAAAAGTTAGCTGCACGTGGTGGCGGGCGCCTGTAATCCCAGCTACTCAGGAGGCTGAGGCAGGAGAATTGCTTGAACTGGGAGGTGGAGGCTGTGGTGAGCCAAGATCACACCACTGCACTCCAGCCTGGGTGACAGAGCTAGACTCCATCTCAAATAAAATAAAATAAAATAAAATAAAATAAAATAATGATAATAATAATAAAACTCAAACAACTTTATTTTATTTTATTTTTTTGGCCAGGCACAGTGGCTCACACCTGTAATCTCAGCACTTTGGTAGGCTGAGGCGGGCGGATGACCTGAGGTCAGGAGTTCGAGACAAGCCTGTCCAACATGGTGAAACCCCATCTCTACTAAAAACACAAAAATTAGCCAGACCTAATAGCAGGCACCTGTAGTCTCAGCTACTCAGAAGGCTGAGGCAAGAGAAGCGCTTAGATCCAGGAGGCAGAGGCCGCAGTGAGCTGAGATCTCTCCAGCCTGGGTGACAGAGTGAGACTCTATCTCAAAAAAAAAAAGAAAGAAAAAAGAAAGAAAGAAAGAAGTCTGGTATTTATACATATACCGTGGAATATTATTCAGTCTTAAAAAGGAAGAAACTCATGCGATTTGCAACATTATACTGAATAAAATAAGCCAGGCACGGAAAGACAAATACTGCTTGATCTCACTTACATGGGGAATCTAAAAGAAGTCGAACCCATGGAAGCAGAGAGTAGAATGGCATTTGCCAGGGGCTGAGGAGTAGGGAACATGGAGAGATGTTCAATGTGAACAAAGTTTCAGTTACGCAGGATTCTGGAGGCCTAATGCATAGCATGGGCATTACAGTTAATAATAATCCAGTGTGTGCTTGAAATTTGCTGAGTAGGTCTTTAGTGTTCTTGCTGTAACACACACAAAGATAACTATGTGGGGCGACGGATACATTAATTAGATTGTCATAATCATTTCATAATGTGTGTGTATTTCAAATCATTATGTTGTATGCTTTACATTTATACAATTTCTATTCATCAATTATGCTTCAATAAAGTCAAAGAAAAAGAAAAAACACAGCTCTCAGTCAGGTGTTCTCAACATTTTTGGGCCCTAGGACCCTCTGGAGTTTTCTGCTTTTGTTTTTTTAGAGACATGGTCTCACTGTGTTGCCCAGGCTGGAGTGCAGTGTCACAATCGTAGTTCACTGCAGCCACCAACTCCTAAGCTCAAGCGATCCTCCTGCCTCAGCTTTTTGAGTAGCTGGGAATACAGGTGCACACCACCATGCCCAGCTCATTTTAAAATTTTTTTTGCAGAGACAGGGTATCATTTTGTTGCCCGGGGCTGGTCTTGAACTCCTGACCTCAAGCAATCCTCCTGCCTCAGCCTCCCAAAGTGTTGGGATTATAGGCTTCAGCCACCGTGCCTGGCACCAGACTTTGAAAGTCTGGTGAAAGCCATGGATCCCTTCTCAAAGTGGTTTTTATTAAATGCATAAATTAAAACACAAAGGTAATTAATTATATCAAACTATAATTATTGAAATATTTAAAACATCTTGTGACATAGTAATATATGTGCTGCTTTTTCAAGGCATTCAATGGCAACATCAAGTGGTGGATCTGAGGGTTCCTGTAACGTCAGCGTGCGGCTGAACATAAATGGTATCTCAAGCTATCTGCTACAACGACAGTGAGAACAATCTGGGATTCCTATGGGTGACAGTCATAGGTATTGCCCATGTTGCTGTGGCTTCTTGTCTCCATTCATAATTGAAAAGAATGCTAAATTTTAGTAATAAGGTAATGAAAATAAATATAAGGATTTTTTTCCTATCCAGGTTCACAAAATCCATAAGATCTCTTGATGAGGTGCACAGTTAAGAACTGCCCTGGTGTAAGGGGTGTAAGGTCTCTGAGTTGGGATCCCAGCTCTGCCATTTACTAGCTCTGTGTGTGTGGGCAAGTTACTCGCCTTTTCTGGGCTTCAGTTTCTCTCTCTGTAAACTGGGGATTATAACAGTATCCATCTCATAAGGTTACTGTGCACACTGGAGTAAGTCACCTACATAATGCCCTTAGAAGGGTGTGATTTAAATCCAACAAGCTCAGAAAACCAAACTTTAAAAAACTAATTTGATAGCCAAAGCTCATCTGATCTGAACTCATTTGTTGGCAAAACCTGAGTCGAATTGGCACAAGAGAATTTCTGTGAATATTCGTAGTTTTTGCTGCAGAAATATCCATGTGTTTGATGATGCTATGCAGACCCCTACTGATACATAGTATAATGCTGTATTATCTAAGTGGAAACATGTTGAATTCCAAAATTCATGGCACTAATGAACATATATTTCTCTTGCTATAAATATGACTTTTTTTTCTTTAGTTGAGTTTCCAACTAATTATTTCATCTGATCCTCATGAGTCAGGTAAGGCAGGCATGATGACTTAATAAATGGAGAAACTGAGGCACAGATACCCAACTTGTCAGACAACTTGTCCGGACTCCAAAACGAACAAGGCTAACCCAGTTAAGGAACATGCCTATCAACACTGCAGGATCCCCAGGAATTAGTAGCAAGGGTATTGTCATTGGCTACTTTTTTTTTTTTTTTTTGAGACAAAGTCTTGCTCTGTTGCCCAGGCTGGAGTGCAGTGGCGTGATCTCAGCTCACTGCAAGCTCCGCCTCCCAGGTTCACGCCATTCTCCTGCCTCAGCCTCCTGAGTAGCTGGGACTACAGGCGCCCGCCACCTCGCCCGGCTAGTTTTTTGTATTTTTTAGTAGAGACGGGGTTTCACCGTGTTAGCCAAGATGGTCTCGATCTCCTGACCTTGTGATCCACCCGTCTCAGCCTCCCAAAGTGCTGGGATTACAGGCTTGAGCCACTGCGCCCGGCCGTCATTGGCTACTTTTAAAAAAATAAATTAAACTAGCCAGGCCTGGTGGCACATACCTAAAGTCCCAGCTACTCTAGTTCTAGCTACTCCGGAGGCTGAGGTGGGAAGATCACCGGAGCCTGCGAGGTAGACGTTGCAGTGAGCTGAGACTGCACCACTGCGCTCCAGCCTGGGTGACAGAGTGAGACCCTGTCTCAAAAAAACAAAAAAAAACCCAACTTATTTATTTATTTATTTATTTAGAGATGGAGTCTTGCTCTGTTGCCAGGCTGAAGTGTAGTGGTACCATCTCGGCTCACTGCAACCTCCGCCTCCTGGGTTCAAGCAATTCTCCTGCCTCAGCCTCCCAAGTAGCTGGGATTACAGGCGCACGCTGCCACGCCCGGCTATTATTATTATTATTATTATTATTATCACTTTGTATTTTAGTAGAGACAGGGTTTCACCATGTTGCCCAGGCTGGTCTCGAACTCCTGAACTCAGGCAATCTGCCCGCCTCGGCCTCCCAAAGTGCTAGGATTACAAGTGTGAGCCACTGTGCCTGGCCAACAAATTTAAATGTTAGGGTTAAAATCAAGGTGGTAAGAGTCAGTGAGACACACTATAGATTCCATTTCCTCTCAGAGTCTTGGTAAAAATAAGCAGCAGCAGCGATAATAATGATCGAAGCCGTTATTTACTGAGTACTTGCTGTGGGCCAGGCATGTGTGTGATCTCATTTAAACAGGAAGGTAGCTTCTATTAATATCCCCATTTTACAGAAGAGAAAACTGAGGCCCAGGCAGGTGAAGGAGCATACACAAGGCTGTAGAGTTAGTAAATGGCACAGTCAGGATTTGAACCTGGTGCTATCTGGCAAGGCAGAACCTCTGTCAACTAATTCTTTGCCCCCATAAGCTTCTCCGTATTCAGGGTTTTATCCTTTTTTGCTGAAATCACATTTCATTCCACTGACCTTTTCAAAGGCTTTTGTCTAAAAGGTTAGGTTAGAAGTAATTCCACTTCTGGGAACTGATTCTCAGAAATACTCAGAGATATGAACACAGATTTATGTTCAAAGGTATTTAGCATGACATTATTTATAGTAGTCTAAAAAAAACAGTGTGAGAGAGACTAAATGGCGAACATTGAACAATATGGTACAAATATTATGTAACCATAAAAACAGAATTGTTAAGGCCTGGCATGGTGGCTCACACCTGCAATCCCAGCACCATGGGAGGCTGAGGTGAGATTGCTTGAGGCCAGGAGTTTGAGACCAGCCTGGGCAACATAGCAAGACTTGGTTTCTACAAAAAATAAAAATAAAAAATTAGCCAGGCACGGTAACAAGCAACTGCAGTTGTAGCTACTCAGGAGGCTAAGGTGGGAGGATTGCTTGAGGCCAGGAGTTTGAGGCTTTGGTGAGCTGCGATCACGCTACTGCACTCTAACCTGGGCAACAGAGAAAGACCCTGTCTCTAAAAATAAATAGGCTACTCTGGGCACACTGCCCATAGGGTAGCCCTGCTGTTTTACTCTTAATTTTTAAGGAGCAGTTAAATATAAATAAAAAATAAATAGAATTGTTAAATAGCTTAGTATTCTAAGGAGATGTTCATAATATATGGTAAGATTTTAAAAAGGGATACAGGCCGGGCGCGGTGGCTCAAGCCTATAATCCCAGCACTTTGGGAGGCCGAGATGGGCGGATCATGAGATCAGCATATCGAGACCATCCTGGCTAACACGGTGAAACCCCGTCTCTACTAAAAAAAAAAAAACACAAAAAACTAGCCGGGCGAGGTAGCGGGCGCCTGTAGTCCCAGCTACTTGGGAGGCTGAGGCAGGAGAATGGCGTGAACCCAGGAGGCGGAGCTTGCAGTGAGCTGAGATCCGGCCACTGCACTCCAGCCTGGGGCGACAGAGTGAGACTCTGTCTCAAAAAAAAAAAAAAAAAAAGAGAGATACAGGCCAGGCACAGTGGGAGGTCAAGGTGGGCAGACCACCTGAGGTCCAGAGTTCAAGACCAGCCTGACCAACATGGTGAAACCCCGTCTCTACTAAAAATACAAAATTTGTGGCCGGGCGCGGTGGCTCACACCTGTAATCCCAGCACTTTGGGACGCTGAGGCGCGCAGATCATGAGGTCAGGAGATCAAGACCATCCTGGCTAACACGGTGAAACCCTGTCTCTACTAGCCAGGTGTGGTGGCGAGTGCCTGTAGTCCCAGCAACTCGGGAGGCTGAGGCAGGAGAATTGCTTGAACCCAGAAGGTGGAAGTTGCAGTGAGCTGAGATCGAGCCTTTGCACTCTAGTCTGGGCAAAAAGAGCAAAACTCCGTCTCAAAACAAACAGGATACAAGGCTAGGTGTGGTGGCTCACACCTGTAATCCTGGCACTTTGGGAGGCTGAAGTGGGCAGATCACTTGAGGTCGGGGGTTTGAGACCAGCTTGGCCAACATGGCCAAGTAGAAACCCCGTCTCTACTAAAAATACAAAAATTAGTCGGACGTCCTTGCTTGAACCCAGGAGGCAAAGCTTGCAGTGAGTCAAAATCGTACCACTGCACTCCAGCCTGGGCAAAAAAGTGAGACTCTGTCTCAAAAAAGGCAATTCAGTATTTTAGCAAGAACGGTTGCTTGAGGAGTTGAGGACATTACCTTTTGGCCCACGAAGTCTAAACTTTTTTTTTTTTTTTTTTTTT
>NW_016808980.1:2860692-2866845 GCF_001698545.2 Rhinopithecus bieti
TTTGAGATGGAGTCTCGCTCTGTTGCCTAGGCTGGAGTCCAGTGGCATGATCTTGGCTCACTGGAACCTCCACCTCCTAGGTTCAAGTGATTCTCCTGCCTCAGCCTCCTGAGTAGCTGGGACTACAGGCGCGGGCCACCATGCCCAGCTAATTTTTGTATTTATAGTAGAGATGAGGTTTCACCATATTGGTCAGACTGGTCTTTAACTCCTGACATCATGATCTGGCCGCCTTGGCCTCCCAAAGTGCTGGGATTACAGGTATGAGCCACCGCACCCAGCCCACGAAGTCTAAAATATTTACTTTCTGGGCCTTGATGGAAAAAAATTTGCTGACCCCGGTATATAACAAAACAAACCAAACTCGGTATATAACAAACCATCTTGTGGCTTAATTGGGCCCACTCAAATGACCCAGGATATCTCATTCGGTTGATTGGCAATTTTAATCCCATCTGCAACCTCAATCCCTCCTTGCTGTGTAACATAACCTTGTCCCAGGTTCCTTATACGTGGGAGAGGAAGGCAGGGGAGTCCGTGTCAGAGGGATGCGGCCTGAGAGACTCCACCGCTATTGTTGGCCCTGAAGGTGGACAGGGCCATGAGCCGGGGCAGGCAGGCAGCCTCTAACAGCCGGAAAAGGGAAAGAAAGGAATTCCCCACTAGAGCCTCCACAAGGGACACGTCCTGCCGACGCCTTGATTGTAGTCCGTGAGACCCCTTTGGACTTTTGATCTCCAGAACTGGTAAGATAATAAATGTATGGTGTTGGAAGCCACCCGTTTGTGGTAATTTGTTACAAAAGCAACAGGAAGCAGATACAGCTCTGGTGAATTCAGGAAGTGAGTAATGGTAGAGAGTCGGGAAATCAGGAAAAACATCAACAAAGTCAAATTAATTATTTGGTGGAATATGGGAGTGTAATTCCATTCATTCATTCAAGCAATAATTCATTCAACAAATGCTTATTGGGTCACTAGGCCTGGTGCAGTGGCTCATGCCTGTAATCCTAGCACCTTGGGAGGCAGAAGGGGGAGGACCACCTGAGGTCAGGAGTTAGAGACCAGCCTGGCCAACATGGTGAAACTCTGTCTCTGCTAAAAATACAAAAATTCGCACACACCTGTAATATGATGGCACACGCCTGTAATCCCAGGTACTGGGGAGGCTGAGGCAGGAGAATCGCTTGAACCCAGGAGGTGGAGGTTTCAGTGAGCCAAGATTGCGCCACTGCCCTCCAGCCTGGGTGACAGAGCAAGACTCTGTCTCAAAAAACAAACAAACAACAACCAAAAACCTCCAAAAAACCTAAATACTTATTGGGACACTTGACTGTGCAAAGACTTCAGCCAGGTTTCTGGGATCCGATGGTGAAGGAGACAGGCTAGCCTGATCCCATCCCACGGTGCCTGGAGTCCCGTGTGGGAGGAAGATAGCTAAAGAGTTAACTAGGGGATTAGTGAAAGGCGGTGAGGTGATGAGGGGGAGTCGAGGGGGAGAACGGGAGGTCTCCTGAGGAAGTGATAATGATGCCCAGATCTGGAAGACAGCTAGTAGGGAGAGGGTAGGGCAGGATTACAGGAAGTGGGGGCTTCCAGGGAGAGGACAGCAGAGGGTACCCTGAGGGCCCGGGTTATATCCCTTCACCCTCTATGTGGGGCTTGGAGCATAGGGGAGTTAGAAGGAAGGAGGAAAGACAGGAAGGAGGGAAGGTGGAAATGAGGAAGGGAAGAAGGAAGTCAGAGAGAGAGGGAAGGGAAGAGGGAGAAAGGAGAGAAGGAGGAAAAAAGAAGGGAGAAAGAAAGTAAGGAAGAAAGCCAGGTGCTGTGGCTCACTCCTGTAATCTCAGCATGTTGGGAGACTGAGATGGGCGGATCACCGAGGTCAAGAGTTCGAGAGCAGCCTGGCCAACATATAGTGAAACCCCATCTCAACTAAAAAAATGCAAAAATTAGGCCGGGCACGGTGCCTCACGGCTGTAATCCCAGCACTTTGGGAGGCCGAGGCAGGTGGATCACCTGAGGTCAGGAGTTCAAGGCCAGCCTGGCCAACATGGCGAAACCCTGTCTCTACTAAAAGTACAAAAATTAGTCTGGTGTGGTGACGGGCACCTGTAATCCCAGCTACTCAGGAGGCCGAGGCAGGAGAATTGCTTGAACCCAGGAGGCAGAGGTTGCAGTGAGCTGAGATTGTGCCACTGCACTCCAGCCTGGGCGACAAGCGAGACTCCGTCTCAAAAAACAAAACAAAACAAAACACAAAACAAAAATTAGCCAGGTGTGGTGGCGCACGCCTGTAGTCCCAGCTACTTGGGAAGCTGAGGCCGGAGAATTGCTTGAATCCCGAAGGCAGAGGTTTCAGTGAGCCAAGATTGAGTCACTGCACTCCACCCTGGGTGACAGAGCAAGACTCCATTGCTAAAGAAGAAAAAAAAGGAAGGAAGAAAAGGAAGGAAGAGAGGAAGGAAATAAGGGGAGAAAAGACACTTTTAACCTAACTAAGGAAGAGCTGGATACATGTTGCTAACACCTGATACACACTCCATCTATGTTGACCAAATAGACATTTACCCCAGTTCTGAGAACTCCGGGTCTCCAGGGTAAGCCGTCCCCACCCACAGTCTATGAGCCTTGGCCTTAAAGGAAGATGCTCACTGCACCTTTCTCGCCTTCCCATGGCATAGGGCCCTCCACGGGAAGGGGCATGCAGACATCACAATGCCTCGTCACTGCCATTAGTCATATTTCTGATCGCTATTCTATGAAATGCCCAGAAAAGGCAATTTTTTTTTTTTTTTGAGACAGGGTCTCATTCTGTCACCCAAGCTGGAGTGCAGTGGTGCGATCACGGCTCACTGCAGCCAGGACCTTTCAAGCTCAAGCCTTCCCCCTCTGCCCACTCCAGTAGCTGGGACTGCAGGTGTGTGCCACCACACCCGGCTAATTTTCATATTTTTCATAGAGATGGGGTTTCACCATGTTGCCTGGGCTGGTCTCAAACTCCTAGGTTCAAAAAATCTGCCCCCCTTGGTCTCCCAAAATGCTGGGATTATAGGCGTAAGCCACCACGCCTGGCTGAAAAGGCAAATCCATAGAGACATAAAGTGGATTGATGGTTGCCAGGGGCTGGGGGTGGAAACAGGAAGGACAGGAATGAGGGAACCTTATTAGGATGATGAAAATGTTTCCAAAACTGAGTTTTGAAACTAATTGCATATCAGTGCATATACTTAAAAAATCATTGACCTGCGCACAAAAAATGGGTGAACTTTATGGTATATAAATTATACCGCAATAAAATTGTTTTTAAAAATTCAATTTAAACACAAAATTTCCTGGTTTGCCTAACCCAAAATTTAGTTAGTTTCTTTTTTGTTTTTGAGACAGTGTCTTGCTCTGTCACTTAGGCTGGAGTGTAGCGGTACAATCACAGCTCACTGCAGCCTTGACCTCCCTGACTCAAGCCATCCTCCCACATCAGCCTCCCAAGTAGCTGGGACTACAAGCACACACCACCACGCCTGGCTAATTTTTGTACTTTTTGTAGAGACAGGGTTTTGCCATGTTGCCCAGGTTTGTCTCGAACTCCTGGGCTCAAGCGATCCTTCTGCCTCAGCCTCCCAAAATGCTGGGATTACAGGTGTGTGCCACCATGCCTGGCAAATTTATTTATTTATTATTATTATTTTTTTTTTGAGACGGAGTCTTGCTCTGTCGCCCAGGCTGGAGTGCAGTGGCCGGATCTCAGCTCACTGCAAGCTCCGCCTCCCGGGTTCACGCCATTCTCCTGCCTCAGCCTCCCGAGTAGCTGGGACTACAGGCGCCCGCCGCCGCGCCCCGCTAGTTTTTTTGTATTTTAGTAGAGACGGGGTTTCACCGTGTTAGCCAGGATGGTCTCGATCTCCTGACCTCGTGATCCGCCCGCCTCGGCCTCCCAAAGTGCTGGGATTACAGGCTTGAGCCACCGTGCCCGGCCGGCAAATTTAGTTTCTAAAATGGTCACAGGAATGATCTGAGTTAACATAGCATTCATTCAGTCAGTCAGTCATTCACACCACAAATATTTATTGAGCATCAACTATATGCCATGCATAGTTCTGAGTACCAGAGATAACAGCAGAGAAACAACAGACAATCTCCCAATCTTCTGCTGCCTTGTTGTACTGACAGGACCCTTGTGATTACATTGGGCCTGCTCAGAACATCCAAGATAATCCCTATATTTGAAGGTCAGCTATTAACAACCTTAATTCTGTTTGCTTCCTTAATTTCCCTTTGCCACGTAATACAACATATTTATAGTTGCCAGGGATTAGGATGTGCACAATCTCTAGGGGCCACCGTTCTGTCTACCCCACCGGCTACTTTGATAGCCTATAGACACAGCTGTCTCTCCGCATCCCATAATTGTGGATTCTTTACAGATGTTATTTTATGTAGTCTCATAAGCATCCTGAAACGGGTATGCCATTATCTCAACTTTGCATATGAAGAGCATGAGGCTCAGAGAAGTAAACTAAGTTTCCCAGGATCACACAGCTACAGTGTCAGGGTCAGGGATGAAGCCCAAGTCCGTGAGGCCCCGAAGTCTGTGAGTTTCCAACCAGGTTAAGCTTGGCTACAGCTGATGTTTGCAGAACGATCTCTTCTATGTACTGGTTACACTAGAACAGACAGACACCTCAGTTAATTCAGTGGCTCAACCACGTGGACTTACTTGTGGAGAAAAGTATAAAGGCAGGGCAACCCTCCGGAGACCTGAGTTCAAATCCCACCTCAGGGAAATGACATCCGCTCTTTGAGCCTCAGCCAGCTTCTCATGGGGATGCTAAATCGTCCAGGAGAGCTGAGTCACGTGTACAAGAAAGATTTTAAGCTCCTCTATGTGCCAGACTCCATTCTAGAAATTGCCAAAGCACTCCATAAAAGCAGGATCAGATCACTCTTTTTTATTTGAACCATGCGGATAATTTTGCCATCAAGATATGTTCATGATAAAAATCATGGCCAAAGCTACCATGGGTTTACTGTGTGCCAGGGACCCAGCTCTGGGCTTTGCAAATATGGGACAGTTCTGAATCACGATTCACTCTAACAACTGGACTTCAAAAGAAACAGCAAACTTCATTCCCCTTATTCAAATGTGGATATTCCCTTAATGAAATCCCAAATTAAGACCCAAATAGCTGGTGATCATAAGAAGAACCACCATCCTTACTGTGGGGCGAGAGGCTCCTGGCGGGACCCTAATTCTCCTCATTTCCCTTCCTGGAGTTGAGCCTTTGATCTTCCAGCTCACAGATGACAGGGCTGCCCACCAGTCACCAGGAATTGCTGAAGTGCGTTTCTGTCTTGCTGAGTATGAAGGTGTGCAGACACTCAGAGCCGCCTTGCTCACGATCTGATTTTATGAGCATTGAACTGTGAGTTTGGAAGCAGATTGATCTGCTTTTTTGAAGTCAAAGCTGTTTGCCTTTGCTGTGTATTCATTGGAAAGGGAGAAAGGAAACTAGGAATGTTGACGACTTTTTCTGGGGAGTGACTCCTGCCGAAAACCTAGGAAGCCTCTCGTTGCGCAGAGGAGGTCATTGCTGGGACTCACCATTTGGTGTGTGTGTTGCTTCTCAGAATGAATTTTATGACAACAACAACAATAACAACAACTGATTTTTAGAAGTTTGGGGAACTTGATAACTAAGTGAAGATGAAAGGAAAAAGCTGACATTTGTGTCCAGCAAATAGCTTTTCCACGATTTCTGGAAAACAATCTCAGTCTTTTAGTCCAGCCTCTACATTTGGTGGTGATCGAGGGACAGCTAGCATGAAAAGCTATTAACTCAAGGGCACTTAGAAAATGAATTTTAGGGCCAGGCGCGGTGGCTCATGCCTGTAATCCCAGCACTTTGGGAGACTGAGGCGGGATGATCACAAGGTCAGGAGTTCGAGACCAACCTGGCCAACATAGTGAAACCCCATCTCTATTAAAATACAATTACCCGGGCGTGGTGGCACACACATGTAGTCCCAGCTGCTCGGGAGGCTGAGACAGGAGAATTGCTTGAACCCAGGAGGCAGAGGTTGAAGTGAGCAGAGATCACGCCACTGCACTCCAGCCTGGGTGGCAGAGTGAGACTCCATCTCAAAAAAAAAGAAC
>NW_016808980.1:2870283-2877377 GCF_001698545.2 Rhinopithecus bieti
AAAAAAAAAAAAAAAAAAAAAAAAAAAGAGAGAAGTCAATAGCTACAGTGCAGATGTTTTAATGTCCTAAAGACAGTGACAATATGGTAGATCTAAATTTGTTTTGACACAGAAAGATTTCTGCAATTTTTTTTTTAATAGAGATGGGGGTTCATTATGTTGACCACGTGGTCTCGAACTTCTGGCCTCAAGCAGCCCTCCTCCCTTGGCTCCCAAAGGGCTGAGATTAGAGGGGTGAGCCACCACGCCTGGCCTCTTCCACAATTTTTTTTTTTTTTTTTGAGACAGAGTCTTGCTCTGTCACCCAGGCTGGAGTGCAGTGGTGCTATCTTGGCTCACTGCAAGCTCCGCCTCCCGGGTTCACACCATTCTCCTGCCTCAGCCTCCCTAGTAGCTGGGACTACAGGCACCCGCTACCATGCCCAGCTAATTTTTTTTTTTTTTTTTTTTTTGTATTTTAGTAGGGACACGGTATCACCGGGTTAGCCAACATGGTCTCCATCTCCTGACCTTGTGATCTGCCCGCCTCAGCCTCCCAAAGTTCTGGGACTACAGGCGTGAGCCACCGTGCCTGGCTCACAATTTTTTTAAAAGCAAATTTTAGCCAGGCACGATAGCTATATTCCTCAGTTACTCAGGAGGCTGAGATGGGAGGATTGCTGGAGCCCAGGAGTTGGAAGCCAGCCTGGGCAACATAGCAAGACCCCATCTCAAAAAATAAAAAATTTCCAGCTTAGAAGATCCTTTATTAGTGTTTTAAAAAATAGCATCTACACAGAGAAAATAACCTGGGGAAAACAGCCCAAACATCACAATGGGTTTGAATGTTCTCTACTTTATATTTCTGTATTTTTTTTTTAAAGGTTATGTAGAGATAAAATGTCATAGATCTATATATAAGGACATTAACAAACAAAAGTGAGGGCCAGGCACGGTGGTTCACGCCTGTAATCCCAGCACTTTGGGAGACCGAGGAGAGTGGATCATGAGGTCAAGAGTTCGAGACCAGCCTGGCTAACATGATGAAACCTCGTCTCTACTAAAAATACAAAAAATTAGCCAGCTGTGGTGGCGTGCACCAGTAGTCCCAGCCTGAGTGACACAGCGAGACTCATCTCAAAAAAAAAAAAAAAAAAAAACAAGTGAGTGCATCTGATTATGACCTGTAGCCTTGCTGACTGTATTGCATCATTGTCTGTTTCCTGGTTTTGATAATGTTACCGTGGAGAGCAACTGGGTGATGAGTAAATAGGACTTACTGTACTATTTTGACATTTCTGTGATCTATAAATTACTTCAAAATAAAAAGTTACCATAGGGCATCTATTAGTTTGTAAGTGAAAAAATAAAGAAAAACAAAGTAAAATGATTCATAAAATAGATGCCCACAACATATTGTTTAAATTTAAAGATGCAGATGGCAGAGCAGAATGTATACACAAAACATACCCAGCAAAATGGTGCACAAATCTGCTCAGAGAAGTGTACGGTTGGAGGCTGCCAAATCTAATAGTGGTGATCAGTAGATAGAAGTGTCCACTTTTTGGGGTACTTTTTTTTTTTTTTTTCTTGAGACAAGGTGTGGCTCTATCGCCCAGACTGGAGTGCAGTGGCCAAATCACGTCTCAATGCAACCTCTGCTTCCCGGGCTCAAGCGATCCTCCTGCCTCAGCCTCCTGAGTAGCTGGGAATACAGGAGCCCGCTGCCACGCCTGGCTAATTTTTGTTTTTTTAGTAGAGACAGGGTTTCACCATGTTGGTCAGGCTAGTCTCGAACTCCTGACCTCAAGTGATCCACCTGTCTTGGTCTTCCAAAGTACTGGGATTACAGGTGTGAGCCACTGGGCCTGACCACCATCCATTTTTTTTTTTTAATTTTTTAATTTGTTTTGAGATAGGGTCTCACTCCACTGCCTAGGCTAAAGTGCAACAGTGGTACTTAATTTTATTTTTTTTTTGACACAGAGTCTTGCTCTGTCACCCAGGCTGGAGTACAATGGCACTATCTCAGCTCACTGCAACCTCCACCTCCAGGGTTCTAAGCGATTCTGTTGCCTCAGCCTCCCAAGTAGTTGGGATTATAGGCATGTACCACCATGCCCAGCTAATTTTTGTATTTTTAGTAGAGATAGGGTTTCGCCATGTTGGCTAGGCAGGTCTTGAACTCCTGACCTCAGGCGATCCATCTGCCTCAGCCTCCCAAAGTGCTGGGATTATAGGCATGAGCCACCGCGCCTGGCCCTTAATTTTCTTTCCTTTTTCTTTTGAGATGGAGTCTAGCTCTATTGCCCAGGCTACAGTGCAGTGGCACAATCTCAGCTCACTTCAACCTCTGGCTCCTGGGTTCAAGTGATTTTCCTGCCTCAGCCTCCAGAGTAGCTGGGATTACAGGCAACTGCCACCACGCCCAGCTAATTTTTATATTTTTAGTAGAGTCGGGATTTCACCATGTTGGCCAAGCTGGTCTCAAACTCCTGACCTTGTGATCCGCCTACCTCAGCCTCCCAAAGTGCTAGGATTACAAGTGTGAGCCACCGCACCCGGCAATTTTTTTTCAAGAAATTTTGACTATACAAACACATGCACAGTCAGCTCTTTAAAAAAATTAAGTACATGTATAAATACATGTGTATGTGTATAGTTAAACCTCAGAATAGCACAACGTGTTTGCAATAGCAAACATTGTTAAACCCACCAGCTAGTTTCTTGTTTTGTTTTGTTTTTTTTTTTTGAAACTGAGTAGTCTTGCTCTGTCGCTCAGGTTGAAGTGCAGTGGTGCCATTTCGACTCACTGCAAGCTCTGCCTCCCGGGTTCACCCATTCTCCTGCCTGAGCCTCCCAAGTAGCTGGGACTACAGGCACCCGCCACCACGCCCGGCTAATTTTTTGTATTTTTAGTAGAGATGGGGTTTCACCATGTTAGCCAGGATGGTCTCAATCTCCTGACCTCATGATCTGCCCACCTTGGCCTCCCAAAGTGCTGGGATTACAGGCGTGAACCACCATGCCCTGCCTAGTTTCTTTTTATTAAAGGGAAAAGTCATCATTAATGAACTGGAAATCTCTTTGGTAGCCCTTTCAAATTCTACTTTCCATCTTCCCTCTTCAGACAACCATTATCAAGACGGTATGTGTACCTTTCAATCTGTTCCTTATATTTTATTATGCATGTAAGAATTCAGGCTGGGAGCAGTGTCTCATGCCTGTAATCCCAGCACTTTGGGAGGCTGAGGCAGGCAGATCATGAGGTCAGGAGATTGAGACCATCCTGGCTAACACGGTAAAACCCTGTCTCTACTAAAAAATGCAAAAAAAAAAAAATTAGCCAGGTGTGGTGGTGGGTGCCTGTAGTCCCAGCTACTCAGGAGGCTGAGGCAGGAGAATGGCGTGAGCCCAGGAGGTGGAAGTTGCAGTGAGCCGAGATAGTACCACACACTCCAGCCTGGGTGGCAGAGCGAGACTGACTGAACAAAAAAAANAAAAAAAAAAAAAAAAAAAAAAAAAAAAAAAAAAAAAAAAAAAAAAAAAAAGGATGTACAAGGACACTCATTACTGCATTGACTGTGATAGAAAAATCTGGAAATGGCCAGGCACGGTGGCTCACTCCTATAATCCCATCACCTGACCAGCCTGGCCAACATACTGAAACCTCTTCTCTACTAAAAATACAAAAATTAAGGCCGAGCATGGTGGCTCACGCCTGTAATCCCAGCACTTTGGGAGGCCAAGGCGGGCAGATCACGAGGTCAGGAGTTCGAGACCAGCCTGGCCCATGTGGTGAAACCCCAGCTCTGCTAAAAATACAAAAATTAGCCTTGGCAGCGTGCGCCTGTAGTCCCAGCTACTCAGGAGGCTGAAGCAGGAGAATTGCTTGAACCCGGTAGGCGAAGGATGCAGTGAGCCGAGACTGCGCCACTGCACTCTAGCCTGGGCAACAGAGCAAGACTCTGTCGCAAAACACACACACACACACACACACACACACACACACACTAGTCGGCATGATGGCGCACGCCTGTAATCCCAGCTACCTGGGAGGCTGAGGCAGGAGAATCGCTGGAACCTGGGAGGCAGAGGCTGCAGTGAGCAGAGATCGCACCACTGCACTCCAGCCTGGGCAAGAGTCAGTCTGTCTCAAAAAAAAAAAAAGAAAAAAGAAAAATTTGGGCTGGGCGTGGTGGCTCACGCCTGTAATCCCAGCACTTTGGGAGGCCGAGGCGAGGTCAGGACATGGAGATCATCCTGGTTAACATGGTGAAACCCCGTCTCTACTACAAATACAAAAAAAATTAGCCGAGTGCGGTGGCAGGCGCCTGTAGTCCCAGCTACTCGGGAGCCTGAGGCAGAATTACTTGAATCCGGGAGGCGGAGCTTGCAATGAGCCGAGATCATGCTATCCAGCCTGGGCGACAGAGTGAGACTCCGCCCCCCCATAAAAGAAAAATCTGGAAACAATCTGTTTATTAATAAGTCCATCGTTAATTAGTTGACTTCTTAGTTCTTCAATAACCCCATCTGTAGAACAAAGATATTCAGAATACTTATTGGCTGATGATGAAGACTAAATTAGTTAATAGATAGCATTTAGAACAAGGCTGGCACACAGTAAGTTCTCAATACTCTTTGCTATTATATATTATTACAACTCGATATTAGAAATGAACATTACAAAAAGACTAAAGTTGATCTATATGTACTGAAATGTTCTTATTTATGGTTAAGGAAAAACCCTACAAATGGCAGAATATGTTGAATATGGTTGATCACATTTGTGCTTTTCAAGCAAGGCTGTGCCTGTGCCTTGTATTTACTATGCAGGTTTATTTGTATATAGAACATTTCAGGAAGGATACACAAAAATTGGTGGTTATAAAGGAATTTCTGTCCAGACTCTAGAGAGTTAATGTTAAAACACAGCAATCTGCCTACACTCTTTCAAAAGACATCTGTCGACTGCCAGCAATTCTAATTTATGGTTTATGGCACATATAGAAATGGAGCAATTTGAGTCACAACTGTCTAATATGGCTTTGTTTGAAACTAGTGGGTACAATTAATCTATGATTTGAACTAGTGACAAAAAGCACTTACAATATATGTTTTAAGAAAAAAGCCATATGGCTCTGCTGGCCGAAAAACTTTTTTGTTTTTTTTTTGGAGACAGTCTCTCTCTGTCGCTCAGGCTGGAGTGCAGTGGCGCAATCTCGGTTTACTGCAATCTCCTCCTGGGTTGAAGTAATTCTTGTGTCTCAGCCTCCTGAGTAGCTGGGACTACAGGCATGTGTCACCATGCCCAGCTAATTTTTTTTTTTTTTTTTTGTATTTTAGTAGAGACGGGATTTCACCATGTTGCCCAGGCTGGTCTCCGACACCTGAGCTCAGGCAATCTTCACACCTCTTCCTCCCAAAGCGTTGGGATTACAGGCATGAGCCACCGTACCTGATTGGAAAACCATTAATTTTGAAAATGATTGCTATCAATAAAGCTGCGTAAAGTGTCGTTTTTTGGAATAAAAAGCTATGACACTTCCAGGCTTCATTTTAACTTAACTTCGGAGTCAAATACTAGAAACAAATTAATGGCAGAAATTCAGGGAAATACGTTTGTGTAAGATTCTATAGGAATAATTAAAAGTTGGTATCAGGGAGTTATTGCTTAAATGTCTTTTATGCAAACAACATAATTGGAAAAATGAGCAGAGCTTTACGTTGATTTTTCTCTGCACATATTGTCATTCAGGTTCATACCTGTCGAGCATCCATCCACGCTTACTAAATATTTTTTAGTTGTGTAAAACCTGGGTCATTTTACAGACCTGTTTCTGGGTCTACCTGAGTAGTATGTCGCCATAGATCTTTCTCTCCCTGACCAAATTCTGCCACTTTTCTGAAATGTCTTTTAAATGTTGTTCATTGCAAGGTTATTATCTTTAATGAAAAAATGCCTGCTGAGCGAACTACAAACCATTTGGTTCCCTCCTGTCAGGGGAGGAAAAGAATAACATTGAACAAGTCTGAAGGTTTTTATTATCACATCGTAAATGAGCAAATGGCATCTGTCAATACAAAGTGACTCAGAGGCGCATGGAAAAAGAAGCTGTATGGGGAGGCTGTCGAGTGACAACACGGATTTTTATTAACCTCCTGGTCCAGCATCTCTTCTCCTATTTTATTTTGCCTCATTCACTTTGCAACATAATAATGCTATAAAAACACTCATACAGGAAGCTGATAACCATTAAAAACTGCAGGACTGCCCTGTTACTGAGCAACAGCTAAGAGTTTGGATCATAGACTATCTTTAGGGTGTTAGACGTAAGTGTGCCGACATGGATGTATTTTCACATGTAGCCCCTGCCTGCTTTCGGTCTTTTTGAGAAGATATTTCTTTCCAAGAATAACATAGCCTGTTTGCCTAAGTGTTAATTCTCACAAAGTTTTCATATTTGGGTCATAAACATCCTTCACTACACTGGTAAAATGGCCAAGGTGTTTATGGGCTGCAAGAAATGTTTATGCCAATGCATAAAAGCAAAATGGAACCGTTCACATCAGACCTGAAATGAGCTGCCCTGGAGTGGGGGAAGGAGTGCCAGAACCCCACCCGTCACCCCCAACGACCCCCCAATGATTTCGCTGGAAGTTGTTAAGGTGGATGTCTCATAAAATGTTTTGTAAATGTTAACAGCGATTCAAGCTTAAGCAGGTGTGGGGGCAGTGAACCCCCAAAGGACAATGGGAAGAGGGACGGGAAGGCCTGCCCACTCTGAGGGGAAGCAAGTGCTTTCCCTTATGGCCAAGGCAGGGCATGGAGGAGGCCTGGGCACAGAGTGCCAGAAAATGCCAAGGCTCAAGTTCTGAAATTCTGACAGTTGAGGCCCACCATGTTGTTCAATGAAATTTAAAGGCTGGGTATAAATTGGGTGACAACTTCCATGAGAAGTCAATAGCGGCCGGGCGCGGTGGCTCAACCCTGTAATCCCAGCACTTTGGGAGGCCGAGACGGGCGGATCACGAGGTCAGGAGATCGAGACCATCCTGGCTAACACGGTGAAACCCCCTCTCTACTAAAAAATACAAAAAACTAGCCGGGC
>NW_016808980.1:2880906-2887266 GCF_001698545.2 Rhinopithecus bieti
AAAAAAAAAAAAAAAAAAAAAGAATTCATACTTTTTTAAATTTGTATGATTGGTATTTTACATATCGTTCTTCAACTTGCTTTCCAAATTTGCCATTATATTTTTGGGATCTATTCATGTTGATTCATATATCTCCTGTTCAGAGCTCTTTTTCTGTAAAGGGCCAGAGTAAATATTTTGGACTTTGTGAGCCATATGGTCGCTGTTCACTCTGCTACACCCTAATGCTATACCTGAGAGGTAGTCATGGCAATACATAAATGAATAATGTGGCTGTGTTCCATTAAAATTGAACACTAAAATTTGATTTTCATGTAATTTTACATGTTATGAATATTCTTTGGTCCTTTTAAAATTATTCAAAAATGTAAAAATCATTCTTAGCCCATGAGCTGTCCAAAATCAGGCAATGCATCACTTTTGGCTGTCTGCTGACCCCTGCTCTAGTTCGTTAATTTTAACAGCTGTAGAGGGTTCCACTATGTCTATACCCATTTCACGTATCCATTCCCCTACAGAGAGAGATTTAGCTTATTTCCTTTTTTATTGCTGTTGCAGAATGGAGCCCTTAAGCAAGTCTTCTTACATCATGTGTCCTATTTAATAGAAACAATAAATGCATTTCATGAATGAGTGAAAAGGCAATATTGTATCAATACCATCTGTGTCCTTTTCAAAAATAGATGCTTGCCAAAGAAACCTATGGAAGAATTGGCACAAGAATGAATGCTTTTAAAAAAGCTCCAGATGAATTAAATGATTGCCCACAGTACTTACATTTTCTTCCTCTCTAGCAAGTGTTTAGGGGTTGCAATTTAATGAGATTTGGGTGCGGTAGGAGTGCTGGCTCCGAGCCGGGGCCAGCAGCAGACAGCGGTTGATCATAGTGCTATGTGCTTTGAATCCGAGTCTCACCACAGGCCTGCAGAATCAGGGCTGTTTTTAGCCCCATTTTTCAGATGAGCAAGATCGACGGGCAGGAGTAGAAGTGTCAGTGGCTAAGTACGGCAGGAAAGGGAAACGGGATAGAGAAGGTTTTTTGTTTTTTGTTTTTGTGACGGAGTCTCGCTCTGTCGCCCGGGCTGGAGTGCAGTGGCTGGATCTCCGCTCACTGCGAGCTCCGCCTCCCGGGTTCCCGCCATTCTCCTGCCTCAGCCTCCCGAGTAGCTGGGACTACAGGCGCCCGCCACCTCGCCTGGCTAGTTTTTTGTATTTTTTTTTTTTTTTAGTAGAGATGGGGTTTCACCGTGTTAGCCAGGATGGTCTCGATCTCCTGACCTTGTGATCCACCCGTCTCGGCCTCCCAAAGTGCTGGGATTACAGGCGTGAGCCACCGCGCCCGGCCGGGATAGAGAAGTTTACCACAGCTGGTAGAGCAAGAGGCTCGCATGAAATGATATGGACTGTGGTCGGTTGAATAATGGCCCCCAAAGATATCCGTGCTCTAGCCGCTAAAACCTGTGAATATGTTATTTTATGCAGCCAAAGGGACTTTGCAGATATGATTAAAGCTTTTTTTTTTTTTTTTTTTGAGACAGAGTCTCGCTCTGTCACCTAGGCTGGAGTGCAGTGGTGTGATCTCGGCTCACTGCAACCTCCACCTCCCAAGTTGAAGCGATTCTCCTACCTCAGCCTCTTGAGTAGCTGGGATTACAAGTGTGCACCACCATGCCGGGCTAATTTTTGCATTTTTAGTAGAGACGGGATTTCACCATATTGGCCAGGCTGGTCTGGAACTCCTGACCTCAAGTGATCTACCCACCTCGGTCTCCCAAAGTGCTGGGATTACAGTTGCGAGCCACCGCGCCCGGCCAAATTTAGGCTCTTAAGATGGAAAGATCATTCTGGATTATACAGGTGGACCCAAGGTAATCACAGGTGCTTACTTATAAGAGGGAGGCAGGTAGGTCAAAGGAGGAAAGAAGGGATGCACCAACAGAAGCAGTGGTCAGGTGATGTAAGAAGGGTTTCAGGAGCAAGGGATCAGCCAGAAAGCCAGGAGAGGGAAAGGAAATGGACTTTCCATTCCAGACTCCCCAAGGAACCAGCCCTGCCAACACCTTGACATGCATCCCCTGAGACTAATTTAAGACTTCTGTCCTCCAGAACGGTAAGAATAAATTTGTGTTGTTGGCCCCTAAGTTTGTGGTAATGTTACAGCAGCAAGAGGGAACTAACGCAGGGCCTGTGAGCGAGCTAGGGAGAAAAGTGAAAGGGGACTTTAATAAACAGTGCTACTGCACCGGGGGTGGTGGCTCACACCTGTAATTCCAGCACTTTGGGAGGTCGAGGCAGGAGGCTTGCTTGGGTCCAGGAGTTTGAGACCAGTCTGGGCAACATACTGGGCGGGACCCCTGTTGCTGCAAAAAGTTATTTAAAAATTAGCTGGGTGTGGTGGCAAGCACCTGTAGTCCCAGCTACTTGGGAGGCTGAGGTGGGAGGACTGTTTGATCCCAGGAGTTCGAGGCTGCAGTGAGCTAGGATTGTACCACTGCACTCCAGCCTGGGTGACAGGGCAAGATCTCATCTATAAAAATAAAACAATAGGCTGGGCGTGGTGGCTCAAGCCTGTAATCCCAGCACTTTGGGAGACCAAGATGGGCGGATCACAAGGTCAGGAGATCGAGACCATCCTGGCTAACACGGTGAAACTCCGTCTCTATTAAAAATACAAAAAACTAGCCGGGCGTGGTGGCAGGCGCCTGTAGTCCCAGCTACTCAGGAGGCTGAGGCAGGAGAATGGCATAAACTCGGGAGGTGGAGCTTGCAGTGAACTGAGATCAGGCCACTGCACTCCAGCCCGGGCGACAGAGTGAGACTCTGTCTGAAAAAAAAAACAAATAAATACATAAAACAATAAAAATAGCACTAATCACTTTAAATGGACTCCTTGTAATTTTATTTAGATAGAGGAAAAAACCAGAATTCCTTGTGTTGCTTGATTGTGCTTCTTTAAATCCGTCTTCTTGCATTGCCTGGGCTGCATAGAGCCAGTTTTGTTTTCAGATTTTGCAATTGCTCATGGACTGTGACTATGAGAACAGAGGAGCTAAATCCACTCACAGGATGGAAAACTATGGCACAGGCAGATCCACGCTTCCCTGAGGAACCAGCATCTGAAGCTGTGTTCATTCACATGATGAGATCTCACCCTCGGCTGGGTGCAGTGGCTCATGCCTATGATCTCAGCACTTTGGGAGGCCGACGCAGGTGAGGTCAGAAGTTTGAGACCAGCCTGGCCAACTTGGTGAGACCTTGTCTCTACTGAAAATACAACGATTAGCTGTGTATGGTGGCATGTGCCCGTAGTCCCAGCTACTTGGGAGGCTGATGCAGGAGGATCTCTAAAAACCTGGGAGGCAGAGAGTGCAATGAGTTGAGATCTTGCCACTGCATCCAGCCTGGGCAACAACCTGGGCAAAAAAAAAAAAAGAAGAAGAAAACAGAAATCTCACCTTCACTGTTATATTAATGAATACAGAGTCCAATTTACAGTCTGTAGCGAGACAAGAACAAAAATTGGGAAATTGTGTAGGTAGAATATGGCAAAAGTAAACTATAAAAGGAACATAAATATAAATATGTATAGTTACTTTTTTATAAATAATTTGACACAAATAACTCTTCTAGACAAATTTTAAAATACAGATTTTAAAAAAGAAAAATAGCCGGGCGCGGTGGCTCAAGCCTGTAATCCCAGCATTTTGGGAGGCCTAGGCGGGTGGATCACAAGGTCAGGAGATCAAGACCATCCTGGCTAACACAGTGAAACCCTGTCTCTACTAAAAAATACAAAAAAATTAGCCGGGCATGGTGGCGGGCACCTGTAGTCTCAGCTACTTGGGAGGCTGAGGCAGGAGAATGGCGTGAACCCAGGAGGCGGAGCTTGCAGTGAGCCAAGTTCACGCCAATGCACTCCAGCCTGGGTGACAGAGCGAGACTCTGTCTCAAAAAATAATAATAAATAAATAAATAAATAAATAAATGTTCTTGTTACAATATGGAACAGGTAACTACTGTTGGCCTAAATACACAAGTATTTTCACAAAATAGTGATCATACTGCATAAACCATCTTGTGACTACTCGCTGTTCTAAATCACCATGTACATCTTTCCATGCCAAAAAGCAAGTTTTCTTTTTCTTTTCTTTTTTTTTTTTTTGAGATGGAGTCTTGCTGTGTCTCCCAGGCTGGAGTGCAGTGGTGCAATCTTGGCTCACTGCAACCTCCGCCTCCCGGGTTCAAGTGATTCTCCTGCCTCAGCCTCCCAAGTAGCTGGAATTACAGGCGCATGCCACCACACCCAGCTAACTTTTTTTTTTTTTTTTTTTTTTTTTTTAGTAGAGATGGGGTTTTACCGTGTTAGCCAAGATGATCTCAATCTCCTGACCTCAAGTGATCCACCCGCCTTGGCCTCCCTCAAGTGCTGGGATTACAGGCGTGAGCCACCGCGCCCGGCTAAGCAAGTTTCTTAAAAGTATTTCCCAGAGTGGTTTCCAAAGAATGGTAACAGGTATTACAGTAAGTTCTAGGATGTGATTATCTTGAAGAGCCTAGGGTAAAGGCAGTTGGGGAACTTTGCTGCAAGATTTCTCAGATACTTTGATAATGAGAGACAAACGGAGGGATCTAAGAGAGGGGAACAATAGAAGGGACCAATTGATCTGGCCACGGAAACCCTTGCCCATTTTCTTTTTATTTTTTTTGTGACAGGGTCTTGCTCGGTTGCCCAAGTTGGAGTGCCTTGGCACAATCACAGCTCACTGCAGCCTCAACCTCCTGGACTCAAGTAATCCTCCCACCTCAGCCTCCCTAGTAGCTGGGACTATAGGGATGCACCACCTCGCTTGACCAATTTTTTTTTTTTTTTTTTAAGGCAGAGTTTCACTCTTATTACTGGAGTGCAATGGCGCAATCTCGTCTCACTGCAACCTCTGCCTCCTGGGTTAAAGTGATTCTGATGCCTCAATCTCCTGAGTAGCTGGGATTACAGGTGCCTGCCACCACTCTTGGCTAATTTTTGTGTTTTTAGTAGAAACGGTTTCACCACGTTGGCCAGGCTGGTCTCCAACTCCTGACCTCAGGTGATCCACCTGCCTCAACCAACCTCCCAAAGTTCTGGGATTACAGGTGTGAGTCACCCCGCCCGGCCCTGGCTAATTTTTGTATTTTGTGTAGAGATAGTGTTTTGCCATGTAGCTGAGACTGGTCTCAAATTGCTGTGCTCAAGCAATCCGCCCACCTTGGCCTCCCAAAGTGCTGGAATTACAGGCATGAGCCACTGCATCTGGCCTTCATTTTTAATTGAGGAGAAATTTATAAAACATAAAATTAACCATGTTAAAGTGAACAATTCAGTGGTATTTAGTACAGTCACAATGTTATGCAACCAACACCTCTGTTTAGTTCTAAAATATTTCCATCACTCCACAATAACCCTTATCCTGGGATCACGAATGCCTCACTCTTCCTGGTGTTTGCTGAATGAATACATAGAAGCATGGTTTAAGGCTATAATTACAATTCTTTCAACTGTGATCTGTAGGACTACCTATCTAGAAGAACAGGAAAGGCTAAGATAGAAACACACTCCACGATAACCCGATGGTCCTCTCTCAAACTCCAGAGAAGGGAAAAAAATCTGCTACAATGTGGTTTGTTACTACCATAGCCCAACCAAACAATATATTTATTCAGTGTACTTAAGGTTAAGAAGAGGCTATTTTTTCCAAAGCATTTTGGCAGGTTATAAACATTTGAACATTTAACTTACTAATCATCTCCATCTCCTAAATGGCTAGAAAAGTTATCCTATCTTGTATCTTTCTGTTTGGAACCTTAAGAAAAAAAAAGTACTTTAGAAACAAAATAATAATGATAGATAACTATCAAACCGAAGAGAACAAAAAAGACGTAACGATTCTAGAAAATGAGCTCTTTCGGCTGGGCAGGGTGGATCATGCCTGTAATCCCAGAGCTTTGCCATGCCAAGGCAGGTGGATCACTTGAGGTCAAGAGTTCGAGACCAGGCTGGCCAACATGGCGAAATCCCATCTCTACTAAAAACACAAAAATGGCCGGGCGCGGTGGCTCAAGCCTGTAATCCCAGCACTTTGGGAGGCCGAGACGGGTGGATCACGAGGTCAGGAGATCGAGACCATCCTGGCTAACATGGTGAAACCCCGTCTCTACTAAAAACTACAGAAAACTAGCCGGGCGACGTGGCGGCGCCTGTAGTCCCAGCCACCCGGGAGGCTGAGACAGGAGAATGGCGTGAACCCGGGAGGCGGAGCTTGCAGTGAGCTGAGATCCGGCCACAGCACTCCAGCCTGGGTGACAGAGCGAGACTCCGTCTCAAAA
>NW_016808980.1:2887422-2905304 GCF_001698545.2 Rhinopithecus bieti
CCCTTCTTTCTTCCCTAGCAAGAAGTCAAAAGATTAAATTCTATAACTGATGCTCAACAGCCAGGAGTGTAAATGTATTATTTAGATTTCAGGAGTAAGATAAAAAAAAAAAAATTACAACCAGCAAGAGTTAAAAGTGGTTTCCTGAGAGGAGTAGGCCTAGGAGTGGGCCAAGGCAGTCTTAGTTTTCATTATTACCCCTTCTGCAGTTAACTTTTAATCACCAGCAAGGGATTCTTTTTTTTTTTTTGAGATGGAGTCTCACTCTATCACCGAGGCTGGAGTGCAGTGGCACACTCTCGGCTCACTGCAAGCTCTGCCTCCCAGGTTCAGGCCATCTTCCTGCCTCAGCCTCCCGAGTAGCTGGGACTACAGGTACCCGACACCACGCCCAGCTAATTTTTTGTATTTTTTAGTAGAGATAGGGTTTCATCGTATTAGCCAGGATGGTCTTGAATTCCTGACCTCATGATCCACCCACTTCGACCTCCCAATGTGTTGGGATTACAGGCATAAGCCACCACGCCCAGCAAAGGATTCTTTCATTTAAAATTGTTCTTAAAGGAAATATAGGCCGGGTGCTATGGCTCATGCCTGTAATCCCAGCAGTTTGGGAGGCCAAGGTAGGCAGATCACGAGGTCAGGTGTTCGAGACCAGCCTGGCCAGCATGGTGAAACCCTGTCTCTACTAAAAAAATACAAAAAATTAGTCGGGCGTGGTGGTGCGCACTTGTAATCCCAGCTACTCGGGAGGCTGAGGCAGGAGAATGGTGTGAACTCAGGAGGTGGAGGAGGTTGCAGTGAGCCGAGATCACGCCACTGCACTCCAGCCTGGCGACAGAGTGAGACTCTGTCTCCAAAAAATAAACCAGCCAACCAAACAGAAAACCTTAAGGCAAAGTACTACAAAATGAAAATAAAATAATATGTATTTGGCCACCTTTAAAAAAAAAAAATCCTGGTGCTTAGGCCACACCCTGGACCAATAAAATCTGAATCTCTGGGGATGGGATGCAGTCATTAGTATAATTTTTTAAAGTTCTCCAGATGACTCTAAAATCATCTGGTTGGAAACCAGCACTTTAGAGACCCTGGAAGGTTTCTTTTAGCTTTAGCTTTCTGTAGTCTATAATTTCCTGTCTCTGCAAAAATAGCTCCAAGGCATTTGTGGTGGTTTCTAACCTATGTTCTAAATAATTAATCTTTAAAGTAATGAGAAAAAAATAATACAATATTACATTAGAATGTGGGAAATATCATTTGTCATAAGGAGACCAACAGCTTTCTCTGTGCATCCATGTGAAGGTATCACATATTTGGGTTGTAGGTGACCACTGGTAGCCTGTATTTTTTTTTGAGACAGAGTCTCATTCTATTGCCCAGGCTGAAGTGTGGTGGTGCAATCTCAGCTCACTGCAACATCGACCTCTCTGGCTCAAGAGATCCTCCCACCTCAGTCCCCCCTCCCTGAGGAGTAGCTTTTTATTTGTATTTTTTTGTAGAGATGGGGTTTCATCATGTTGCCCAGGCTGGGTAGCCTATATTTTTATAATTTTATTTGATCTATTGAGTTTAATTAAATTCCCTCTCAACCTACTCCACACTCCCTGACTTCAAAGAGAGGGTAGAGTCAGTTCAGCTCTACAGAGGAGAAGAGAATGCTCTGAATGTTTCAGTATCTTGGGGAAGCTGGAATGTTAGGATATTTTAGCTGCAAATCACAGAAACCCAGCTCAGCAGGGCGTCTCTCAAGAAGTTTGGATGTCTCTAGGATGGTGATTTAGTAGTTAATTTAGGAGCCAAGTTTTTTTTATTATTATTATTAAAGACAAAGTCTGGTTCTGTCACCCAGGCTGGAGTACAGTGGCACGATCTCGGCTCACTGCAACCTCCACCTCTTGGGTTCAAACGATTCTCGTGCCTTGGCTTCCCTAGTAGCTGGGATTACAGGTGCCCACCTCCACGCCTGGCTAATTTTTGTATTTTTAGTAGAGATGGTGTTTCATCATGTTGGCCAGGCTGGTCTTGAACTCCTGACCTCAAGTGATCGGCCCGCCTTGGCCTCCCAAAGTGCTGGGATTACAGGTGTGAGCCACTGTGCCCCATGGAGGAGCCAGGATTTTTCCTTCCTTTCATTCTCGTATGCTCAGCTTGTTTTCTCAGGCTGCCTCTCATCATGGCCCCAAGATGGTTGCAGAGTTGTAGAAGTCACAGGGAGATGGCAATGTCCAGAGGCAAAAAGAAAAGTCCCAGCCTTCTATCCCTTTTTAAGGGTGAAGAAAACCTTCCCTGAAGCCCTCTCAACCACTCTCCCTCATATCTTGTTGGTCAAAGTTGCATCACATACCTACTCCCAGCTCACAACTTGGCAAGAAATTGAGATTGCCCTGGTGGGCTCACATCCAAGGCAACAGGGGTGTGTGTGTGTGTGTGTGTGTACATACATGTTCACACATCTAACATTAATATGAAAGACATTTTATTCCAGTGTATTCTGATTTGGTTAGTAGTTCCTGTTTCCTTTGGCAATGTTACATTAGTGAGTTAAACATCAAAGTGTACACATACATATACTTTTGTGTGGCCACATTAATTTATAAGATAACAATTTTAAAATTATATATAATGAAGCCAATTATATTTGGGCATTTAGCATGTGATAAAAATTGCCTTTAAAATGAGTAGGGGGTGACTGGGCACAGTGGCTCACGCCTGTGTAACCCCAGCACTTTGGGAGGCTGAGGCGGGTGGATCACTTGAGGTCAGGAGTTCAAGCCCAGCCAGACCAATATAGTGAAACCTTGTCTCTACTAAAAATACAAAAATTAGCCAGGTATGCTGGCAGGCGCCTATAATCCCAGCTACTCAGGAGGCTGAGGCAGCAGAATCGCTTGAACCTGGGAGGCAGAGTTTGCAGTGAGCTGAGATTGCACCATTGCATTCCGCCTGGGCGACAAAGCTACATTTGAACAACAAAACAAACAAAATGAGTAAGGGGGAAAAATGAATTAGACCATAAATGGTATTGGGATAACTTAGTGGCTATCTAGAAAAACCATAAACTTAGAGCTACATTTCCAAGCATACCCAAGGATGAATTTCAAAAGGATAAAAAATTTCATTGCAAAAAAAACAAATTATAAAAGCACTAGAAGAAGTTATCAGAATGTTAAAATAATCGTGAAGAGGGAGAGATGTTTTTTACTAAGACACATAAATCAGAAACTATAACACTGAAACACTTGCATGGCAGAAGCTATCATAAGTAAAGTCAAAAGGCAAGACACTTGGAAAAAATAATTACAACTTATATAACTAACCATTAATTTCCCTATATACAAAGAGTTTCTCAAAATCAATCGGAAAAAGGCCAAGAGTCTGCCAGAAAAGCTGAAACCAGGATATATATGATAGTTCACAGAAAAGGGAATACCAGTGGCTTTTAAACATGTGGGAAGTGATTAATCTTCCTTATAATAAGAGACATGCAAAATCGACTATATGGAGATAGTGGTTTTGTTCACCTACTAAATGACAAATGATCAAAAAGTTTGATAACATATTATGTGGGTAAGAATGTGGTAAAACAGCCATTTTCATATCTATCAAAATTATAAACACATATGTCCTTTAAACCAGTAACTGTATTTCCAAGAATTTATTGTGCAGACATACTTATACATGTGCAAATATCTAATGTCTTATATGAAAAGTGTTAATCAATGCAGCATTGTTTACAGTACCAAAAGATAAAACAACTGTCTGGGTGCGGTGGCTCATGCCTATAATCCCAGCACTTTGGGAGGCCTAGGTGAGTGGATCAGCTGAGGTCAGGAGTTCGAGACCAGTCTGGCCAACATGGCAAAACCCAATTTCTACTAAAAATACAAAAATTAGTCAGGCATAGTGGCAGGTGCCTATAATCCCAGCTACTCAGGAGACTGAGGCAAGAGAATCGCTTGAACCCGGGAGGTGGAGGTTGCAGTGAGCCAAGATCATGCCATTGCATTACAGCCTGGGCGATAGAATGAATCTCTTTAAAAAAAAAAAAATCAAAGCTACAAAAATAAGCTTATTTTCCGGCCGGGCGCGGTGGCTCAAGCCTGTAATCCCAGCACTTTGGGAGGCCGAGACGGGTGGATCACGAGGTCAGGAGATCGAGACCATCCTGGCTAACACAGTGAAACCCCATCTCTACCAAAAATACAAAAACTAGCCGGGCGAGGTGGCGGGCGCCTGTAGTCCCAGCTACTCGGGAGGCTGAGGCAGGAGAATGGCGTAAACCCAGGAAGCGGAGCTTGCAGTGAGCTGAGATCTGGCCACTGCACTCCAGTCCAGGTGACAGAGCGAGACTCCGCCTCAAAAAAAAAAAAAAAAAAGCTTATTTTATGCTGTGTTTTTAACCAAATGCAAGTCATAATGACAGCCTCTGCATTAGTTCTGAGGATGTCCTTAAGAATGAATAAATATTATTTGTTCTTTTGTTTTGGGGTTAATTTTCCTGAGAAAATCGTAGCCCAGCATGTTAAGATAGTCTTGACTTTATATTCAACTTTGTGCTGGATCATCAACTCAGTTTTTTGTTGCTGTTGTTTTTGAGATGGAGTCTTGCTCTGTCGCCCAGGCTGGAGTGGATTGGCACCATCTCGGCTCACTGCAACCTCTGCCTCCTGAGTTCAAGCCATTCTCCTACCTCAGCCTCCTGAGTAGCCCAGCTAATTTCTGTATTTTTAGTAAAGATGGGATTTCGCCATGTCGGCCAGGCTGGCCTTGAACGCCTGACCTCAGGTGATCCGCCCGCCTTGACCTCCCAAAGCGCTGGGATTACAGGCGTGAGCCGCCATGCCCGGCCGCATACGTTTTATTTTGAGGGGACAGAAGCGACTAAAATTTCAACAAAATCAATTCTTTGTGTTGCTCCCTCACTTCTTCCTATTGACCTAATCAACATCACACAGCACAGTGATGGTTGAAGACCAGTGGAAAAGAGACAATGTGAAAACCTAACAGGATTTCTTACTTGCACAATTTTTATGTTTGCGAAGATGTGATATGAAACTCCATTTATTGCTGTCAAATATTGACAGCTATCTGTGGACACAAAATCATCTTTTTTTTTTCCTCCCCCATTGCCTATATTTCCCTACCCAACCTTGCATTAAGAAAGCAATTGACAAACTAATGTATGGAAAGCGAATCTTTTGTGCTGTCTATAATGACCAAATTTTCCTTTGGGCTCACCAAAGCTGTTCAAACAAGAGCTCCATTGTCCCTTTCAGAAGAGAATAATAGAAAACTTAAATGAAATCGGGAGGTCATTTGACCTCTTAGGAAACGTGGAGGTAGACACCACAGCTCAAAACCCTGGAGCCTGTTAACATGTAACACATTATACACACTCATATTTTTAGAGGAAAAGATGAGGATTTCTGCTGCCCTATGAGATTGTGCAATAGTGTTTCCTCATTTCAGGATTCTCAGCCTGTTCCACATCAGAGAACCCATCAGATATATTTTATCCAAAACAAAGATAAAAGTTGAGTAAAAATAATGATGATAATTATAACAGTAAGCATAAGAGCGGCCACCATTTATTGAATGCTTAATATTTCATCATTTCATCCCCACTATGACCCTATGAGGCGGACATGATTATGTCCATTCTATAGATGAACAAACTGAGGTTCAGAAAGGAAAAGCAGCTAATCCAGGGAGTCTGAAGGCTGGTGTTTAGATGTAGACTATTTTGGAAGCTTCTTTCCTAAACATTGTGTTATTCTGGAGTGCAGTGTGCGATCTCGGCTCACTGCAACCTCTGCCTTCCAAGTTCAAGCGATTCTCTTGCCTCACCCTCCCAAGTAGCTGGGATTACAGGTGCCCACCACCCCACCTGCCTAATTTTTGTATTTTTAGTAGGGACAGGGTTTCACCATATTGGCCAGGCTGGTCTTGAACTCCTGACCTCAGGTGATCTGCCTGCCTCAGCCTCGCAAAGTGCTGGGATTACAGGCGTGAGCCACTGTGCCTGACCTCTTTTTTTTTTTTTTTTTTTGAGACAGAGTTTTGCTCTTGTTGCCCAGGTTAGAGTGCAATGGCATAATCTCAGCTCACCACAATCTCTGCCTCCCAGGTTCAAGCGATTCTCCTGCCTCAGCCTCCCGAGTAGCTGGAATTACAGGCATGTGCCACCACGCCCGGCTAATTTTGTATTTTTAGTAGAGATGGGGTTTCTCTACGTTGGTCAGGCTGGTCTCGAACTTCCGACCTCAGGTGATCCACCCGCCTCAGCCACCCAAAGTGCTGAGATTACAGGTGTGAGCCACTGCACCCGGCCTCTGTTTCTTAACTCTTATAACATCTTCTGTTGCCTTAAAAAGTTAAAAAATTCAGCACGTAGATAGGTATGGTGGCTCAAGCCTGTAATATCAGCATTTTGGGAGACCAAGGCAGGAGGATCACTTGAGGCCAGAAGTGTGAGACAAGCCTGAGAAACATAGTGAGACTAGTGAGACTCTGTCTCTACAAAAAATTAGCCAGGCGTGGTGGTGTGTGCACCTGTAGTCCCAACTACTTGGGAGGCCGAGGTGGGAAAAATGCTTGAGCCCATGAGTTTGAAGTCATAGTGAGCTATGATTGCACCAGTACACTCAAGCCCAGCCAAAATAACCATGTATTTTATTACATAATGTTACTGAAAATTGTTTACTGGTACATAATTTTCACAATTTAACTAAGGAGGTGAAAGATCTGTGCACTATAAAACTATAAAACATTGATGAAAGAAATCAAAGAACACACAAATAAAAGGAATGATAGCCTATGTTCATGGATGGGAAGAATGAATATTTTATTTCTAGAAATTGCTCCAGCAGAGCTCCACCAGTGAGAACATCAGGCGTCTCACACCAGTGAGAATATCTGCTGGATCAATTCCTAGAAATAAAATAGCTGCATCAAAGTAAAATATGCATGGTAAATTTTGGCAAATATTGCCAAGTTGCTTGTTCATCAATAGTTGACTTGCCAAAGAAATTATGGTACCTTCTTATTAAACAACATTATGCAGCCATCATAAGAATGAGGAGGTATTAAAAGTAATTGCAGAAACCACAATTACTTTTGCACCAACCTAGTATTAGCCGATATGAATGCCGCCATCCTATGCAGGTAAATTAAAAAGCAAAGCACAAACTGGTGTTATGGTATTTATCATTGTTAAGGTTTTATAAATGTGCATTATTATGCAAGGAGTTGCTCTGGAAGAATAAACAAGAAAATGATTAACCCATTGGCTTCAGGGAAGGAAACTGAATGGCTGGTGGGTAATGGGGAAAGAAGATAGTGTACTCTTTGGCACTTCTTGAATTTTGTAGCATGTGAATGTATAACTTGTTCAACTGAAAAATTCACCCTACAGATTTACAAAATATCAGAACTATCATCTTGCCACCAGCCCAGCTATATATGGATGAGAAAACTGAGGCCCAGTAGAGTCAGCTGATGCAGGCCTGGCCCAATGCTCTGCACACTCTGTATCCTGCCCCTAAACATCCTCATGCTTTCTCCTTTAAGGCTCTCAGGAGCTTGGGAGCAGACAGTGTGGCACTGAATACTGGGAAGAAATGCATCCCAAAGGCCATAGAAATCTTTTCTGGGGAGCTGGCTAGAAAGGTGGGACAGTTAGAATGGCACCAGTGATCACATGGTCAGGAACATCACCCACAACACAAACAGCCACGGCACTTTTTTTTTTGAGACGGAGGCGGAGTTTCACTCTTGTCACCCAGGCTGGAGTGCAGTGACGTGATCTCAGGTCACTACTACCTCCACCTCCTGGGTTCAAGCGATTCCCCTGCCTCAGCCTCCTGAGTACCTGGGATTACAGGTGCATGCCACCATGCCTGGCTAATTTTTGTATTTTTAGTAGAGACGGGGTTTCACCATGTTGGTCAGGCTGGTCTCAAACACCTGATCTCATGATCCATCTGCCTTGGCCTCCCAAAGTGCTGAGATTACAGGCGTGAACCACTGCGCCCAGCCGCCGCAGCACCGTTGTTGGATGACACTCATGTGCTACATTTACCTCCCTTAATCCTGAATTCAGCCCCCTTGAGTCAAACTCTATGGCCACCTCCATAGGCTATGGCACCATTGACTTACATCTAGAAAGCCAACAGCCACAGTCTAGCACTATGCTCAGCCATCTTTCTCTCTTTAAAAGTCATTGATTGGGACTGGCCAGTGGCTCACACACGCCTATAATCCAGCACTCTGGTAAGCTGAGGCGGGTGGATCACTTGAGGTTAGGAGTTAAGAGACCAGCCTGACCAACATGGCCAGGTTTCAGTAGAAACCCCGTCTCTACTAAAAATACAAAATTAGCCGGGCGTGATGGGAGGCTACTTGGGAGGCCGAGGCAGGAGAATCTCTTGAACCTGGGAAGTGGAGATTGCAGTGAGCCAAGATCGTGCCATTGCACTCCAGCCTGGGCAATAAGAGCTTCTCAAAAAAAAAAAAAGTCATTGATTGATCTCTTTCTGGTTTAACTGCTATTATTTAGTTGATGCCACAAATGCTCATATTCAAGTTTTTATAGCATTACAATGCCTAGATTCTATTTTCAAATATTGATTTGCTTAACATAATTTGTATGAAGACATTATTTCCACATCATTGGGATCTCTAGAATTAGAGTGCATGAATACTGTAGTTTTATTTCAATAAAAAGTCCACTGTTATTTAAACCATGACTAAAGCTTGACATGAATAGAGACTTTAAAACAATAAACATTGCCAGGCATGGTGGCACACGCCTGTAGTCTCAGCTACTCAAGAAGCTGAGACAGGAGGATCTGCTGAGCCAAGGAGTTCCAGCCCAGCCTGGGCAACATAGTGAGATCCCGTCTTTAAAAAAAAAAAAAAAAAGACTGGGCGTGGTGGCTCAAGGCTGTAATCTCAGTACTTTGGGAGGCCAAGGTGGGCCGATCATGAGGTCAGGAGTTGGAGACCATCCTGGCCAACATGGTGAAACCCTGTCTCTATTAAAAATACAGGCCGGGCACGGTGGCTCAAGCCTGTAATCCCAGCATTTTGGGAGGCCAAAGACGAGCGGTTCACAAGGGTCAGGAGATCGAGGGACATCCTGGCTAACCGGGTGAAACCCCGTTCTACTAAAATCAAACAACTGCCGGGCAAGGTGGTGGGCGCCTGTAGTCCGAGCTACTCGGGGGCTGAGGCAGTGGAGAATGGCGTAACCGGGGGGGGAACTTGCAGGTGAGCGGGATCCGCCACTGCACTCCAGCGCTGGCGTGACAGAGCAAAGACTCATCTCAAAAAAAAAAAAAAAAAAAAAAAAGAAATCAAAATTAGCTGGCGTGGTGACGCATGCCTGTGTGCCAGCTACTCTGTTTGAGGGCTGAGGCAGGAGATCGCTTGAACCCAGGAGGCGGGGGGACTGGGCAGGAGCCGATACTGTTGGTCACTGCACGTGGTGACAGAGTGTGACTCCCTCTCAAAAAGAAAAAGAAAAATTGTAAAGAAAGTAATTTTTTTTTTTCTGAGACAGAGTCTCACTGTGTTGTCCAGGCTGGAGTGCAATGGCACAGTCTCGGCTCACTGCAGCCTCCACCTCCTGGGTTCAAGTGATTCTCGTGCCTCAGCCTCCCAAGTAGCTGGGACTACAGGTGTGTGCCCCCATGCCTGGCTAATTTTTATATTTTTAGTAGAGATGGGGTTTCACCATATTGGCCAGGATGGTCTCGAACTCCTGGGCTCAAGTGTTCTATCTGCCTCAGCCCCTCAAAGTGCTGGGATTACAGGCATGAGCCAATGTGCCTGGCTAGAAAATTGTAAAAGTAACTTAATATCTGCCTCATACACTTTTGTTTTATTTTAAAATGCAACTCCTCAACCCCAAAGCGAAACAAGAACAACCCTCTGATGGCTTCCCTCCCTTTCTCTTTGTACAAAGAAGACTTTCTCCTGTCTGATTCTGACCACCTTGGTCTACTTTATGGAGCTCCAACCCTGCCTTCTTTCCTTCTGAGGCCATCTGTCCTGGCTGGCCTCACTGTTGGAAATGTTCTTCTCAAGATGTTCACGTGGTAGGTTCTTTGTCCTTCAGTCTCAGTTCAAATATTCCCTCCTCCAGGAAGCCTTCCTTGACTTCCTAGGTGAAAGTGGTTCCCTTCCCCTGAGTCACTACTATGTTTTCTTCAGTGCACTTATTAATGGCCAACACTGTCTCCTTTCCTATCTGCTTATGAATTTAAAGTCTGTTAGCAGCAACTGCAGCTTTTTAAAGGCTCCTTGTTTCTTTCTTTTTTGAGACGGAGTCTCGTTCTGTTTCCCAGGCTGGAGTGCAGTGGCGCAATCTTGGCTCACTGCAAGCTCCACCTCCTGGGTCCACGCTATTCTCCTGCCTCAGCCTCCCGAGTAGCTGGGATTACAGGCATGCACCACCACTCCTGGCTGATTTTTGTATTTTCAGTAGAGATGGGGTTTTACCATGTTGGCCAGGCTGCTCTTGAACTGCGGACCTCAGGTGATCCACCCGCCTCAGCCTCCCAAAGTGCTGGGATTACAGGCATAACCCACCGTGCCTGGCCAAAAGGGGAATTTTTAAACAAAATTATGGGAGGCCATTGTTTTGGATTGAGCTCATACACTAGGCCCCAACAGACCAAACAAAAATGGAGTTGCTCATGCTAAATGTGACATAATCAAACTAAGTCTTTAAAGATCCTAAGGAAAAGAAGAGGTGTGACTAGAGTGGTGGCTCCGTCTCAAAAAAAAAAAAAATAATAAACTCTAAAACTAGAAAATGATTTTTTTTTTTTTTTGGAGATGGAGTCTCGCTCTGTTGCACAGGCTAGAGTGTAGTGGCATGATCTTGGCTCACTACAACCTCCACCTCCCTGGTTCAAGTGATTCTTATGCCTCAGCCGCCCTAGTAACTGGGACTACAGGCACATGACACCATGCCCAGCTAATTTTTTTGTATTTTTAGTAGAGACGGGGTTTCACTATGTTGGCCAGGCTGTTCTCGAACTCCTGACCTCAGGATATCCATCTGCCTCAGCCTCCCAAAGTGCTGGGATTACAGGCACGAGCCATCTCGCCAGGCCTAGTTTTAGACTTTTGAACCAAGGGGATATACACCCATGAAAAGTTAAATAATAAGGATGTAAGATAATTGTATACTGCCTTATAAATATTCTTTTCAAAATAAACTGGTTAAATTTTATAAGAAGCCTATCTTTCCAATCTTTGAGACAACTGACAATAATGACTTTTTAAATAGGAAAAGATTTACACGTCACTGTAAATCAGTTAACTAGGGGGTTGGGGATGAAGAGAGGATGGTTAATGGGTACAAGCATATAATCAGATAGAAGGAGTATGTTCTAGTGCTCTATAGCACAGTAGGGTGACTGTAGTTAACAAGAATATATTGTGTATTTCAAAATAGCCACAAGAATAGATTTGAGCTGGGCACGGTGGCTCACGCCTATAATCTCAGCACTTTGGGAGGCCAAGGCGGGTGGATCATCTGAGGTTGAAAGTTCGAGACCGGCCTGACCAACATGGAGAAACCCCGTCTTTACTAAAAATACAAAATTAGCCGGGTGTGGTGGTGTGCGCCTGTAATCCCAGCTACTCAGGAGGCTGAGTCAGGAGAATTGCCTGAATCTGGGAGGCAGAGGTTGCAGTGAGCCAAGGTTGCTCCACCATACTCCAGCCTGGGCAACAAGAGCGAAACTCTGTCTCAAAAAAAAAAAAAAAAAAAAGAATAGATTTGAAATATTTCCAACACACACACATACAAATTGTTTGGACGAACGGAGGCAGGATGGTGCACTTCCGGGTTCTTCATCACCAACCTTTCCCACGCATGCGAAAATGCAGCCGGCGCCCAGGAAGGTGCAGACCAACCGGGCATGCGCCAGGTGACGTCAATCCAAGGAGACCAATATTTACCTGGTCGCACCTAGGGAACGCCCCCGACACGCCCGTCCCCCGCCTATTGCCCTCCCACTCCTAGAAAAGCCGCTCCTGGCGAGCCCAGGGCGCAGACTTCCCAGCCGCCACTCCTGTCGGGACTGCATTAGGAACTCCGCCCGAGAGCTCCACCAGGCGACTCTCTTGGCCTCCTTTGCCGGAGGCCAACAGACCTCTCCCTACTCACCTTCTTCCCTGAAGTTAGGTGACCAAAAATAAATTTGCAGTTTTGCTCCTACCCTTGCCTACTCACTGGTTCTTTTGTGCCCACTCTGGTGGTCTTAGAAAAACAAATCACAAATAAGTTCACTAGTATGAAAATATTGAAATACCTAATGCCTTTTTTTTGAGATGGACTATTGCTCTGTCATCCAGGGTAGAGTGCAGTGGTGCGATCTCAGTTCACTGCAACCTCCACCTCCTGGGTTCAGGCAATTCTCCTGCCTCAGCCTCCTGAGTAGCTGGGATTACAGGTGCACGGCACCATGCCCGGCCAATTTTTGTATTTTCAGTAGAGACGGGGTTTCCACCATGTTGGCCAAGCTGGTCTTGAACTCCTGACCTCGTGATCCACCCACCTCGGCCTCCCAAAGTGCTGGGATTACAGGTGTGAGCCACCATGCCTGACCATGCCTCTTCTTTTCCTTAGTCCTTTCATACCTTGGGGATAATTCTTATTAATAGGAGCCCCCCATCTTCCATCCACTCCTCACCACTTTAACCATCTTTATGGTTAGATTATCTAACACATGTGGATTTACAATTTACCTTATTTTTTAATTTTTATTTTTTGAGATGGGGCTTTTGCTACGTTGCCCAGGCTGATCTTAAACTTCTGGGCTCAGGCAGTCCTCCTGCCTCAGCATCCTGAGTACCTGGGAACAGGCACGCACCACTTGAGCCCAAGAAATTTGTTTTTTCAATTGGCAATATAACCGATGCATTTCCTGTCAGAATATTTGCTCATTTTATTTTAGTGGTATTTTATCCTTTGCATGTACTATAATTTTTTTTTTTTTTTTTTTGAGACAGAGTCTCACTCTATTGCCCAGGCTGGAGTGCAATGGTGCGATCTGTGATCTCTGCTCACTGCAACCTCTGCCTCCCGGGTTCAAGCAATTCTCCTGCCTCAGCCTCCTGAGTAGCTGGGACTACAGGCATGTGCCACCATGCCCAGCTAATTTTTGTATCTTTAGTAGAGACAGGGTTTCATCATGTTGGTCAGGATGATCTCGAACTCTTGACCTCATGATTGGCCCACCTTGGCCTATCGAAGTACTGGGATTACAGGCATGAGCCACCGCGCCTGGCCATGTACCATAAATTTTTAAGGAAAACCTCTCATGGTGAATATTTAGGCATTTCTATTTTTTCTACTATCATAAATAATGTCATAGTACAGATCCCTCTGTATAGGTTGACAGGATTTAAACCACTATCATTTTTTTCTTTCTTTTTTTTTCCGAGATGGTGTCTTGCTCTGTCCCCCAGGCTATAGTGCAGTGGCACCATCTCCGTTCACTGTAACCTCTGCCTCCCGGGTTCAAGCAATTCTCCTGCCACAGCCTCCCAAGTAGCTGGGATTACAGGCATGTGCCACCACGCCTGGTTAATTTCTGTATTTTTAGTAGAGACGGGGTTTCACCATGTTGGCCAGGATGGTCTCGATCTCTTGACCTCAGGTGATCTGCCCGCCTCAGCCTCTCAACGTGCTGGGATTACAGGTGTGAGCCACCGTGGCCGGCCTTGTTTTTAAAATGTTATTTTTCGAGACAGAGTCTCGCTCTGTCACCCAGGCTGGAGTGCAGTGGCGCGATCTCAGCTCACTGCAATCTCTGTCTCTCAGATTCAATCAATTCTCCTGCCTCAGTCTCCCAAGTAGCTGGGATTATGGCGTGTGCCACCACACCCAGCTAATTTTTGTATTTTTAGTAGAGACAGGGTTTCACCACGTTGGCCAGGCTGGTCTCGAACTCCTTACCTCAGGTGATCCTCCCACCTCGGCCTCCCAAAGTGCTGGGATTATAGGTGTGAGCGACTGCACTCAGCCTACCACTATCATTTTTATAGTAAAATTAATTTAGTAGGCCTATGCCCTGGCCTAAGTTTCTTCACTTCATTGTGGCTTATTTACCAAACGGGAAGGCTAATTTTTTTTTCTTATTTTTAATTTTTATTTATTGTTTAATTTATTGTTTTTTTCTTTTGTTGCTAATCATGTTTTTTAAAAAAACTCCAATGCTAGTTTCACAGACTTAAGACTCAGATAACTAACTTTTAAAACAATCCTTGTAAATATTACTTCAGTCGAAGTCATTTTTTAGTCAGTAATAAAACTCAGTTTAGGAACCCAAGAGCAAAGGCAGAAGCTCAAAATGAATTTACATGTGACCGTTTTCTGAAATCTTACGTCTAAGGAAAAAGTAAGAGACTGACATTTCTAAATCTAATTTATTTTAGGCTTAAGAATATAGATGCATACGTTTTCCCAGAGACTTAAAGAAATCTTTGTTGGATAACAGAGAGAATGAAACAAAAGTAACACATCACAAGAGAGGATCAGCTCACAAAAATATCTGAATGAAGGCACGTAGTGCATCATTGTTGGCAATCACGAAAAATCTGAAAAACATTAAATGGCCACTAAAAGAGAAGTGGTTGTATATGTCACAATATATCTATCCATGGACGGTGTAGAGGCGGACTTAAATGTACCAATTTGGAAAGACTGGCAAGTCTAATAGCTGAGTGAGATAAAAGAAGTATGACTGTCATTATAGTATGACAGCATTAATTAAAAAAAAACCACGGCACTATATGTGTATAGATATGCATTTATACATGTATATATGTATATATGTGCATTTATGGATATAAATTCCTAGAGATACAGAAGACACACACATCCTAGCAAGCGGGGAGTGACCTAATTAATGTTAGAAACAGAGAAACAGTGAAAGAGACATTTAGATTTACTTTGCAAACTCTCAGTGTCGACTCTTTTACAGATATGCACGGCTGGTGTTATTAAGTATATTTTCAAGCACAAAGGAACCAGAGGTCGATGGTGAAATCAGATGCTTTCAAAGGAAACATATTTCATTCTTCTAAAAATAATTTTGGTGATTCGGAATCCATCCTTAATCGTAACAGCCAGCCCATTTTGTGGCTCTTTCATTTCCCCAGGAAAAAAAAAAAGTGTATAAACACAGCAGGATATAAATGCATGCATCTGGAGAAGATGAACTTTTACACTAGTTCTGCCTTTTCAGCTTTCTAAAATGTGGACCTTACCAATTTCTTTGACCTCCCCCTCCTTTTTTTCCATTCCAATGCATGGCGGTGACAAGGCATTGAATTACCAGTTTGTCACTAACGCCATAGGCTTTATTATTCCTTTGAACAGAAGCTGGGCTTAAAAAGAAAAGTTTTTCTTAATAAGTAGCTGTTCATCCTTTGATATGCACATCTGGATCTGTGGTCTTATCTGCGGCATGCTAATGCTGCTTCCTGCAGATAATGATAAAAGGACAACTCAAAATAACAAAAAAGGAATAAAATGTGCCAGATGCCTAAAAAATAAGGAGGACAATGCAAATAAAAGCAACTGGTTTTTCTATTCTGGAGAATAAACTCTACCCACAATTGAAGTAATCATTTTGGTGGTTACTTGATGCACACATTTTTTTTTAAAGAGATTAGGAAGGGGAAAAAAAAAAGGCAAACATCAGCTGACAAGTACTGCCACATTCTGTTAGAAATTAAGAGGGAAATAAACCTAAGTATGCTATAAATCACTTTGGGGTTTAATTTTGTTTCTATCCTGCTACATCGTTTCTTCTGTTTCTTCTTTTTTCTTCATTTGGCTGTGGCTTAAACATTGTTAATTAAAAGCCAAACTGAAAGATTTTGACTCATACCTTTTTTAGGAAGTATAAAATATTTCAAATATACAGAAAAGTACCAAGAATACCATAAGGAACATTCGTGTATCTACCATCAGGGTTTAACGATTTTTCCTTTTTTCCTTCCTGTTCATTTTTAAAGAATACATTTCCTTCATTCCGAGTCTTTTCAAATGTGATTTTTCTTGATTTCTGTATCACCTTTGTTCACTAAAAGAAGGTGTTCTTCTTATAAAAATATTATGATTTTCTCAGTTTTAGTTAAGTTTCTCAAAGGTGCTTTCTTTCCCTGCTCTGTGTAAATGGGTCTTGTTTTGAAAGTTAGGTTAGCGTTAAGACGTAAGGGTGAAATTGTTCTGTAATACATATACGATTTCTAGATATTATGTATGATTTCTGTCTAGGTGATCTTTGTTCTTTATGACTTCTTTTCACAAGAGGCGAAGATCAACCTGCTTTGTCAATACGTGCACAGACCATCAGTAGTTCTGAGGCTGATTGTAACTGATATTTTAATAGGCAAATAAAAACTTCTGCTTTACATAAATTGCTCCATAAACTGGGAGCTGAGGATTGTGAGGAGGGCGAAAAGGCCATGGTGCCCTCTCTACCGCTGCACAAACCCAGATTGCGTGTGGTTGGGATCCCTTGGTAGCCCAACCAGATAAGTCATGAATTGATTCCACATTAGCATGCAGCAGGCATGGGAAAATGATAAACTCCTATTACCACTGTCATGGCAACTGAAAAAATGGCTGCTTTGGGGGGAGCAAGGTCCACAAGAGAAGAAAAGCGAAGCCCCGTCTCTTTCTTCTGTTTGACATCTGTTGTTTAACATACAAAATTGTATTATCATGACGCAAGCGAGTCAGCCAGGGCTAAAGCCTGGCTAGGAATTGTGAAAACCATACTGCCCCGACTCCCATTCCCCTCTCTCTACCGTGAGAGTATATAATTTGACCCTGGACATTTTCACGGAGGGCAGTAAATTCCCCTCCCTTTTCATCCCAGGTACAAAAAGCGTGAAGTGCCTTGGGAAGGTGGAATAGAGGGAGGAGGGTCTTTTTGCGAGTGGAGAAGGGAGACACGCTATCAATTATGAAGAAAAAATAAAGCTCTTCTCCGTTTGCGGTTGCTTTTCTAAATGATTCATTCCTCCCTCCTCCCTTCCCCCAACCTTCCCTCAAGACCATTTTAAATCTTTTTTCTTTTTTTTTTTGAGACAGAGTCTCATTCTGTCACCCAGGCTGGAGTGCAATGGCCCAGTCTCCGCTCACTGCAGCATCTGCCTCCCAGGTTCAATCAATTCTCCTGCCTCAGCCTCCCTAGTATCTGGGATTACAGGCACATGACCGGCTAATTTTTGTATTTTTAGTAGAGATGGGGTTTCACCATGTTGGCCAGGCTGGTCTCGAACTCCTGACCTTGTGATCTGCCTGCCTCAGCCTCCCAAAGTGCTGGGATTACAGGCGTGAGTCACTGCACCCAGCCCTAGATTTTTCTAAAACAGCAATTTGAGCGGGGCTTGTGAATACAGACAAAACGTGGGCAGATAGGATACAAGCAGGAATGCCAGCCTTAGGCACAGGGCTGAAGGTTGAAAAGCCTGATTGCAGGTCATTGAGAAAAGGCTGGAAGGAAACACACCTGAGTGCTAACCAGGAGTTGGACAAGAGGTGGATTTTTATTTCCTTCTTAATATAGCCCTTTTGGAAATGTTTAATAAAGTACCTATGTCAGACACTCTCATACTCCGCAGAAATATCCAATAAGCCTTCGGAGCTCCAGGAATGGGTCTCAAAGGAGCGTGCAAACGATCTCAAACATCTCAAAGCGTCTCTCAAAGGATTGAGGTGTAGATGCTCAGACCAAAATTCTGTTCGGCAAATTTCCATATGATCCAAACATATCACTTGAAGCAAATCCTTTGCATATAAATATATACAAATGTGTGTATATATTTTATTATATATAGAT
>NW_016808980.1:2905413-2908544 GCF_001698545.2 Rhinopithecus bieti
GCGTCTCTCAAAGGATTGAGGTGTAGATGCTCAGACCAAAATTCTGTTCGGCAAATTTCCATATGATCCAAACATATCACTTGAAGCAAATCCTTTGCATATAAATATATACAAATGTGTGTATATATTTTTATTATATATAGATTATATGTTTATATTACATATACATTTATATATTATATATTTCATGAAATTTATATAAATATATATATTTCATGAGGACATTTAAATGAAGTGACTTTCAAACGCGCTTCACTCCCCACCTCCCCACAGTTGTGTAAACAGAACAAACCCAGTACCATTTTCGGTTGTTTTCACAACATAGCCTTGAAACAGCTGTGAAAGCGGCATCCTAAAATGGACTAAATTGTAATTTCCAGTAAGAGTGAGATTAAGCCCCTTGATAGGACAAGATCAGATAAGTGCAAACAACAGAAAGAACATTTATAGAATTGACCTCAGCCATGAGCATAGTTAGCATTTTAAGGTGGTAAAACAAAAAAGGAACCTCTTGGCCAAACCCACGCCCCGTGTGCAGTTTGGAACTTCCCAGTTTAAAGGCGACAGGATCCTACCGAATGGGCAGGCTTTGAGGGGATGCAGAAGCAAAACCACTTGGAAAGGTCAGAACTGCTCTGTTTGTTTTTCCAAATTGTCGGAGTAAAGTTACAATATGCCACCTGGGTAAGCCCACTAGCTAAATATCCAGATAATGTACACAGTAACCACAGGGATTTCTCCGACAGATTGGAAACGTTGGAGGAGGAATTTGCTTGGGGGAAGGGAACTAGAGGAACCTGGGTTAAGCCCTCCCTAAGCATGGAGGGGTTGCTCAAGGCCTGACATGAAAACGGTCTTATTTTAATCCTCAGGACATCCCTTTGAGGAAGGTATTATTATTCCCAGAATAATAATAGGGGATGGGGGATGGCTCGTGTGACTTGCCCCTGGCATTTTCCTTCATGGATATTCCGGTATCTGACCATTTCTGCTTCTGTTTGAGCTCTCAGTTTCATCAGCATAATCTTTGTCGGAGGGCGGGAGTTTTACATTTGCAATTCTAGATTTTTCTTTCTGCTGGTGTTCCGGCAGACCACCACTGTTTGTTATATATCTACTTCAAATCAAATAAGTCAAGCTCTAGAAATAGTCCTGGGAGGTTTCCTAGGGTGGGGGTGTGGGTCCCCTGTGATATTTTTCTCTTTACAGTTTAAGATTTTGAAAGGCATAGGGTCTGAGGGGGAAGGGGAGAAAGTTCTCCCAGACAGTCTTTTCTTTTTTTCTTTTCTTTTTTTTGAGACGGAGTTTTGCTCTTGTTGCCCAGGTGGAGTGCAGTGGCGCGATCTCAGTTCGCTGCAACCTCTGCTTCCTGGGTTCAAGCGATTCTCCTGCCTCAGCCTCCCAAGTAGCTGGGATTACAGGCATGCACCACCATGCCTGGCTAATTTTTGTATTTTTAGTAGAGACAGGGTTTCACCATGTTGACCAGGCTGGTCTCAAACTCTTGACCCCAGGTGATCTGCCCATCTCGGCCTCCCAAAGTGCTGGGATTACAGTCATGAGCCATCGCAGCAGGCACAAAGAGCCTTTTCAATTCAAATCCTCACCTACCTTCTCCCTAAGTCTTTTCACTGGATGTCTGGGGGTTCACACCTGCTCTCTGATACTCCCATAATAAAGTTATTTCCAAGTGCAACTATGGATCAGACTCACCTGGTGTATTTTCAGAAAACAGATATTTGCTTCCAATTTACATACAGGCTCAGACCCCGAAGCTCTAGTAATTAGACTCATTGCAAAATTGCCCTTCCCTGATTCTCAAAATCAGAAATAACTATGAATGCATAGGAACACCTACAAATTTAAAGTTATGAGAATCACTAATATATAGAAAACAATTTCAGATTTGATTGCTGGCCAGGTCCACAGCTCAGTGTAAATGTCACCTGTTTAAAGAGCTCTTCACCATCATCTTCCAAATTCCAGCCCTTTTAATAGCATAGAGTGGATATCATTTATCTGTGCTTCATCATCTGCTTCTCCCCAACAGAACGTTAGCTCCCTAAGAGCCAGAGTCTTCTCCACCCTCTTCTTGGTCAAGTTCAAAGTATCTAGGTTAGTGTCTACACATTGCAAGTACTCAGTTTCTGCTGGGTGGGTGTGCGAGTGAACACATTTTTTTTTTTTTTTTTTTTGAGACAGAGTCTCGCTCTATCAGCCAGGCTGGAGTGCAGTGGTGTGATCTCGGCTCACTGCAAGCTCCGCCTCCTGGGTTCAAGCAATTCTTGTGCCTCAGCCTCTCTCCTCCCTCAACAATACTTAATTGAAACTCCTTTAAGACAATTTTTCCAGTTTTATTTCATTTTATTTAAGGTCTATATAATATTCCAAGGTGTGAATGTGTCAGGATTTTTTCCTTTTGTTTCTAGAGGTTTTCTGTTGGTTTTGTTTTTGTGTTTGCTACCATTAACAATACTGTAATACACACCTTTGAGTATTTGAAAGAAAAAATTCCAGGTGTCACAGGAGAAGAAAGTTGTTAACAGCAGCCACTGTGGCAGGTATGATGAGAAGCCCGGGAATGGGGACCTCAGCTAGCCAGGGCGGCTTTCTGTCCTGCCTCCCAGCATTTCTTAAACAAGGAGGTCAGATCAGATAAGTGCTGGGGTCTCTCTCAACTGACTGAATCTTTTATAATCAAATCCTTCGTTCAGGCGGGGCAAAGAGTGGCTCACACCTGTAATCTCAGCACTTTGGGAGGCCTAGGCAGGCGGATCACTTGAGGTTAGTAGTTCAAGACTAGCCTGGCCAACATGGTAAAAGCCCATCTACTAAAAATACAAAAATTAGCTGGGCATGGTAGCGGGTGCCTGTAATCCCAGCTGCTCCAGAGGCTGAGGAGTATTATGGCGGAAAGGGAGAAGGTGGTAGAACTTTTTTTTTTTTTTTTTTTTTTTTTTTTTGAGACAGAGTCTTGCTCTGTCACCCAGGGTGGAGTGCATGCAGTGGTCGGATCTTGGCTCACTGCAAGCTCCGCCTCCCGGGTTCACGCCATTCTCCTGCCTCAGCCTCCCGAGTAGCTGGGACTACAGGTGCCCGCCACCTCGCCCGGCTAGTTTTTTTGTATTTTT
>NW_016808980.1:2911751-2939916 GCF_001698545.2 Rhinopithecus bieti
TTTCCCAAACTTTTTTTTTTTTTTTTTTTTTTGAGACAGAGTCTTGCTCTGTCACCCATGCTGGAGTGCTGTGGAGTGATCTCGGCTCACTGCTAGCTCCACCTCCCAGGTTCAGGCCTTTCTCCTGCCTCAGCCTCCCGAGTAGCTGGGACTACAGGTGCTCGCCACCACACCTGGCTAATTTTCTTTTTCTATTTTTTAGTAGAGACAGGGTTTCACCATGTTAGCCAGGATGGTCTCGATCTCCTGACCTCATGATCCATCCACCTCAGCCTCCCAAAGTGCTGGGATTACAGGCGTGAGCCACTGCGCCTGGCCCCAAACTGTTTTTTTCTTTCTTTTTTTTTTTTTTGAGATGGAGTTTCGCTCTGTTGCCCAGGCTGAAGTGCAATGGCGCAAATCTTGACTCACTGCAACTTCTGCCTCCCAGGTTCCAGCAATTCTCCTGCCTCAGCCTCCTAAGCAGCTGGAATTACAGGTGTGCACCATCACGCCTGGCTAATTTTTGTATTTTTAGTAGAGACAGGGTTTCACCATGTTGGCCAGGCTGGTCTCAAACTCCTGACCTCAGGTGATCCACCTGTCTTGGCCACCCCAAGTGCTGGGATTACGAGCATGAACCACCTCACCTGGCCTCCGAAATTTTCTTCATCACGGAAAACATTCACTAAAAAACAAAAACAAAAGATAACCACACAATCCAACAAGAAAACGTAGTCCCTGGCACATAGTAGGTGCACGATATTTTTTGAATGCATGATCAAGGTAAAATTGCGAAATTGCCAATCGAAGAACAAAATGTAAAGTCTGATTTGTTGCTAATGGCTTCCCAAAACTACATGTTTCTGTCTTTCCATGTGTTTATACACACACACATCCTTATGCTTTTTAATATGTAGGTTTGTACAATCATAGGTAAAATCTTTTTTTGTTTGTTTTTTGAGATGGAGTCTCACTCTGCCGCCCAGGCTGGAGTGCAGTGACGCGATCTCAGCTTACTGCAACCTCCGCCTCCTGGGCTCAAGCAATTCTACTGCCTCAGCTCCTGAGTAGCTAGGATTACAGGTGTGTGCCAACAAGCCCAGCTAATTTTTGTATTTTTAGTAGAGACGGGGTTTCACCATGTTGGCCAGGCTGGTCTCGAACTCCTGACCTCGTGATCTGGCCACCTCAGCCTCCCAAAGTGCTAGGATTACAGGGGTGAGCCACCGCGCCTGGCCTGTAAGTAAAATCTTAAGTGTCTGACAAATTGTTTAAAGTACCGCTCTTTGGGGAGAGAAAATCTTTCCTCCTATTGTGCTTAAATTTTAATAATTTAGTCACAGAAATGCAATAGCTTTAATAGTTAATTTTAATAATTGTTAATAATTTGATAATTATAATGATGTGATATATTTAATCATTTTAATAGCTTGAAAAAATAAGTGTGGCAAGTAAGAGTGACAACCTCTTTTTAATAACTATTTATCACTGATTTTCTTTTTCAAAACAAATCTGAGAAATAGTCATGCAATGCCTGTCTAATAAACAAGGCTCAGTGCTACGTCTGCTCAGGACTCAGGCCTCAAGCCCATGTCTGCCCTGGAGCATATGACCAAGGACATATGCTATTCCTGTGTGACATCTTGACAATATGAGATGGACATTACAGCTCAGGATGACAACAGAAAGTAAGTCCGGATTATTGCCATGAGGGATGTAGGGGAAAGGCAGCCAGGTGGTCTGCAGAGAGCGGTCGGAAAGGCCGGTTGAAAAGACAAGGATTAAAAAAGACTTAACCCAATAATCCAATAGAAAAATGAGCAAAGATTCCCAGGAAAGGAAATCTGAGCAGCCCTTAAACATAGGAAAAGATGCCCATCCTCGCCAAGGGGAGAGAATGACAAGTGGAAACCACGAAGCTGTATCACTGTCCATGTGCAATGGCCCGGCAGAGAAAACCACATGTGGATGTACCCGGTGAGGGCGAGGCCGTGAGACACAGGCAGGTTCCCTACATAGCAGGTATGACTGTCAACTGCCATGGTCTCCTGGGAAGGGAATTTGGCAGTGAGACCAAAATGAGACACGCCCATATTCTCGGACATAGAAATTCCAATTCTGGATTTCTCCTCTGGTGCACTTGGATGGGGTTGAAATGATATCTGCACAAAGCTAGCCATTGAAACATTCTTTAAGAGCAAAAGGATTAAGTTGAGGAGCTGGGGACAAACGAAATGTCCATTAAAAGGGGACTGTTTCAATCAGTTACAGTAGAGACATACAATGCAATATTCTGTGGCTAATAAAAGTCTAACATTGAAGCCGGCTGCAGTGGCTCACACCTGTAATCCCAGCACTTTGGGAGGCTGAGGGGGGGGGTGGATCACCTGAGGTCAGGAGTTCGAGACCAGCCTGGCCAATATGGTGAAACCCTGTCTACTAAAAATACAAAAAAAATTAGCCATGCATGGTGGCACACACCTGTAATTCCAGCTACTTGGGAGGCTGAGGCAAGAGAATCGCTCGAACCTGGGAAGCAGAGTGAAACTCTGTCTCAGCGGAAAAAAAAAAAAAAAGTCTAACATTGGTTAGGTACAATGGCTCATGCCTGTAATTTCAGCACTTTGGGAGGCTGAGGTGGGAGGATCACTTGAGTCCAGAAGTTTGAGACCAGCCTGGGCAACAAGGTGTAACCCAGACTCTACTAAAAATACAAAAATTAGCCAGGTGTAATGGCACATGCCTGTAGTCTCAGCTACCTGGGAGGCTGAGGTGGGAGGATTGCTTAAGCCCAGGAGGTTGAGGCTGCAGTGAGCCATGACTGCACCACTGCACTCAACCTGAGCGACAGTGTGAGAACTTGTTTTAAAAAAGTAAAGAAAAAAAAGTATAACAATTGAGTGTACTGGGCATTATTTTAAGTCTTGTGTGTTTCAGTACTCAATTATCTCATCAATGCTGAAGTACATATTTGGGTATATTGTCACCTTCACAGATGAAGAAACTGAAGTACAAAAAAGGGTAGTAACTTGCCCAGTGATACACAGCTAATAAGTGGCAGGGTTAGTATTAGGTGAGAAAAATCACAGTATAGAACAGTGTGTATAGCCTGCTCCCATACTCAGTACAAAAGACAGCGAAAGATTGGACTGAGCACAGCAGCTCGTGCCTGTAATCCTAGCACTTTGGGAGGCTGAGGTGGGTGGACTGCTTGGGCCTGGCAGTTTGAGACCAGACTGGGCAACATAGCGAAACAACATCTCTATAAAAAAAACCCACAAAAAACAACAAAAACAAACATACGGTGGGCATGGTGGTGTGCGTCTGTGGTCCCAGCTACTCGGGAGGCGATTATCACTAAAAATACAAAAATTAGCTGAGCCTGATGGAGTGCCTGTAATCCCAGCTACTTGGGAGGCTGAGGCAGCAGACTAGCTTGAACCCCAGGAGGTGGAGGTTTCAATGAGCCGAGATCGCACTATTGCACTTCAGCCTGGGGACAAGAGTGAAATTCCATTTAAAAAAAAAAAAAAAGAAGGATGCAAAATATCAAATTCAGAAGTGTGTGAGATTGAGTTTCACTCTTGTCACTGAGACTGGAGTGCAATGGCACCATCTTGTCTCACTTCAACCTCCACCTCCCGGGTTCAAGTGATTCTCCTGCCTCAGCCTCCCAAGTAGCTGGGATTACAGGAATGTGCCACCATGCCCAGCTAATTTTTCGTATTTTTAGCAGAGGTGGGGTTTCGCCCTATTGGCCAGGCTGGTCTCGAACTCCTGACCTCAGGTGATCCACCTGCCTCAGCCTCTCAAAGTGCTGGGATTACAGGTGTGAGCCACTGTGCCCAGCCTCAAATTCATAATTTTTATATCGCTTATATGTATGATCACATTTCGGATATACTGAGTTACATAAAGTCTGTATTATTAAAATTAAGTCCACCTGTCACTTTTTACCATTTTTTTGAAAAAGCTAGTCGAGCACTATTCACAATAAGCAAGACACGGGATCAACCCAAGTGTCTATCAATGAATGAATGAAAACAATGTGGTACTTCTATACAATGAAATGTCATTCAGGAGTCAGGCACCGTGGCAAGGCACGGCCTTGCTGATACCTTGATTTCCGCTTTCTGTTCTCCACAACTGTGAGAGAATACATTCCTGTTGTTTTAAGCCATTCAGTTTGTGGCTATCTCTTATGGCAACCCAAGGAAACAAAGACAATCACTACAGGCAAATCACTCTGGGCTTTGATTTTCTCACCTGTGACCTGTGAGGTTTGATTATACTGGTGGTTCTGAACCCAAGACCATGGGCCAGTCTGTGAGGGGATCATACAGAATACCTACATGTCAGCTGGAGGGTCTCAGTCAGGGGTGCTTTTACCTCCAGAAAACATTTGGCAATGCCTGGAGATATTTTTGGTTTTCACGACTCAATGGGAAAGGGAGAGCAGGGGATTACTATTGGCATTCAAAGGGCAGGGGCCAGGGATGCTATTAAACACCCTCTAATGCACAACCAAAAATTATTCAACCCAACATGTCAGCAGTGCTGAGACTGAGAAACTCTGATGTATGCAGTCATCCCCCCGTATCCATGAGGCACTAGTTTCAGGATTTTCCTGTGAATACCAAAATGCCCAGATGCTTAAGGCCCTTCTATAAAATGGCCTAGTATTTGCATGTAAGCTACACACATCCTCCTGTATACTCTAAATCATCTCTATTTATTTATTTACTTAGAGATGAACTCTTACTCTGTCACCCAGGCTGGAGTGCAATGGCATAGTCTCAGCTCACTGCAACCTCCGCCTCCTGGGTTCAAGCAATTCTCCTGCCTCAGCCTCCCGATTAGCTGGGATTACAGGCGCCCACCACTACACCCAGCTAATTTTTGTGTTTTTAGTAGGGACGGAGTTTTACCATGTTAGTCAGGCTGGTCTCGAACTCGTGACTTCAGGTGATCTGCCTGCCTCGGCCTCCCAAAGTGCTGGGATTGCAGGTGTGAGCCACTGTGCCTAGCCTCTAGATTACTTATAACAGAGGTACCAGTCCATGGCCTGTTAGGAACCAGGCTGCAGAGCAAAAGGTGAGCAACAGGCGAGCAAGCAAAGCTTCCTCTGTATTTACAGTCACTTCCTATGGCTTGCATTACTACCGGAGCTCCGCCTCCTGTCAGATTAGTGGCCACGTTAGATTCTCATAGGAGCGTGAACCCTACTGTGAACTGTATACGTGAAGGATCTAGATTGTTGATGATCTGTCACTGTCTTCCATCACCCGCAGATGAGACTGTCTAGTTGCAGGAAAACAAGCTTAGGGCTCCCACTGATTCTACATTACGGTGAGTTGTATAATAATTTCATTATATATTACAGTGTGATGATAGAAATAAAGGACACAATAAATGTAATGCATTTGAACCATCCTAAAACCATCCCCCTACCACCCGGGCTGTGGAAAAATTGTGTTCTGCAAAACTGGTCTCTCATGCCAAAAAGGTTGGGTACCACTGACTTATAATACCTAATACAACAAAGTGGGGGGATCACTCGAGGTTAGGAGTTCAAGACCAGCCTGGCCAAGAGGGTGAAACCCCATCTCTACTCAAAATACAAAAAAAACTAGCTGGGCATGATGGTGCACGCCTGTAATCCCAGCTACTGGAGAGGCTGAGGTTGCAGTGAACCAGGATTGTTCCATTGCACTCCAGCCTGGTAAACAGAGCAAAATTCCGTCTCAAAAAAAACAAAAAACAAAAAACAAAAAAAACCGCCAAACTGAAAACAAATATTGTAAATGTTACGTTAATAGTTGTTTATACTGTGTGTTTTACGTATATCACTTTTTATCATAGTCTTGTTTTTTTTAGTTTTTTTTTTTTCCAACTGTTTTCCAGCCCTGGTTGTTTTGAGTCTGCAGACATGGTTATGGAGGGCCAACTGTACTATGTGCTTTTTACAAGCAAAATGTTATTGAGGGCAGACCTGCTATCATGCTAATAATATCCACACTTTGAGAGGCCAAGGCCAGAGGATAGCTTGAGCGCAGGAGTTTGAGACCAGCCTGGGCAACAGTGAGACCCTGTCTCTACAACGACAACAACATCAACAATAACAACAACAACAAAAAGTGTTATTGAATCTTCACAGCTACCCCCTTAGGCAGTTATTATTAGTACTATTTTTCCTATTTTACAGATGAATAAATTGTAACTAAGAGAAGTGAAGTGATTTCTCCAAGGTTACAGAACTAAACAGTGGTAGAGCTGGGATACGAGTTTTTGTTTTGTTTGTGAGATGGGGTGTCACTCTGTTGCACAGGCTAGGGTGCAGTCATGTGATCACAGCTCAACCTTTCCAGGCTAAAGTGGTCCTCCCACCTCAGCCTCCCAAGTAGCTGGGACTACAGGTGTGCAGCATCACACATGGCTAATTGTTGTATCTTTTTGTAGAGACAAGATCTGTGTTGCCCAGGCTGTTCTCGAACTCCAGGCTGAAGCAATCCACCAGTATATTGGCCTTGCTAAGTATTGGGATTACAGGCATTAACCACTGTGCTCAGCCTCCTTTTTTTTTTTTTTTTTTTTTTGAGGAGGACTCTTGCTCTGTCACCCAGGCTGGAGTGCAGTGGCGCGATCTCAGCTCATTGCAACCTCTGCCTCCCAGGTTCAAGCGATTCTCCTGCCTCAACCTCCTGAGTAGCTGGGACTACTGGTGTGTGCTACCATGCCCAGCTAATTTTTGTATTTTTAGTAGAGACAGGGTTTCATTATGTTGGCCAGGATGGTCTCCATCTCTTGACCTCGTGATCCACCTGCCTTGGCCTCCCAAAGTGTTGGGATTACCGGCATGCGTCACCACATCCAGCTGAGATTGGGTCTTAAAAAAAAAAGAAAGAAAGAAAATAATGTTACTTTTATGAAAAAAGTTTTCCAAAACAAAAAATTTAGTGAAAAGAGTAACATTTTTTACTTCTTTTTTCTTGCTAATCCCTCTAATACCTTGCTTTATAGATGATGGCGAGATATACACAGCAGCTTCTACATTTACTTTGTTGTGATATCATGTCACGCAGCCTCTGGAAAATCCCACTGTACTTGTGATTGACTACAAGTGAAAATGACAAATAAAGCCTTAATGTTATTTATTATGAAAGAGTCTTAATCTTGTGAACTTCCTGAAAAAGATGTTCCTGAATTGTCTGCTGACCGCAATTCTAGGGTTCTCTCCTAAAAGATATAGAAAGGATGGCAGGAGAAGATGGGAGATGGATCTCCAATCCAGTGTCTCCCCATATTCATCTTTTGTGTACCATCTTAGCAATTTCTACCAAGTCTAAGGAGTCAAATGTTTTACTTAACATGCATATAGGCTGGGCGTGGTGGCTCACGCCTGTAATCCCAGCACTTTGGGAGGCCGAGACGGGCGGATCACGAGGTCAGGAGATCGAGACCATCCTGACGAACACGGTGAAACCCCGTCTCTACTAGAAAATAACAAAAAACTAGGGCCGGGGCGAGGGCCTGGCGGCGCCCCTGTAGTCCCAGCTACTTGCGGAGGCTGGAGCCAGCGCGAGAATGGGCTGCTGCTGAACCCGGCGCCAGGAGGCGGAGCCCTTGCAGTGAGCCTGCAGATCCGGCCACTGCCCCCACTCCAGCCCTTGCGCGACAAGCCAAGACTCCATCTCAAAAAAGCAGAAAATAAATTAAATAAATAAATAAATAAAAATAAAATTCTAGGTAAGCACTCTAATCTGCTAAAGGCTATGCAGCTGAGGCTTGCTGTCTGTTCAACATGGGAAATTAATAAGTGTGGAGAGGTGATAAAGATCTATTAGCACCAGAGACTTTCTCCTTAATGTAATCCAAAAGATTGAAGATGAACCCCTGTAGCATTATTTATTGTTATTATCTTTTGAGACAAAGTCTTGCTCTCCTGCCTCAGCCTCCCGAGAAAGTGGGATTAAAGGCGTGCCCGGCTAATTTTTGTATTTTAGTAGAGACAAGGTTTCACCATTTGCTGAGGCTGGTCTCAAACTCCTGGACTCAAGCAATCCTCCTACCTCAGCCTCCCAAAGTGCTGGGATTACAAGCATGAGCAACCACACCAGGCCTTACAGCATTATTTAATGCCACATCCACGTACCACCTAAATTATCTAGCTTATGGACAATAACAATCTTCGGAGCACACTTTGGAGCCATTCCTCACTCTGGGGAAACTGGCACTGCCAGAGTTTCTCAAAACATTTTCCATAGTGATTTGATAGGCATTAAACTGATCTCCTAATCCAAGATATTTTTTCAATCCTTATGCATTGAATGAAGAACAGTTTCACTTTTTTAGGACCAAAGATTGTTTACCAATAACTTACCTAATATTAAAATATGGTTTTAATGCCCATTTGCTTTAGGGCAAATAGGAGGGTTATAAAACCTCACTGGATAGATCCAAGAGAAGAAAAGAAAAAAAAGACTGGTTTTAAGCACAAAACGAGAATGCCTGATTAGCTTTTTGTTTTGTTTGGGTGACATCACATGTATCATTAGGCTAACAAAGTTCATTTGACACCTTATTTGTATGAGTTCTTGAGTTCCTTCCATATCTATTTTCCTGCAGTAGGGCTTTTTTTTTTTTTTTTTGAGACAGAGTCTCACTCTGTAGCCCAGGTTGAAGTACAGTGGCATGATCTCGGCTCACTGCAACCTCTGCCTCCCAGGTTCAAGCGATTCTTCTGCCTCAGCCTCCCGAGTAGCTGGGACTACAGGCACGTGCCACTATGCCCAGCTAATTTTTGTATTTTTTAGTAGAGACAGGGTTTCACCATATTCCACAGGCTGGTCTCCAACTCCTGACCTCGTGATCCGCCTGCCTCAGCCTCCCAAAGTGCTGGGATTACAGGCGTGGGGCACCGCGCCCAGCCGCGTTGGGGCTTTTAGAATTGAATTTACTGTCTGTGAGAGTTCTCTTCTATTTCAATTTTAGGGCTAAAGAATAAGGGGTTTTTTCTCCTCCAGGCAAACGAGATTAAATAAATATTTAAATTTTGTGTGAAATTTATCCAACATTTTCCACTCTTTGCTATTGCTTAAGTGCAAAGTTTTGTTTTTTTTTAAACATTATAATTGCTACTTAGAATTCTAAGCTGTAATTTTGCTGTTATGTAAATTACATCACTTCATAGTAAAACCAAGCAAATAGTATTCATTCCTTCCTCTGCCTTGGAAACTGATTCCTTCTGAAAATAACTGCAGAAACTAATGAAAGCAAGATCCAGTTCCTGCCTAGATCTAGCTGGTCTGATTTTCAGCCACTCCCCAGAGGAAATAACAGATAAAATGATGCAATACTGGCTAGCATTCCTGGCTCTGACAATCCAGGTGCTATGTGACTAATATATCAAGTGAAAAAAATATTTCCTTGATTAAAGTCATAATAACATATTATGTGTAATAACACAGGGAGTATAGATGACTCAGATTCCAGGAATAATAGAAATTGGTGGCTCAGCAACTTAAACCAGCTAGAGGGGATTGTTATGCCAGATGGGGGCTGGAGAAGGCTTGCCAATTGCACACTGAAGTTAAACAGAAGCCTAACTGAATTTGTATTCCTGGTTTTAAAAAAGTCTATTATGTACATCCAGCCAAAAAACCAGTGCCTTAAGATAAAAGGGTATTTTCTCTCAAACACTACATAGGTAGTCCAAGGCTTCAATGACTCTCCTTGGTCCCAAGCTGCTGCTTTTTTAATTTTTGATTTCTGAGACGGAGTCTCGCTCTGCCGCCCAAGCTGGAGTGCAGTGGCGCGATCTCGGCTCACTGCAAGCTCCGCCTCCCGGGTTCACGCCATTCTCCTGGCTCAGCCTCCCGTGTAGCTGGGACCACAGGCACCCACCACAACGCCCGGCTAATTTTTTGTATTTTTCAGTAGACACGGGGTTTCACCGTGTTAGCCAGGATGTCTCAATCTCCTGACCTCGTGATCCGCCCGCCTCGGCCTCCCAAAGTGCTGGGATTACAGGCGTGAGCCACTGCGCCCAGCCCCAAGCTGCTTCCTTCTTGGCTCTCGGCTTTGCAGAGACGAATGACCTCATGGTCCAAGATGGCGGCGTCCAAGTTCCAGCAGCGAGACGGAGTAAGGAACAAAGTAAAAGAAAGCAAACATACCCACCCGAGACTTCACACTTCCGTTTATATCCCATTGGCCGGAACGTACTCACGTGACCTTACCTAAACTACAAGGGAGGCTTGGAAAGGCAGACTTTCTTTCAGAAAAAATCCAGCCCTGCTGAAAATTCAGTTCCATGGAAGAAAGAGACAAGATCTTGAGAGACAACTAGAAACTTTCATTAAAAAAACAAAGGTGACCCACTGCTGTAATCCAAGCACTTTGGGAGGCTGAGGCGGGTGGATCACCTGAGGTCAGGAGTTCGAGACCAGCCTGGCCAACATAGTGAAACCCCGTCTCTACTAAAAAAAAAAAAAAAAAAATTAGCTGGGCGTGGTGGCGCGCAACTGTAGTCCCAGCTACTCAGGAAGCTGAGGCAGGAGAATCTCTTGAACCCGGGTGGCGAAGGTTGCAGTGAACTGAGATCGTGCCACTGCTCTCCAGCCTGGGCAACAGAGTGAGACACCGTCTCAAAACAAAAACAAAAAAACAAAAAACCTTCTTTTTCTTATTTTTTTGAGTCAGAGTCTTGCTCTGTCACCCAGGCTGGAGTGCAGTGGCATGATCTTGGCTCACTGCAACCTCTGCCTCCCATGTCCAAGCAATTCTGCCGCAGTCTCCTGAGTAACTGGGACTACAGGTGCACCACTGCACCTGGCTAATTTTTGTATTTGTAGTTGAGATGGAATTTTGCCATGTTAGCCAGGCTGGTCTTGAACTCCTGACCTCAGGTCATCCACCCACCTCAACCTCCCAAAGTGCTGGGATGACAGGCGTGAGCCACTGTGCCCAGCCAATAAATTTTTATTGAGCACCTACTGTGTGCCAGGCACTGTTCTATGGGCTGAGATATACTGGCAAATAAAACAAAATCCCCTGTCCTCTTGGGTCTTACATCCTAGCAGGAAGGGAAAAACAATAAATAATAAATATAAGTAGTTACATTACTGCTACGGACTAAATGTTTGTGTCCCTCCAAAAATCACCTTTGAGAGGTGATTACATCACGAGGGTGGAGGCCTCATGAATGGAATGAGTGCCCTTATTAGAAGAGACACAAGAGCTTGCTCTTGCTTTCTGCTCTCTGCTATGTGAAGATACTAGAAGGTGGCCAGGTATGAACCAGGAAGTGCACCCTTAGTAGACACTGGATTTGCCAGTGCCTTCATCTGGGACTTCTCAACCTTCAGAGCTGTGAGAAATAAATTCTTGTTTTTTAAGCCACCCAGAGTCCAGGGCAGAGGCTCATGTTTGTAATTCCAGCACTTTGGGAGGCTGAGGCAGGAGGATTGCTTCACCCCAGGACGTCGAGGTTGCAATGAGCCAGGATCATGTCACTGTACTCCAGGCTGGTAACAGAGTGAGACCCTGTCTATTTAATAAATCAATCAATCAATAAATAAAGCCACCCAATCTATGGTAATTTGTTATAGCAGGCTGAATAAGCTAAAACAATTATATAGTGTATTAGAAAAAGTTATTAGATACAATAAATTATGTCTTTTCCTTCTTTTCTTTTTTTTTTTTTTTTTTTGAGACAGAGTCTCACTCTGTCACCCAGGCTGGAGTGCAGTGGCGTGATCTTGGCTCACTGCAACCTCCGCCTCCCGGCTCGAGCAGTTCTCCTGCCTTAACCTCCGAAGTAGCTGGGACTACAGGTGCCCGCCACCACACCGAGCTAATTTTTGTATTTTTAGTAGAGATGGAGTTTCGCCATGTTGGCCAGGCTAATCTCAAACTCCTGACCTAAAGTGATCCCCCCGCCTCGGCCTCCCAAAATACTGGGATTACAGGCGTAAGCCACCACATCTGGCCGATACAGTAAATTATCACAGTAAAAAAGAAAAATGAGGAAAGGGATGTGGAAGTGGAGAGAGGTAGTGGCAATTTTACATAGGTGGTCAGGGGATGGCCTCATTGAGAAGGTGACAGTTGTGCAGACTCAAAGAAAGGGAGTGAGGTCTGCAGAACTCCAGGAGATGAGGCTTCCAGGCAGAGGGAAGAACCAGAGGGACGGGCAAAGGACTGATATGGGGAAAGAGGCAGGGAGACCAGAGCTGGTTGAAGCAGAATGAATATTGAGAAGAGTAGAGGAAGCTGGGAAAATTGAGGGGAGTAGAGGAAGTAGGGTAAGTCAGAGGAAGCTGGTTCCTCCAGGGTGGGCTCTTACAGCTATCATAAGGACTTTGGCTCTTTCTCCGTGTGAAATGGGAGCTATTGCAGTGTTTGGAGTTGTAGGTTCTAAATGCATAGGGTTTATAAATAAATAGTCATTTCTCTATTGGAGAGAGGGCTAAACATTTAATAACTGCTGGGGTACATCATTTTAAAAATTTGAAGATCACGAACTGGACTTATTTTCTGCGTCTATGTAACAACAGCTGAGAAATAATGCCATTCTACTTCACTAAGTTTTCTTTTTTTTGAGACAGGGTCTCACTTTGTCATCCAGGGTGGAGTGCAGTGGCATGATCTCGGCTCACTGCAACCTCTGCCTCCCAGATAGAGGCAATTCTCCTGCCTCAGCCTCTCGAGTAGCTGGGATTATAGGTGCCCACCACCACACACGGCTAATTTTTGTATTTTTAGTAGAGACGGGGTTTTACCATGTTGGCCAGGCTGGTTTCGAACTCCTGACCTCAGATGATTCACCCACCTCAGCCTCCTAAAATGCTGGGATTACAGGCATGAGCCACTGCGCCCAGTACTACCTTTTATTTCTGATCAAAATTTTATTTATGAGCTATATTGGACAACCCTGGGTGACCATAATTATTACACTCATTTACATGTAGTGGGAGATCACTGTGGCCCAGTACTCTTCTAAGTCCTTTATTCAGATTAGCCTGTTGAATCCTCACAACCACTTTATTATTATTACTCATTTTATAGATGAGGAAACAGAGAGATGAAGTTACTTGCCCAAAGTCACACAGCTAGCAAGGGGTGAAGCTGGAGCTGAAACCCAGGCTTGTGCGTAGCCCCACGTTCTTCACACTATGCCAAACTGCCTCTGAGATGATTCAGAGGCTTGGTGTATCTCACAAACCAAATGAACCAAGACATGTATTCAACAGTGGCATCCTATTTAAGCCCGCTGGAAGTAAAGCACTGCTCTGAACAGGGAAGAGGGCTGCCACCTTTCTGGTCTGCAAGACTTTTTTTTTTTTGGAGACAGAGTCTTGCTCTGTCACCCAGGCTGGAGTGCAGTGGCGTGATCTCGGCTCACTGCAACCTCTGCCTCCCGGATTCAAGCAATTCTCGTGTCTCAGCCTCACGAGTAGCTGGGATTACAGGTGCATGATACCACACCTGGCTAATTTTTGTATTTTTAGTAGACTGGGTTTCACCATGTTGGCCAGGCTGGTCTCGAACACCTGATCTCAAGTGGTCTGCCTGCTTTGGCCTCCCAAAGTGCAGGGATTATAGGAGTGAGCCATCATGCTTAGCCAAGGTCTGCAAGTCTTGATATTGATAGGATTTGCTGATCCAACATCTGAGAGTCTATGTGTAGGACTGGACACGTCCTTGAGGATCATCATGATGGCCTCATGTTACCTGTTGTTCCTGGCAAAATGGCCCCATTCAAGTCCAGCTTCCTGGGTCCTCCCTCCTCTGTCCTTCATGCTGTCCTTATAGCTTGCTACTTAAAATCACTACTAATATGTCCAACTGAAATACAATAGAGAATAATGAATGCGGGCATAACCTTGGCTCAGGGAAGACTTGGGTTTGAGTTTTGGCTCTGGTGCTTCACAGCTGCATGACCTTGGGCAGGCCACTTAACCTCTCTGAGCCTTAGGTCCCTCAGTATAGATCTTACCTCAAAGGTTCTGGGGGGGGGGGGTTTTAATTAAGATCATGCATGTAAAAAGCACATAATAGAAGCTCCAGAGATGTTTCCTATTATCACTTTTAAACCTATGTAACCCATGTACTATTTTCCTGTAAAACCTGAATATAACTGTTCAGAAAAGCAGAAAACTAAAATTATAATCCAGAAATATTTGTACTTCAATACCTTGAGATGCTCCTGCCCTCCCCCCACTCTAGTAGTCAGTTCTGCTATAACCTTTATTGTGAAACACAAATTTGTTCCAATTGATTGATATATTAGGGAGCAATAGCATCTATGGACATAATATACATTTTACATTTGCTTATGTGCAAGTTCATTTGCAGGAAACTCTAGCTGAATACTGAAACTGCACCCAGGTAAACAGAATCACATAGGTATACACAAAATGCACACACCTATTCATCTCCAGGGACTTCTCTCACCACATGTTAGGAGCCACACTCATCTATACCCGGCCTCTCTCATTTCAGTTAATCTTCCATCGCTTCACGATGGCCCACAGGATGCAATTTTTTTAGAATCATATTTCCACAAGCAAACTTGAGGACTTTTTAAAAGTAAAGTGCCATTAATTTTAGCATTTATATACTTTTAAAGAATTTAGTATGTGTACAACTGTGCTAAAATTTTTATTGTGTGTATTTTGAGACACGGTCTTGTTCTGTCTCCACTGCTGACATGCAGTGGTGCAATCATGGCTCACTGCAGCCTCTACCTCCCACACTCAAGTAGTCCTCACCCCTTAGCCTCCCAAGTAGCTGGGATCACAGTCACACATTTGGATTTTTGGTAGAGACAGGGTTTCACCATGTTGCCCAGGCTGGTCTCTGACTCCTGAGTTCAAACAATGTGTTCGCCTTGGCCTCCCAAGGTGCTGGGATTACAGGTGTGAGCCACCCACCGTGCCTGGCCATGATTTTTATTAAGTTCCTGTCTTTTAAAAAATGCATCACTGATGAGGTTTTTGAGTGTAGGCCACCACCCCTATTTTCCATAAGCCCTGCAGTTTTATTGTGCAATGTTTTTTGCACAGTGATTTTAGGAATGCATGTGTCATCTTACAGAACTGACTGTGCTATGAAGCGAATTACATGTTCACTGTAGAAAATTAGAAAAGGGTTAATAAGGGAAAAGAAAAGGACAGCAAACTTCACCCATAGTTCCACTCCCCTAGAAGAAATCATATTCCTTGTTTTCTTTGCATCTGCACATAAATATACAACCATGCACACACCACAAGCATCATTTTTCTCTAGCTCTATCCCCTTCAAATGCAACAATGGATGCCAGGCACGGTGGCTCATGCCTGTAAATCCCAGCACTTTGGGAGGCCAAGGTGAATGGATCACCTGAGGTTGGGAGTTCAAGATCAGCCTGACCAACATGGGGAAACCCCATCTCTACTAAAATACAAAATTAGCTGGGCGTGGTGGCACATGCCTGTAATCCCAGCTACTCGGGAGGCTGAGGCAGGAGAATCGCTTGAACCCAGGATGCAGAGGTTGTGGTGAGCCGAGATGGTGCCACTGCACTCCAGCCTGGGCAACACAGCAAGACTTCGTCTTAAATAATAAAATAAAATATATGTATGTAAATAGAAATAGTCAAAATGCCAAAACAGCGTATTTTAATGCCTTCAGCATAAACATATTTGTTTATATTTAATAAATAACACCTTGTTATATTTAAATATATAACACATTACATGGCTTGTTTTATTTTGAGACAGTCTTGCTCTGTTGCCCATGCCAGAGTGCAGGGCACGATCTGGGTTCACTGCAATCTCCGCCTCCCAGGCTGAAGCGATTCTCCTGCCTCGGCCTTCTGAGTAGCTGGGAGTACAGGCATGCACCGCTATGCCTGGCTAATTTGTTTATTTTTATTATTATTATTTTTTTATTAGAGATGGGTTTTCACCATGTCGACCAGACTGGTCTCAAACTCCTGACCACAGGTGATCTGTCTGCCTTGGCTCCCCAAAGTGCTGGGATTACCACACCCAGCCACATTACATGTTTTATATTATGGATATGTGTGTATGTATGTATGTATTTATTTATTTAGAGACAGGGTCTTGCTCTGTCACCCAGACTGGAGTGCAATGGCACAATCACAGCTCACTGCAGCCTTGACCTCTTGAGCTCAAGCAGTCCTCCCAACTCAGCCTCACAAGTAGCTGGGACCACAGGCGTGCACTATAATACCTGGCTAATTTGTATTTTTATTTTTTGCAGATGAGGGTCTCACTGTGTTGCCCAGGCAGGTCTCCAACTCCTGGCCTCAAGTGATTCTCCTGCCTTGGCCTCCAAAAATGCTGGGATTATAGGCATAAGCCACCATATCCAGTCTATGTATATATTTAAAATGTGTACACTTAAAGCAGTGGTTCTCAACCAAGGACAATTTTTGCCTCACTCCACACCACCCCTAGGATGTTTTTAATGTCTGGAGACATTTTTTGTTGTCACAAGTGGGGGTGACGCCACTGGCATTCACTGGGTACAGAGCAGGGATGCTGCTAAGCAAATACCACACAACTGTTAAAATAGTATCTAGCATATGCTGAGTGCTGAGAATTTTACATTTATCTTCTCTTTTTAATCTTTTTATAACACTTTGAAAGGGGTAGAGACTCTTCGGTCATTCCTATTTGCAGATGAAGAAACTAAGGCAGACAGAGTTAGGGACCTTGTCCAGAATCACACAGCTAGTGAAAGGCAGAGTCAGGATTTGAACCCAGGCTCATCTGAATCCAGAGGCCAGGATCTTACCTACTGTGCTATTTGGCCTTGGAAAGCTGCCTTGGGTAATTTGTTAGGCAAAAATAGGTGAGTGTTAGACAAATTAATAAGCATGATTCTGTTATTGGAAAAGAACAAACCTTAGTGTGTACACTGCAGACAAATCAAACAGGATGAATATGCATCATGCTTTTGCCAGTGGTCCCTCTCTTGGTAGCATCAGTTTAGGGAGGCGTGCTCAGACATGTCACACACAAACACATCCCTTTCGTCTCCCATGGTAGCATCTCAGTGCAAACTGCACATTTTCCACAAAGCACTTTAGTACATCATATATTTTTATATTACCTTGTGAGGTTCTTTGATTAATACCTTTCACTCTTACTATACTGTTGGCTCCTTGAGAACAGCTTCTGTGCCTGTTTGTTTCCTTATTTCCTCGGTTGAATCCTCAGGTTAGCCCAGAGCCCAGCATAGGAAGAATTCTCAATGCATATTTGCCAGATAGATAGGAAGATGGATGGTTGGGGTGAGACCATGGGAGACCTCTCCTTCCTACATGATAGACTATTAGAATGTTTGAATTTATTCACATCAAATGCATTGTTTTAAAATCAGAAAAAAATACTTTTTTTTTTTTTAATTTTGGAAACTATAGGTGCATGCCACCATGCCCAGCTAATTTTTGTATTTTTAGTAGAGACGGGGTTTTGCTATGTTGACCAGGCTGATCTTGAACTCCTGACCGTGTGATCCACCAGCCTCAGTCTCCCAAAGTGCTGGGATTACAGGCGTGAGCCACTGTGCCTGGCCAACTATTTATATTAAAGATATATAAAAAATAGCAGGTGTAGTCCTAGTTACTTGGGAGGCCGAGGCAGGAGGATCCCTTGAGCCCAGGAGGTCGAGGCTGCAACGAGCCGTGATCGCACCACTGCACTCCATCCTGGGGGACAGAGTAAGACTGTGTCTCAAAAAAAAAAAGAAAAGAAAAGAAAAAAAATTATTATACTGTATTTTTTTTTTTTTCTTGAGACGGAGTCTTGCTCTGTTGCCCAGGCTAGAGTATAGTGGCACAAACTCGGCTCACTGCAACCTCCACCTCCTAGGTTCAAGAGATTCTTCTGCCTCAGCCTCCTGAGTAGCTGCGATTATAGACATCCACCACCACGCCCAGCTAATTTTTGTATTTTTAGTAGAGATGGAATTTTACCATGTTAGCCAGGCTGGTCTTGAACTCCTGACCTCATGATCTGCCCGTCTTGGCATCCCAAAGTGCTGAGATTACAGGTGTGAGCCACTGTGCCCGGCCTATTATACTGTATCTTTTTATTTTTTTTGACACAGAGTCTCGCTCTGTCTCCCAGGCTGGAGTGCAGTGGTGCGATCTTGGGCTAATTTTTGTATTTTTAGTAGAGACGGGGTTTCACCGTGTTGGTCAGGACGGTCTCGATCTCCTGACCTCGTGATCCGCCCACCTCAACCTCCCAAAGTGCTGGGATTACAGGCGAGAGCCACCGCGCCCAGCCTATACTGTATCTTAACTATCTTTTCTATGTTTAGATATGTTTGGAGGCACAAATACCACTGTGTCACCATTGCCTACAGTATTCAGAACAGGCACATGCTGTACAGTTTGTAGCCCAGGAGCAATAGGCCATATTGTCTAGCCTGAGTGTGTAGTAGGCTGCACCGTCTAGGTCTGTGTAAGTACAGTCTAAAATGTTCCCACAACAGTGAAATTGCCAAATGACACATTTCTCAGAACAGAAATATTATTCCTTTTTAAGGAAAACATAATGAGGACAGTCAAAAAAGTTTAAGAGAAACAAAAAGCCATGTATGTGGGAAGGAGAAATCTAAGTAAACAAAAGGCAGTCTGAAATATAAGTAAAAGTGATATGGTTTCTAATTTCCACCAAAGCAAAATGTGGACCAGATGGGGTTAGGGGGTGAGCCGGCCCCATAGAGGAATGCAGTTTGCTTTGGGGAGAGTAAGCTATTTCTTGTGTTTATGTGTGTTTCTGTGTGGGTGTCTGTGGGGGTCTTTGTGTCTGTGTGTGTGTGTGTCTGTGTGTCTTTCTCATTTCAGTCAATTGACTGAAATGTCATTATGCAGCATATCACTGTCAATGTTCATGTATTTTTTAGGTTTCAGTTGTTTTTATATCTTATATAATGTATTACACTTATATGTGAATATTTTATCTTATCCATTGTAGGGACAGTCTGTGTGTGTGTGTGTGTGTGTGTGTGTGTGAGCAACAGAGGTTGGGGAAGGAGGAAATGTGGCCAAAACGATTTTGTGGCCAATGACCCCTTGGTAAAGGCACACACAGGCATGTTTGGAAACACTTATGGGAAGAAAACTATCCCTGCAGGTACACACCCACTTTCAGATCATATAAATCTCACTTTTCCCCTTACACAAAAGATGCAGGAAGCACTTGAGGAGGGTGTCTCCCCAGCCTGAACAATGAGTCTTTTCCTACCCTTGTTCCGTGTCTGAGTTTCCATTCCCAGGGGCAGAGTCTGGGGCTGGGAAGGGCTGCTTGTCAGGGAGCCTGAGGGTGAAAGCAAAGAGGCTTTGGTCTGTCTGGAGGAGGCGGGGCGGGAATGCTGATGGACATCAGTGATAACAGCTGACACCTGCCGTACCCTGTCCTAAGCATACCACATCAACTGGCTCCTTTCACCCTCAGAGAAAGCCCCGGAAGACAATATAATTATGCCTATTCTACAGGTGAGGAAACAGAGGCACCGAAAGGAGAAATCACAGGTTCCACAGCTTGCAAGGGACACAGCTGAGATTTGAACCTGGTCAGCTGCCTCCGGAGTCCAAGCTTTACCCTCAACCGGTGGATCTCAAGAGTGGTAGAGAGTGTGTGGGTATTTTGACCCCTAGAGCAGCAGTCCCCAACCTTTTTGGCACCAGGGACTGGTTTCCTGAAAGACGATTTTCTGCAGACTTGGGGAGGGGTGAGGGCGGAGCGGGGGATCGTTTCAAGATGATTCAAGCACATTGCATTTATTGTGCACTTTATTTCTATGATTATTTGATTGTGATATATAATGAAATACTTATACACCTCACCATAATTTAGAATCAGTGGGAGCCCTGAGCTTGTTTTCCTGCAACACGATGGTCCCATCTGGGGGTGATGGGAGACAGTGACAGATCTTCAGGTATTAGATTCTCATAAGTGGTGTGCAACCCAGATCCCCTGCATGTGTAGTTCACAATAGGGTTCGTGCTCCTATGATAATCTAGTGCCTGCAGTAAATACAGGTGAATCTTTGCTCGCTTGCCTGCCACTCACCTCCTGCTGTATGGCCCGGTTCCTACTGGTCTGTGGCCCAGGGGTTGGGGATGCCTGTGCGAGAGGACGTATGGCAATGTTTGGAGTCATTTTTAGTTGTCACAATTGGAGGATGCTGCTAGGATCTAGCAGGTAGAAGCTGAGATGCTACTGAACACATCACACAAGACGCACGACAGCTCCCTCCCCACCAAATCATCCACTGCAAATGTCAACAGTGCTGCTGTTAAAAACTCTGTCCTAGACTATTTTAGGAAAAGACTACTTTTCTTCTAGAACTCTAAAAAATCATTTTGTTTGCTTTCCAAATTACAAATCATACATGCTCATTGGAAACATAGAAACAATTAGATGTTTATAAAGGAAGACCTGAAAGATTCTCTCCACAGTTCCACACCCTGCCATAAACACTATCAACAGTGTGGCACATTCTGCTGCAGCCTTTTCTATTACAGACCTTTGTTACATTGTCAGTCTATTTACTTAGGTATTTATCTCTTTTCTCCCCTTTTCAAAATAGAAACCTACACATATTTTTCTTTTTTTCTTTTTTCTTTTCTTTTTTTTTGAGACAGGTTCTTGCTTTGTCGCCCAGGCTGGAGTGCAGTGGCAGATGTATTAGCCTGTTCTCATGCTGCTAATAAAAATCATACCTGAGACTGGGTAATTTATAAAGGAAAGAGGCTTAATGAACTCACAGTTCCACAGAGCTGGGCAGGCCTCACAGTTGTGGCAGAAGGCAAAGAGAAGTAAAAGCACATCATACACGGCTGCAGGAAAGCGAGCTCGTGTAGGGGAACTCCCATTTATAAAACCATGAGATCTCGTGAGACTTATTCACTATCACGAGAACGGTATGGGGGAAACCGCCCCCTGATTTAGGCATCTCCACCTGGCCCCGCTCTTGACACGTGGGGATTGTTACAATTCAAGGTGAGATCTGGGGACACAGCCAAACCATATCACACAATCATGGCTCACTGCAGCCTTGAACTCCTGGGCTTAACTGATCCTCCCACCTCAGCCTCCCAGGTAGCTAGGGCTACAGGCACACACCATCATGCCTGGCTAATGTTTTGTATTTTTTGTAGAGACAGGATCTTACTCTGTTGCCCAGGCTGGTCTTTAATTCCTGGACTCAAGCAATCCTCCCATCTAGGCCTCCCAAAGTGTTGAGATTACAGGCATGAGCCACTGTGCCTGGTTCATATTTTCCTTCATATCTTTTTCATTCAATGCTGAACTCCAAACCACAAACTTTTGCACCTGCTGTTCTTTCTTTCTGGAACATTCTTCCCCCAGGTATCTGTAGACCTGCATCCCTGGATGTATTAAAATCTGAGCATATCTCCTCCTTAAAAGGGAGCTCCCTGACTTCCCTCTGTAAACCATTTCCTCTTCCACCTCCTCTTCCTTTTTTTTTTTTTTTTTTTTGTTTGTTTTTTTGAACGGAGTCTCACTCTGTTGCCAGGCTGGAGTGCAGAGCTGCAATCTTGGCTCAATGCAACCTCCACCCACTGGGTTAAAGCGATTCTCCTGCCTCAGCCTCCTGAGTAGCTAGGATTACAGGCATGCGCCACTACACCCAGCTAATTTTTGTATTTTTGGTAGAGATGGGGTTTCACCATGTTGGCCAAGATGGTCTCGATCTCCTGACCTAATGATCCACTGCCCCGGCCTCCCAAAGTGCTGGGATTACAGGCATGAGCCACTGTGCCCAGCCTCTACCTCCTCTTCTTACCCAGTGTGACTTTTTCTTTTTTTTTGTTTTTTTTTGCAGGTCTCCTTTCTGACACGTAGGCAGATGTTTATTTCTTAGCTTGTTTGCTGGTTGTGGCCTTCCTAGAATGCTGGCTCCATGGTGGCAGAAATTGTGTCTGTCTTTCATAATGTGTGTCCCCAGCACCTAAAGCAGAGTCTGGCACCTAATAGACACTCAATAAATATCTATTATTGGCTGGGCACAGTGGCTCACGCCTGTAATCCCAGCACTTTGGGAGGCCAAGGCAGGCAGATCACTGGAGGTCAGGAGTTCGAGACCAGCCTGGCCAACATGGTGAAACTTCGTCTCTACCAAAGATACCTTTGGGTGTGGTGGCACGTGCCTGTAGTCCCAGCTATTTGGGGGGCTGAGGCATAAGAATCGCTTGAACCCAGGAGGCAGAGGTTGCAGTGGGCCAAGATCATGCCATTGCACTCCAGCCTGGGCAACAGGGTGAGACTCGGTCTCAAATAAATAAATAAATAAATAAATAAATAAATAAATAATATTATTTATTTATAATAAATATTTATTTATTTATTTATTATAATCAACAAATGGATAAATGAAAGAACAATGAATGTATCATATATATCCTTTGATGTCCATGTACGCAAATAAAACCATATCTCATTCTCTTTAATGGCTATCCATAATTCATTTTACTATTCTCTCTCTCTCTTTTTTTTTTTTTTTTTTGACATGGCTGGCTCTGTCACTCAGGCTGGAATGCAGTGCCGCAATTTCTGCTTACTGCAGCCTCCACTTCCCAGGCTCAAACCATCCTCCCATCTCGGCCTCCTGAGCAGCTGGGACTACAGGCACACACCACCATGCCTGCCTAATTTTTGGTAGGAACGGGGTCTCACCATGTTGCCCAGGCTGGTCTCAACTCCTGAGCTCAAGCAACCTGCCCATCTCAGTCTCTCAAAGTGCTGGGATTACAAGCCTGAGCCACCATATTTGGCCATTTGACTATTTTCAAGTTAATGAAAACATAAGTTGTCTGTATTTTTTCCTTTTGTGGGGGACAAATGGGAGTGATTTTATGAATCATGCCACAATGAGCATCTTATACACGTATTTATACACTTGTGCAGGAATTTCTGTAGGCCAGATTCCCAGAAGCAGAATTGTGGATCAAATGTAAACTTTTTATCAGAGTTGCTACAAATTTGAGTTCTAAAAGTAGAATGCCCTTTTCCTGTCTTTCCTCATCAGCACTGGATAATTAGAGCCAACATTAATTAACACTATGTTCTAAGCCCTTTACACGTGTTAATCTAATTCTTAGATAAATCAGAAAATGAAAATAGTGATTATAGAAAATGATTATATAGGACATGCTGAACACTGTCCTAAGTGTTTTTTGTTGTTGTTGTTGTTTTTTGTTTTTGTTTTGTTTTTGTTTTTTTTCTTGTTCTCTGTTTTTTGAGACAGAGTTTTGCTCTTGTTACCCAGGCTGGAGTGCAATGGTGTGATATCGGCTCACTGCAACCTCTGCCTTCGGGGTTCAAGCGATTCTCCTGCCTTAGGCTCCTGAGTATCTAGGATTACAGGCACATGCCACCACGCCTGGTTAGTTTTTGTATTTTTAGTAGAGACAAGGTTTCACCATGTTGGCCGGGCTGGTCTTGAACTCCTGACCTCAGGTGATCCGCCCACCTCGGCCTCCCAAAGCGCTGGGATTACAGGCGTGAGCCACCACCCCTGGCCCTAAGTGTTTTATATACATCATCTCACTTAGTCCTTGTAAAAATCCTCTGGGGTGGATACTACTATTATTATCATTTTACAGATGAGAAACTCAAGCATGAAACCTTAGGTCCAGTAATTTCTCCAGGATCCGACAGCCAAAAAGTGAGATAAGCCAGGTTGAATCAGAACGTCCAGTTATAGAGTCCTTACTGTAAACCGCTCTGCTCTCCTCCTCCATGAGTAAGAGCAATGATTGTCTCCATTTTACAGAGAGGAAAACTGAGGTACAAAGAAGCTAGGAAACTTGGCCAAAAATATTATCAATCTGTTTAATTGGTGCAAATGTGATGGGTGAGAAATGGTACCTTATGGTTCTACTCTCTAAAGATACCTCTTATTCTTTTCTTCTTTGAATTTGAAAACAACGTAATTCCTTATTCGGATAAAGTAAATTTCTCAACTGATAAAATATGTATCCTGTTTAAATATAAATGTCTGTAAAATGTGAATTCTTTTGCCATCTAGATCCAAATGATTAAAATAAATTCAGATTTCTTTTTACTCCTAAGATGCCTCTTAATAGGGACAGTCATGGTGGCTCACGCCTGTAATTCCAGCATTTTGGGAGACCAAGGTGGGCAGATCACCTGAGGTCGGGAGTTGGAGACCAGACTGAGCAACATGGAGAAACCCCTTCTCTATAAAAAAAAAAAAAATACAAAAATAGCCGGGTGTGGTGGTGGTGCATGCCTGTAATCCCAGCTACTCGGGAGGCTGAGGCAGGAGAATCACTTGAACCTGGGAGGCAGAGGTTGCAGTGAGACAAGATCGTGCCATTGCACTCCAGCCTGGGCAACAAGAGCGAAACTCCAGCTCAAAAAAAAATGCCTTTTAATTTTGTTGAGATTCATAGGCGTGAGCCACCGTGCCTGGCCCATACTTTTATTTTTATTTTAAAGAGATCGGGTCTCCCCCATATTGCCCAGGCTGGTCTTGAACTCCTGGGCTCAAGCTGTCTTCTCACCTCAGCTCAGCTCCCAAAAATGCTGGGATTACCGGCATGAGCCACCATGCCTGGCGTCCTTTTTTTTTTTTTTTTTTTTCCCCGAGACGGAGTCACCCTGTCGCCCAGGCTGGAGTGCAGTGGTGCGATCTCCGCTCACTGCAAGCTCAGCCTCCCGAGTAGCTGGGACTACAGGCGCCCACCACCACACCCAGCTAATTGTATTTTAGTAGAGACGGGGTTTCACCGTGTTAGCCAGGATGGTCTCGATCTCCTGACCTCGTGATCCACCCGCCTATATTTTTAAGTTAAAGTAATTTGTTTATTTTAAGAGGCAGTAATTTTCTTGAAAGATAAATCGCAAATAAATTTGTTGAGAGATAAGTCACAAAAATATTTGAATTTGCAAGTTTATAATTGCCGGAATGTAACGTGGTTTTCTGGGTTTGATCCTAGACAAGGATATTAGTGGAAAAACTGGGGAAATCCATGAAACCTGGAGTTTAGTTAATAGTATTTGTCCAATATTAATTTCTTAGTTTGGACAAAGGTACCCTTGGGAGGCAAGATGTTACTATTAGGGGAAGTGAGGTGACAAGAGGTCTCTGTATTAACTTTGCAACTTTTCTTTACATCTAACAATTATTCCAGATAAAAAGTATATTTTAAATGAGTGTTGAAGGCTATTTTTCAGATCTGTAAACACACTCCCAATGCGGTTACGCAAACATGGGAAACACCTGGCCATGGCCACATTATGGTAAAAAGAAAAAAAAGATCTCTGTGACCCTTCTGCTGGACAAAAGGGTATATTTAGCCTCCGATTTTTTGCAGTGACCTTTGCATTCTGAAATGAATTAGAGGTTTACGTGTAAGAATGTAAAGAGCAGGAAACCAGGAAGTTGATGGGGAACGACTTTCCTGTTATATTTCACTTGTTTACATACAGCAGCATCACCGAGAGCAGAGATTTTGCTAGATTATGTCGGCATCACACATCCCTGAGCCACCACTGGGGGCTGAAAGCAGCATGCACCACCCCCAACCAAATTGCTGGAAATTCTCATGTGAAATTTCAATCGCATGGTTTAGCTGTATTATTATTATTATTAGCTGGGTTATTACTATTATTATTAGCTGGGTTATTATTATTATTTTAGCTGAGTTATCTTAATTTGCTCTTTTTCTCTGGCTATTTTGATCTGAAATGAATTACTTATCTTTTCTCTTGTGGGCAGTAAAGAAGTTCTTTTATGTCTCAAATGCAATCTAAGATAAATTTTTGAAAGTAAACCATGCTCTTTGACAAATAACTTGGTATTCACCTCTCTTCATGGTAAACATTGGAAATGTGAACATCTGTTTGTCTCGTTTGTTCTTTAACAAATGTAACATTTTCAATATGGATAACAAAAAGTCCAATTTCAGAGAATTCTGCCTATCTGGCTCACCCCTCTATACCAGGATCTGATACAGCATCAGACACTCATATTTGTAGGCCAGACAAATAAAGAGGAAGAAAATATCATATAATATTCTTTCATTTAAGATCTTTAGGAAGGATAAAAGCACATTTCTCTGCAGGAATGTTAAAGTAGCATATTTGATAATGTGATTACAGGACAGTATGTGTTGCCTTTAATATTCATTTTTTAGGAATAGTCTTTATTCTAAGCCATTTCCATGTTAATTTGAGCAAGAGGTTATTTTCCACCTTATCACTCAAATCTGACAATGTTTGGCTTCTCAGAAATATCAAAATGCTTACATTTTGTTTTCATTCATGAAACAAATGTATGGGTTTTGGTTGGGCTTAGACTCAAATGACATTTTAAAACAGGAGCATATGTTTCAGGAGTAATTAGCGATTGTTTAATATAACGACCCTGCAGGCTGGAAAGGCTGCAGGTCAGAATTGTTAACAGGCAAAGCAATGAAAAATAGTAAAGCATTAGCAGATAGCATAAATAGTCAAATTTGACCTCCAAAGGTCAAGAGAGAACTAAATAATTTGGCTGCAGCACTGACTGATTTAAATCAATGCAATCCCAATTTCCTTTTTTGCCGGTTTGCCTTTGGTATTCCACGGTCTAGTACTTGCCAGGAGTCAGGAGAGAGAACAGGGTAGGGTCTACTCAGTGATATAATTTTACTAAATGTGGGTGGTTTCAAGAGAAAAAATAGCCAAAAGTATTTCAAGGACCAAATGAAATTATTTAAAGAGAACGCCATTGTGTCCATCCCCTTAACTACTTGGTTTTGTTTCTCTAAGGATGATTTATGATGGTAACACTGATACAAATACATAATTAACCATGGGAGCATTTTGCATCTCGGGTTTCCCACATTTTTTCTCGTTTGTAGGCTTCTTAGATTTAGAATTATACCTTTACCCTATGAAACTGAAAAAATCAGCAAGATTTGTAAATTGCTAGACCAAATAAGTTTTATCTTTTTAAAAGTGTGAAAAAATGATCCCCTAAATTCTTTTGGATTTCTACCTAAATTTTTTATTTTAGTGGAATGATCCCCTCCCTCTTGACTGCTTCTGTCTTCTATTTTTTCATGTAGGATTACTCCTCTTCTTCATCTCTCCCTCAGATAATATGTGGCTTGCTCAAATTTATTTTTAAGGTACTATATCCTGTTTTGATCAGGAAAAGTATATTTTAAAGAAAAAAAATTCTTTTGGTGATTACAAAATCACTTTAAGACCCAGGGGGAACTATGCCTCAGTGACAAAACAAATTTGCCACAAATCATTGTACAAAAGAACAGCAGGACCTAAGCCTAAACTCAGGGACCGCTCCCATTCATCTTTCATTTGTTTTGGAAACTCCACCCTCCTCCTGCCATGTTCAATATCTAATTGGCATTCTGACCCTTCAGATAACTCAACATCTGCTACTCTGATGCATCTTGGAAACTCTTTGTTCCCGTAAGGCGGAGTTCAAGGGGCTCTCTTCACTGATGCACAAGATTCATGCAAGCCATTGTGTATGCAGCTTCTGGTGCTGAATGGAGACAAAACTTTTGCAAGCCAATATGAAAAATGAAGCAACTCTCATATTCTAACCAAATAATCTTCAGCAGGGTTAAAATTATGCATGGGTGGAGAAGACAGCAGTGCATTAACCAAACAATTAAGCTTCTCTTCTTTCATAAGCAATTTAAGGCTGGAATCCACATATCTATTTTTACTTTGACTTGTTTGCATATTTTGGCCTGATAGCCTATGTTTTTCTCTATTATGAGGCAACATATGTACCGATGTTTAATCTCCTAAAACAGATTATGTCGATATAAACTGGGATTTTTTAAAGCAGAATCACACAGGTGATTGATTTTTTAATGCATTATTTCATTGAATCCAAGATAACTACAAACTGTACATTTTAGAATTATTTTACGTACTATAGAGAAAGAAAACTTATACTAACCAATCTGTGATATGCCTTTGATTCTAAGATGTAGGCCTAATATCTGAGATGTAAAAATGTGAAAAAATGTGTATCTGGGATTGATGCAATTTGGTAGTAGGTGCACACCCTAGCACAGTTTTGTGGGAGAGATTATGCAATTTATGTTTCTGTAATTTTTTTTTTTTTTTTTTTTTTTTTTTTT
>NW_016808980.1:2940313-2964978 GCF_001698545.2 Rhinopithecus bieti
GGAGTCTCGCTCTGTCGCCCAGGCTGGAGTGCAGTGGCCGGATCTCAGCTCACTGCAAGCTCCGCCTCCCGGGTTTTATGCCATTCTCCTGCCTCATCCTCCCAAGTAGCTGGAACTACAGGCGCCCGCCATCTCGCCCGGCTAATTTTTTGTATTTTTTAAGTGGAGACGGGGTTTCACTGTGTTAGCCAGGATGGTCTCGACCTCCTGACCTCGTGATCCGCCCGCCTCGGCCTCCCAAAGTGCTGGGATTACAGGCTTGAGCCACCGCGCCCGGCCATGTTTCTGTAATTTACCAGGAAACTTGCCACCTGCTTCAGCTGTGTTCCTTTCCTTTGGTGACTGGGTTTTGCTGAGGGATGTCCAATGGCTTTCCCCTACCCTTCGGTTTTGAGACTCATCCAAGGAAGATCCCCTGGTGCCACTTGCTAAGATTATGTACCCTGGGCTACAAGTCAGATCACAGTGTGGGCAACTGGTTTCCTTTTATTATTTTACTGGGCAGCTTGGTTAGGATCAGTTTTGTTATCTTCTGGGAAGAATTAAAAGACCCACAATGAGCTGAGAAGGGTTTAGGTGCTGTTTTTAAGTGTCAGCCATAATTCCCCCCATAATACTTGCACATGAAAGTTATCTTAAGTTTTGTACCAGCCTAGAAGATTCTACAATTCTATTGCTAATAGTTTAGGCTTCAGGAGAAGCCAACAAAAGAGCATGAGAAATAAGCCATCAGGAATGTAGGGAAGCTTTACTACAAAAAAAAAAAATCAAGTAACTGGGCTTGACATGGCAGCTCATGTCTGTAATCCCAGCACTTTGGGAGGCCAAGGCAGGAGGTCACTTGAGGCGAGGAGTTTGAGACCAGAATGGGCAGCAAAGCGAGAGCCCATCTCTACAAAAACAAACATAAAAATTATCTGGGGGTGGTGGCATGCACCCGTAGTCCCAGCTACTCGGGAGGCTGAGGTGGGAGGATCCTTTGAGGGCAGGAGTTCCAGGCTGCAGTGAGCTATGCTCATGCCACTGCACTCTAGCTGGGGCAACACAGTGAGACTCCATCTCTTTAAAAAAAAAAAAATCAAGTAACTGATTTTTTTTCCCCTTGGTTTAAATGGTCATGAGGAGTGTTATGTTTTGGTTCAAATCTCTGCTCTGCCTTTTTCTAGCTAGGAGACTTTTGGGCAACGGTTTGCATTTTTGTAATAGGGATCAATACTCACCTTGCAAAATGAAATGAGTTAGTGCATATAACATGTTTAGCTCAGTGTTCTGTGCATATTATTAATTGTGATTATTCCTGCTTTTGTTAGACACAGTCACTTTTGACCCAAAGCTGCCAAAATTTCATGCTGGTTCCCAAACAGATGCACTGTTCTCCTGCCATAGCCTGGAATTCCTCAACGGGTAAACTATCACTACCGTTATTAGGATTATTATGAGTAATGGGCTTTTCTTTGTCTCTGTCAGTCCTTCCTTCAAAACTGTAAATCAGTATTTTTCTATATCTAGCTGCAATAACTGCAAATTATCAGGCAAAATGTCTACATGTGCTCCTTTTCCTATTTCTTTTTTTTTTTTTTTGAGATGGAGTCTCACTTTGTCACTCAGTTTGAAGTGCAGTGACACAATCTCAGCTCACTGCAACCTTCGCCTCCAGTGTTCAAGCGATTCTCCTGTCTCAGTCTTCCGAGTAGCTGGGATTATAGGCATGCACCACCATGCCCAGCTAATTTTTGTATTTTTAGTAAAGATGGGGTTTTCACCGTGTTAGTCAGGCTGGTATCAAACTCCTGACCTCAGGTGATCCACCCGCCTTGGCCTCCCAAAGTGCTGGGATTATAGGCATGAGCCAGTACATCCCGCCACGCTTTCTTATTCCTAAGGCCTGTTTATGAGTATTATTTTCTAGGGCTTTTATTGTTTAAATGCTGGTCTTTCTTTCCTAGTAAGTTGAAACAGTTACATAATCAATGACCTATCTTTTGGTCTTCATCCATCATTGTCATCTTCTCACTATGAGCATTATTTGTTAAAATTTCCGAACAGGGTGAAACATCCTGGTAATCAGACATTTTGCTTTGGCTTGATACCTATATGAGGCCTTTCTGTGTGTGAACAGCTGGGGACAAAAAGATAAAAGAGACATAGTTTTTGCTGGGGAGAAACGCATAGCAGGGAGGGCAAAACTCCCAACCCAGCTATTTAATTTATTTACTTTTAGGACCTTTTAAAATATCTCATTAGCCACCAAACAAGCAGGGCTAGGACTAGAGGGAGGCAGAAAATTTAAGGGGCTGTAAAAAAAACCTCAGTAATCAAGATAAATAATATTTGATTGCAATGTTTTGCTCTGCCACTCTCTAGCTATGTGGCTTTAGACAAATTATTCACCTTTTGTGTCTAATCTGTGAAACGGGAGGAATGCTCACCTGAGTTGTTAAGGATTCAATGAGGTTCAGCATTTCCTGATCTGAAATGCTTGGGACCAGAAGTACTTCAGTTTTCGATATTTTCAGATTTTGGAATATTTCCATTATACTTGAATTCGAAAACCTGAAATCTGAAATCTCCAGGGAGCATTTCCTTTGAGAGTCATGTGGGTGATCAAGAAAGCTTCAGCCTTTGGAGCATTTTGGATTTGTGATTATTTAACCAGTAATACATACAATGCTCAGTGCCCAACAAAAGTCCATGATGAGCGAAATTCCAAAATTTTAGGTAAAGAACAAAATCTGTGAGCAAGGTTTCACTGAGTGAGTTTTGAAAAAAATCCAAATGGGTCATTTGGAGCGAAGTAACTAACGAGAATTCTGATGCCAAGTAAGGGCAGGCAAGCAAGGCTTGTGTGGATCGTCCCTGTCTCCTCTTTTTTCCTCTCCTTTGTTAAAAACAGGTATCAGGCTGGGCCAGGCCCGGTGGCTCACACTTGTAATCCCAGCACTTTGGGAGGCTGAGGCAGGCAGATCATGAGGTCAGGAGATCGAGACCATCCTGGCTAACACGGTGAAACCCCGTCTCTACTAAAAATGCAAAAAAATTAGCCGCGTGTGGTGGCGGGTGCCTGTAGTCCCAGCTACTCAGGGAGACTGAGGCAGGAGAATGGCTTGAACCCGGGAGGCAGAGCTTGCAGTGAGCCGAGATTGCACCACTGCACTCCAGCCTGGGTGACAGAGTGAGACTCTGTCTCAAAAACAAACAAACAAACAAAAACCAAAAAACAGGTATCAGGCTGGGCGCCGTGACTCACGCCTGTAATCCCAGCACTTTGGGAGGCCAAGGCAGGTGGATCACTTGAGTCAGGAGTTGAAGACCAGCCTGGACAACATGGTGAAACCCTGTCTCTATTAAAAATATAAAAATTAGCCAGGCATGTTGGCACCTGCCTGCAGTCCCAGCTACATAGGAGGCTGAGGCATGAGAATCACTTGAACCTGGGAGGTGGAGGTTGCAGTGAGCTGAGATGGTGCCACTGCACTCCAGCCTGGGTGACAAAGCAAGACTTCATCTGAAAAAAAAAGAGGGCTTGGCACAGTGGCTTATGCCTATAATCTCAGCACTTTGGGAGCCGAGATGGGTGGATAGCCTGAGGTCAGGAGTTCAAGGCCAGCCTGGCCAACATGGTGAAATCCCATCTCTACTAAAATACAAAAATTAGCTGGGTGTGGTGGTGGGTGCCTGTAATCCCAGCTACTCAGGAGGCTGAGGCAGGAGAATTGCTTGAACCCAGGAGGCAGAGGTTGCAGTGAGCCGAGATTGTGTCACTGCACCCCAGCCTGGGAACAGAGCAAGACTCCATCTCGAAAAGAAAAAAAAAAAAAAAGGCAGGGGAGGTATCAAGCAGTGCATAGGATCTAAACTTTGATTGTCTTGAGTTCAAATTCTGGATCTATGACTTATTAGCTGGGTGGCCTTAAGAAAGTTACTTAACCTCTCTGAACCACACTTTCCTCGTCTGTAAAAGAGGGGCAATGAAATAGATCCCACAAGAGGACTAAATGAGATCATCTGTGGAGAGCCAAGCACTCAGTCAGGGGCAGCGGTGTTGCTGACGAGACAGTGCAACCCAAAAAAGAAAACCGTCTTCTCAGTTTACTCAGCTTCTGCTTGCCACTGATGGTGCCGGCCACCACTTTCTGAAGGGCGTCTCTACCTCATCCATGCAGATAAGAATGTGTTCGTGGCTGGGCGTGGTGGCTCACACCTGTAATCCCAGCACTTTGGGAGGCCTAGGCAGGAGGATCACTTGAACCTAGGAGTTTAATACCAGCCCGGGCAACATAACGAGATCCCATCTCTACAGAAAATAAAAATTAGCCAAGCATAGTGGTGTGTGCCTGTAGTCCCAGCTCTACTCAGAAGGCTGAGGTGGGAGGATTGCTTGAGCCTGGGAGTTTGAGGCTGCAGTGAGCTGTGATTGCATCACTGCACTCCAGCCTGGGTGACAAACCGAGACCTTGTCTCAAAAAAAAAGAGACTGTGTTCATGATTGAGTGTACTTACAAAGCATGGCCAGGTCACAGAAGCAACTGACGCAGAGCTCTGAATTTTCATACCAACACTGACAATTTTTGGAACTTTTTTTTTTTTTTTTTTTTTAGACTACAGGTGTACACCACCACACCCGGCTAATTTTGTAGTTTTGTAGAGATGGGGTTTCAACACGTTGCCCAGGCTGGTCTTGAACTCCTGGGCTCAAGGGATCCACCTGCCTCAGCTTCTCAGAGTGCTGGGATTACAGGTGTGAGCCACACATCTGGCCTCTTTGGAACATTCGAGAAAGCTTATTATTACAATTATTATCATAATTGTTTTGGCAAAAATATTAGAACACACCTAAAAGTAGAATGAATAGTACTATGGACCCTCATAGGCCGTTATCCAGATTCAGTAATTAAGATTTTGCAACACTTACTTCAGAGAGTCTCCTCTCCTTACCCCACCTTTATATTTTAAAGCATATCACACTGTAGGATGACTACAGTTAATCAAAACATATTATATGGTTTCAAATAGTTAGGAGGAAGATTTTGAATATTCCCAGTGCAAAGAATGTTATAAAGATGATGGACATGACTAGCTATCCTGATCTGATCACTATACATTATATGCATCACAACATCACTATGTACCCCAAAAATGTGCTCAATTATTATTTTAAAAGTTTTTTAAAGGTGTATCATATAATTTAAAAAGTTTTTTAAAAATGCATCATTGGGCCAGGTGTGGTGGCTCACGCCTGTAATCCCAGCACTTTGGGAGGCTGAGGCGGGTGAATCACCTGAGGTCAGGAGTTCAAGACCAGCCTGGCCAACATGGTGAAACCCTGCCTCTACTAAAAATACAAAAAAAATTAGCCAGGCCTGGTGGCAGATGCCTGTAACCCCAGCTACTCGGGAGACTGAGGCAGGAGAATACTTGAACCTGGAAGGCAGAGGTTGCAGTGACCCGAGATTGCACCACTGCACTCCAGTCTGGGGAACAAGAGTGAAACTCCATCTCAAAAAAAAAAAAAAGAGGCCGGGCACGGTGGCTCACGCCTGTAATCCCAGCACTTTGGGAGGCCAAGGCAGGTGGATCATGAGGTCAGGAGTTTGAGACCAGCCTGGCTAAGATGGTGAAACCCTGTCTCTACTAAAAATACAAATACAAAAATTAGCCAGGCGTGGTGGCGCACGCCTGTAGTCCCAGCTACTTGGGAGGCTGAGGCAGGAGAATTGCTTGAACCCGGGAGGCGGAGGTTGTGGTGAGCCAAGATCGTGCCATTGCACTCCAGCCTGGGCGACAGGAGCAAAACTCCATCTAAAAAAAAAAAAATGCATCCTTGACTTCATGTCATTTTACCCTATACACTTAGTATTCATCAATGCTTTTAAAGTTTATTTAGGAAAACTCCCACACAATGCCATTATCACGTCCAACGAAACAATGACTCCTCGATATCATCTACTACCCAAAGGTCCTCAGCATCTCAAAAATGCCTGCTTTACCTGGATTTGATGGAATCAGGATCCAAGCAAGGTCTGCCCCACTGCATTTGGTTGTCAAATGAAACCCTTTTCTATAAGAACTCACAGCAGGCAACTGTTGAATTTCTAAACTCTTCAGTTTCCCTGACTCACAAGCACAGAACACAAGCAAACAAACAAAATCCCAACCTATTTTTCAAACATGTTATTCAAGGGGAAGAGTGTCAAGCCAGAGGCCCTGCAAGGAGCAGAAGGGGTGGTTAAGAAGCGTGTTGGGAGAGACTGTGTTCCTTCGCAGCATGGTGAGCCTCCCAGACTGGATCCAACCTCTTATCCAGGTGTTGGGCCTCAAGCCCACTTTAGCCGTTGTTTATCGCCCTCCCGTGGATTAATCCCCTGTCAGTTACGCCAGAGAAGCTCTGGAGAAGGCCTGCATAGCATCCCATGTGTCAAGGCCCCCTTTGATACACTTTATCTCCCCTTATCCCTTCAGACTCGCCATGACTCCTCTGCTGGTCATGGCCTCAGAGCTTTAGAATCTCTGCACGGTGACTGACATCCCTCCTATGGAGGAAAGGCAGGGGATTTTTCTTTTTCGGACAGAAATCATTGTTGATCTGATAAGATGTTTTTCAGGGAATCAAATGTCAAACTGGGAGCGCTGTGAGTCAGGGATGAAGTAGCAGTTACAGGACTAAGCAGCTTTGCCTATTCATTTTGACTGCAAGGACGCCTCCTTGGTCTTGTCAAAACTGTGGACCTCATTTTGTTTATTTATTTATTTATTTATTTTCGGTTGGGGAGAGGGTGATCCAGAAGAAGTGATGCATGAATAGGGTTTCAAATCCTTGTGGGGATTAACACATTGTCATATATTCAAATTTCAATGCTATACTATCGTATATATTCACCCGAGGAAAAAGGCAGGCTACTGCATTTTGTTGTACAATAAATATAAATGTAGTAATGTTAATTAATTAAACCAATGTGCTTGGTTGCATGTTGTTTTTAGTGGTGACTGCTGCTCTTATTAGTTTTCACACCTTTAACATGATTGTCTTACAATTTTAAATCAAAGTTTAATTATACAACCAATGCATAAATCCAATTTGTTCTGTAAAAACATACATGCTTCAGAAATAAAGCTAAAAGTCTTTGATTACCATCCCTAAATTCATTCCTCATCCCCTTAAGAGGGAGCAGTTGCTATCAGGTTGCTATATACAAATAACAGACTTTTTTTCTTTTTTGAGATGGAGTTTCGCTCTTGTTGCCCAGGCTAGAGTGCAATGGCACGATCTCAGCTCACTGCAACCTCCACCTCCCAGGTTCTAGAGATTCTCCTGCCTCAGCCTCCAGAGTAGCTGGGATTACAGGCATGCACCACCACGCCCAGCTAATTTTTGTATTTTTAATAGAGATGGGGTTTCCCCATGTTGGTCAGGCTGTTCTCCAACTCCCAACCTTAGATGATCTGCCCGCCTCGGCCTCCCAAAGTGCTGGGATTACAGGTGTGAGCCACCACACTCGGCCCAGACCTTTATTTCTATGCAAGTACATCCATATATATGTTTTAGGCTTAATTCAGAAATTCTTCCTGGAGTCAGTATATGCATGCTTCATAATTTTTGCCTCCTAAAAAAAAAAAAAAAACATGGTAATGCATTTCAGGAGCTATTGTCAAAAAGTGTTAATACACCAATTTGTTGATGCATTGTACAAAATCTAGCCAGCTGCACACATCTTGGTAGGTATACCCAAATGAACCACTCTCGTTCCCTCTGGAACAAAATTGGAATTGTTAGACAGAATTCCAATATGATACTGAACATCAACATGTTCAAACAAATGCTGAAAATGGCAATTCTATTCTCTCACCTCCAGCCTTAAATCTTGGGTTCCTAAAATTGACCATCAAAGTTGAATGAAAATAAATTTTCCTAAAGCAAGGAACCCCATTCACCTAACTTCCATCCTCTCTTGTTAATAACATTTTGCATTATTTTGCCCCATTTATTAAACGTATTGAAGAGAAGATGAAACTGGAATAAGATCATTCTTAACCAATATGTTGAGTTTTCTAGTGAAAAACAGAATTTTTTGAGTATATATAAATTCTGCTGCCTTTAAGTGATACTTGTCCATTATTAAATTCCTGATACCATGCATCCCTGCCACAAAAACAGGATTAGGAAAGTAAAACAGTCAGACACAGATGTGTTTAATTTCCTCCTAATATAAAGCATCAGAAACCCAAGTTTGCATAATTCTAATAAACATAATTATGGCTAACATATATTTCACATATCATTCAAGGCACTTTGCATGTATTATCTCATTTCTTGTCAAAATTACCCTAGGAGGTAGATACTACTACTCCAGAAATGCTAAATCTAAGCATTGGGTAAACTGAACAGGTCAATGTCCTCCCCTTGTCAGAGCTGACATTTTTAGGGGCAAATAGATTAATTAATAAGAAAACACATGAATACACCAAGTCCTCTCAAAGAGTGATTAGCGCTAAGAAGACCTAGTGGGACCATCTTTTATCTTTAGAAAGACAAAGCATGCAGTCATACTGCCTTTCTGTAGATGAAGACATTGAGGAGCTGAGAAATTGCCTAAGGCCACAAAGGTGACAAGCGGCAGGCAGAACTAAAGATGGCATCTATGAGTTTGTGACTTGTTGATGCAATTTTTGATGCATGGAAGATTGCATAATTATTATTGGATCCCTTCTCTTTCCCCCCACCTTCCCACTGGAAAACCAAATAAAGCTATCCCAACCCACCAAGTATAGATAATTTTTATATTTTTGTCAAAGCAAGAGGGTCAAAATGGTTCAATCACTGAACCACTATTTCTTGAGCAACTTCTGCATAGTTAGTTGCTGGGGATGGTTTAGTGATCTGGACAGACACACTCACACTAGAGTGCACCGTCTAGTGGGAGATGTGACAGTAAGCCTGAGAATGAAAGAACCAGTACGTATGATGAAGAGCAATGCATATGATGAAGAAGTAAAGTGGGAACTTGGGTAGAAAATGACTGCATGGGTGCATGTGAGGGTTTAGTAGGATGGTCAGGGAAGCCTCTCTGAGGAGATGAATTCTGAGCTGAAACCTGAATGATGAGATTATGCAAAAAAAAAAAAAAAAGGTGGGGGAAGCACATTCTAGGATGGGGGATTAGCACATACAAAGCCCCTGCTGTGGGAACCAGCTTGGCATGTTCAAGAATAGCAAGGAGGCCAGTGTGGCTGACAGAGGGAGGGAGGCAGACAGAGAGTCCAGATCAGAGGGTGCAGGTCCTTGTGGAGATTCTAAGGAGTGTGGACTGTATTTGAGGGACCATGGGAGTGATGTGATCCAATGAACACAAGTTGTGGTACAACACACTGTTGCATAGTGTTGACGTGGAACATCCCAGATAGTGAGGAATTTGGCACAAGAACTGCTGAATCTCAGGGTCTCAAAAAGTATAGCTAAGCCCTATCTTCTATAGGACACCCCCGCAGGGCTCCCAGACAGGCATCACGCAGATTCCAGTGGCTTTGAACACTTCACCCAAATTTATTTGTTTTTTAAAATTTTTATTCTTTTAGAGACAGGGTCTCACTCTGTTGCCCAGGCTGCAGTGCAGTGGTGCAATCATGGCTCACTGCAGCTTCAACTTCCTGGGTTCAAGTGATCCTCCTGCCTCAGCCTTCCAAGTAACTGGGACTACAGGTGTGCACCACCACACCCAGTTAATTTTAAAATTTTGGGGGGCCGGATGTGGTGGCTCACGCCTGTAATCCCAACACTTTGGGAGGTCGAGGCGAGTGGATCACGTGAGGTCAGGAGTTCAAGACCAGCCTGGCCAGCATGGCGAAATCCTGTCTCTACTAAAAATACAAAAGTTAGCCAGGCGTAATGGCAAGTGCCTGTAATCCCAGCTACTCTGGGGGCTGAGGCAGGAGAATCTCTTGAACCTGGGAGGTGGAGGTTGCAGCGGGTCAAGACCATGCCACTGCACTCCAGCTTGGGCGACAGAGCAAGGCTCTGTCTCAAAAAAAAAACAACTTTTTTTTGTAGAGACAGGGTCCCACTGTGTTGCCCAGTGAGCAACTCAAACACCTGGCCTCAAATGATCCTCCTGCTTTGGCCTCCCAAAGTGCTGGGATTACAGGTGTGAGCCACCACACCTGTAAACCTTGAAGGTGAGGCAGAAGAAGCTTGAGCAACACATTACGTTTTTCAGGATTCAGCTTTTATTGGCTACTACAGGTGATTTAGGTTCTGCTAAAATTACCATTTGAAGTATTAGAAATAAAAAAACCTAGAAGGAAAAAACGTAAATGACATGTAATAAGAGACTTTGGGGAATATTGAAATATGGCATTGTATATCCTAATGCATACTCTTTGAATAAGTTCACTGCATGAAAGGGCTCCCCAACAAACTGGCTCCATTGATCTCTTCTGAGGAGGGAACAGGAAACTGGGGACTGAAGGAGGACTTTTCCCTGCATACCCTTGTGCCTTTTAAGTTTTGTAACATAAGACTCTTTGGCCCTGCTTTAAAAAAAGGAAAGTTATATAAACAAATAAATGAATGTATTACCCATATTTTTATCAGTTAAATAGGCAGAACTGCTAATTGGTACAATGCCTTAAGCTGGTTTGGTTTTCGTTAGACTTTGAGAATACTTTTCCTTGTTATAATTCCACTGAACGCCTATCAAACACAGTCACTTGACTGAATTCTCTAGTAAAATAAAATCTTTCTTAATCAAAAGTGGAATGAATGACAAATAACACAAAAGTTAAACTATTAGTTGATTATACAGCGTGTTTAATCTATTGTATTCCTTAATGGATGTTTTCGTTGTTCCTGTTTAGCGAGAATTATATGAAATCATCACTAAGACCTCATTTACTTGGAGTGATTTATTTTGGGGAAAACCAGATGTTTGGGATGGCTGATAACGCATGAAAAGCTGCATTCTTTGCTGTTCGTTTTCTAAGGGTGTGTTAGGCAACGATGACAAATATTAAGGTACCACATTACTCTGTCTTACTGACATGCCTGTGACTGATCTTTTTTATCAGTTAGTTGAAAACACACACAAAGAAAGAAAATTTAATAAAAAGCTTTAAATGTGTGCACAGTTCAAAAAGTTAATTTAGATTTAGATTGCTAACCTATCCTTTGTGTCTAAAAGTTTTTAACAAAAACCTCACACACTAATACTACATACGCGCGTGTACACACACACACATACACACACTCCTACAATCTGTTGGAAATATTTCTAAAGGGCCACCTTGGGTGAGAAAAAAAACACGCTTTGGCTGCTTGGTTTGAATAAGTGGTATAATTGCTATTTGTCTATTTTTAAAATTCCAATTCTTATTGAATTAGGCACATGGACCCTGATGAAGTTGCAGGAAACAGCTGAACTACTTGTGTGGCTAATTCCAGAAATTCAAAGAAAATGCAAACTTGAACATGTCACATAACATGTTTATGGCAACATGCAGAAGGGAGATGGCCTTGGCCATTGACTTGATTTCTCTCCTTGCATCCAGATGATCCTGCAGGGGAAATGTGATGATTCTCCAAAAATTGAGCTGGGAGAGTCCAAGATCCACCAGGGCCCACCAGGGCCACCTGCCCCCTCAACTCTGCCACAACTGCGGGTTCAATCCCAGCACTGGGAAATTTCTCATCCAATGAAAGAAGGCTTCCAGTCTACCCTGGGGCTGCAGACCAGGCAACCCAAGGTACAGCTGAGCAATGATTCACTTGCCAGCCTTAGACTTATTTCTGCCCCTCTGGCACTGCTGGCCATACCTGAGTCTTCAAATTATGTTCTCCACGTGTTTTGAATGCAGACAGTGTCTCAGTGCCAAGTGCAGGCTGTACTTTGCCATCCAAAGATAACAGTATCATGGGGAGAGCTTCTCTCATCTTGCACAGAACTAAAAGTAAGACAATCTTTCAGCATTCAGAGATAGAAACTTCCAGACTTTTCTGAGCAAAACCTTATTTTTGATTTCCAGTGCTAGAAATAGAAAATGGTGGGCAGATCATCTGTCTCCACCAAAGGTCAGTTCTTTTGCTTTACGTCTTTTGACGAGAGTGTAATACATTAAAATATGTATCTCCAGCTGGGCGTGGTGGCTCAGGCCTGTAATCCCAGCACTTTGGGAGGCCAAGGCAGGCGGATCACCTGAGCTCAGGAGTTCGAGACCAGCCTGGCCAACGTGATGAAACCTCGTCTTTACTAAAAATACAAAAAATTAGCCGGGTGTGGTGGTGCATGCCTGTAATCCCAGCTACTTCGTAGGCTGAGGCAGGAGAATCGCTTGAACCCAGGAGGTGGAGGTTGCAGCGAGCCGAGACTGCGCCACTGCACTCCAGCCTGGGTGACAGGGTGGGACTCCATCTCAAAAATAAATAAATAAAATAAAATAAAATAGGTATCTCCTGTATTAACGCATGCTGTGGCTGTGGCAGGTGGCATTATGGGTGGGAGGACCACACCTGGCAGAGCATATAATGCTTTTATAAGGTGAGCCTGAGCACGCACATAGGGACTTCACTGGGGGTATTGAAGTTTCTCCTTTGTGTGTGTGTGTGTGTGTTTTGTTTTTGTTTGTTTGTTTGTTTGTTTTTGAGACGAAGTCTCGCTCTGTCGCTCAGGTTGGAGTGCAGTGGCACGATCTCGGCTCACTGCAAGTTCCACCTCCCGGGTTCACGCCATTCTCCTGCCTCAGCCTCCCGAGTAGCTGGGAGTACAGGCACACACCACCTCGCCCGGCTAATTATTTGTATTTCTATTAGAGATGGGGTTTCACCATGTTAGCCAGGATGGTCTCGATCTCCCGACCTCATGATCCACCTGCCTTGGCCTCCCAAAGTGCTGGGATTACAGGTGTGAGCCACCGCGCCTGGCCCTTTTTGTGTTTTTTAATGTGAGTGAGGGACTTTGATGGCTCCAACCACATGGCTGGGGAGTGAGGCCCCAGTGTACTCCAATGCAAGCACTGAGGCTGTGTCAACAAGACTAAACATAGTCGAAAGCTGAAAGATTCAGTAAGTCAACACTTCAGGGTTTGTGGAGGGAGGGAAAGACCATTGATGACTCAGCTTGAATAGGTTTCTCCCTTGAATTAATTTATTATTATTCTTTAAAAATCTACAAGAATGAGAGCAGCTGCTGCCTTGTGTCAGGCCTGGTTCTGAATGCTTTACAAACATGAACTCACCTACATCTCATGGTAACTTTTCTTATCCACATTTGAATGACGAGGGAAGCAAGTCTGAGAGGGATTGTAAACTGCTGGTCTACGACCCCCCTTTCACTCACAGGTGGATTTTTTTTTTTTTTTTTTTGAGACGGAGTCTCCCTCTGTTACCCAGGCTGGAGTGCAGTGGCGTGATCTTGGCTCACTGCAACCTCTGCCTCCCGGATTCAATTCTCCTGATTCAGCCTCCCAAGTAGCTGGGATTACAGGTGCCCACCACCACACCTGGCTAATAATTTGTATTTTTAGTAGAGACGGGGCTTCACCGTGTTGGCCAGGTTTGTCTCCATCTCCTAACTTCAGGTGATCCACCTGCCTCGACCTCCCAAAGTGCTGGGATGACAGCTATGAGCCACAGCGCCTGGTCCCGTAGATGGATTTTAACCTACAAAGAGTTTAGAAGGTTGGTAAAATTCACATGAAATGAAAAGTTCTGGCTTTTCTTTAAAAAATGGAAAAATCGGGTGGTTTTGGGTCTGCATTTCTGCATGGAGACCATTGGCTGGATCATGGGGGCAACAGCGAGAGGCTGACTGGCAAGACACACAGACACAGCCCCTGGAGACAGAATGGCCTTCGTCGTCACCAGAGTTCCTACCTGGCCCGCTGCACACATTTCTGACCTACGCCAGGGCCCCCTGAGATCACTGGAGTTGCGACCCTTATGTTTCAAGCAATTAGAGTTCATTGAAGTGGGCAGATCAGTGGCGGTGGTGATGGGGTCTGAAGAAATTGAGGAGGGAAATATTTGTTGAATGAATGAATGAATGAATGAATGAATGAATGAATGAATGAGTCCCTGGGCTTGGGTTGAGTTTTCTGAGTAGCCTGAAGGATAGAAAATACAATGAATGCCCTAATGTGATGGTCTGTGGCAGGGACTCTGGAGTCAGCCTGCTTGGATTCAAACCCCATCTTATTAGCTGCTGCACAGTGAACTCTGGACTTCAGGGTTCCCATCTGTAAAATGGGGAAAGTAGCTGTTCCTCCAGGTAGCTGCATGAACTAAATGGGATATCAAGTGTTAGGCACAATGCACGGTACACAATAGGTGTACAACAAATATTAGCTATGAAAGTCCTTTAAAAATGCACCTTTCGGGCCGAGTGTGGTGGCTCACGCCTGTAATCCCACTACTTTGGGAGGCCAAGGCAGGTGGATAACCCAAGGTTAGGAGTTCAACACCACCCTGGCCAACATGGTGAAACCCCATCTCTACTAAAAATACAAAAATATTAGCTAGGTGTGGTGGTAGGCACCCGTAATCCCAGTTACTCAGGAGGCTGAGACTTGAACCCAGGATGTGGAGGTTGCAGTGAGCTGAGATCGCACCACTGCACTCTAGCCTGGGCTATAAGAGCAAAATGCTGTCTCAAAAAAAAAAAAAAAAGTACCTTTTATGAAATTGAAACAAAGGTCTGTAGTTTAGTTAATAATAACATACCCAGGTTAGTTTCTTAACAGTGACATGTATCCCCAGTGAGGGGAAAGCAAGGAGGGGTATATGGGAACAGTCTGTACTGTCTTTGCAAGTTTTCTGTAAAACCCAACTTGTTCCACGATAAAAAGTGCACCTTGGTTGGACATGGTGGCTCAGGCCTGTAATCCCAGAAATTTGGAAGGCCGAGGTGGGCCTGACCAACATGATGAAACTCCGTCTCTACTAAAAGTATAACAAGTAGCCGGTGTGGTGGCATGCGCCTGTAGTCCCACCTACTTGGGAGGCTGAAGCAGGAGAATTGCTTGAACCCAGGAAGTGGAGGTTGCAGTGAGCCCAGATCGTACCACTGTACTCTAGCCTGGGCGACAGAATGAGACTCTGTTTCAAAAAAAAAAAAAAAAAAAAAAAAAAAGTGCACCTTTGGCGGTAAACTATGTACGTCTGGTTTCATCAATGCTTATGCCAAATATTTATTGAAATTAACATCTGCAAACGTACTCTCAGGTTTTCATGCATCGAGGCCATAAAATCTGTGTTTGTGAAATAATTTCCCAAATTGGTTTTTAAAATGCATGGCTATTTTGGGAAATACCACTTTCTATATCGTTGGCTGACCCAATGTCATGATATGTACAGGCACTAGTGAGCCATGGTGGGTATCAGAGCAGAGGTTGAGCAGCACCACAAAAGCTCCAAGTCGGGATGAATATCCTGGCTGAAACAAAGAGGTAGAATGAAGTCCAGAAATCAGACCAACTGGTTTGAGTCTCAATTATACGGCTGCCACCAGTGTGACCCAGAGCAAGTCACTTAGATTCTCAGAGACTTAGTCCCTCCATCTGTAGAATGGGCATAATCATAAGAGACATAAGACTTAACAGATTTAAACTTAAAAAAAAAAAGTACTTCTGGGCCAGGTGCGGTGGCTCATGCCTCTAATCCCAGCACTTTGGGAGGCTAAGGCAGGCAGATCACCTGAGGGTGGGAGTTCAAGACCAGCCTGACCAACATGGAGAAACCCCATCTCAACTAAAAATACAAAATTAGCCGGTGTGGTGGCGCATGCCTGTAATCCCAGCTACTCAGGAGGCTGAGGCAGGAGAATCACTTGAACCTGGGAGGTGGAGGTTTTGGTGAGCCAAGATCATGCCATGGTACTCCAGCCGGGGCAACAAAAGTGAAACGCCATCTCAAAAAAGAAAAAAAAGTTACTTCTAACAGGACTTAGGTTTAAAAAAAAAAAACAAAAAACAAAGTCAGCAGAAGTCTGACCTATTGAAAATACTTAATAAATAATAAAGTTGAGGTCAGGTGCAGTGGCTCACATCTGAAATCCCAGCACTTTGAAAGGCCGAGGCGGGCAGATCGCCTGAGGTCGGGAGTTTGAGTCCAGCCTGACCAACATGGAGAAACCCTGTCTCAACTAAAAATACAAAATTAGCCAGTGTGGTGGTGCGTGCATGTAATCCCAGCTACTTGGGAGGCTGAGGCAGGAGAATCACTTGAACCCAGCAGGCAGAGGTTGCAGTGAGCTGAGATTATGCCACTGCACTCCAGCCTGGCTGACGGAGCGAGACTCCATCTCAAGACAAAACAAAACAAAAATGCAAAATAATAATAATAATATAGTTGAGTGCTTCCATACCCCCACTTTTTTCTAGTACACTGTGTCTCATTATTATTCCCAAAACACAAATTAGAAAACACAGTATAAATAGAGGCCATGATGGCTTTGTTAGGCTTGTGAGGCTTAAGTTTCAGGGCCTCTTTCATAGCCCCAGCAGGGGTCTTAGCAATGTTGTCACATGGTGACATGTGTCTGTTAAATTTGCAAACATGAGGTGTTTTTATAGGCTTTGTTTTAGAGGCCCCCACCCCCTCCAATTGTAAAGTTTCAGGTTCCACAAAATCTAGATCTGTCCTGTATGGAGGAGAAGTACCAGCACAACAAACTCCACACAATCAACTTTTCCCTCTCTGGACGGGAATTCCGCGGCATCCAATGCCACTGTAATGAGAATGGGATCACTGGATTTGAGACTCGATTGGCTGGCTCCAGACTCCTTAGCTGTATGACTCCGGACACCTTCCCTGACCTCCCTGAGCCCTGCGGCCTCGTGAGTAATATGGGAATTAATCACGATAGCACACAACCAATCCTAGCAGACTCTCCATAGATGTATGTTTCTTAAAAATGGAAAATGGCCCTTTTCATAATGGGATTCCATGTGGAAACTATAAACATTGCATAATTCTTATGCATCTGTCTTTCTGTTCTTAAACTTGTGGCTGAAATACCCATCACTCAGATCATGCCTCCCAACTTGATTACCTTCAGATTCCAAAGGACAATGGCCTTCTATGACATGACAATAGCAGCTATCTCTTAGGAGGATAATCAAATAAGAGCATCTAATCCAGGAACACTGGAATGTGAGCTCTATGGGCACTGAAACCCCAACTAGGTGATTAGTGAATATCCCAGGGGCTGAAATAGACCAAGAAAACCAGAGACCATGAAGGCCCTGCACTTTTCTCTGCTTAACCCAGACTACAAGATCTCCCACATCCAGTTCTGATTGGCAGTTGAATGTAATGGTAAAGAATGCTCGTTGTGGAGCTGACAGGAGAACCTTGTTCAAATCCCAGATCTACCATTTATCATTTGTAGGACTCTGGGCAAATTGCTTAAAATTTCCTGGTCTCAGTTTCTTCATCTGTAAAATGAATATAATAGTACCTACCTTATTTGAGATTATACACAAACAGCTTTTAGCATAGTGCTTGCTGAACAGTAAGTGCTCAAGAAATGTTAGCTGTCAGTATCAGGCAGCAATAAGTGGCCACTATTTCCCTTCCCTCCCTCCCTCCCTCCCTCCCTCCTTCCTTCCTTCCTCCCTCCCTCCCTTCCTTCCTTCTTTCTTTTTGATGGAGTATTGCTCTGTTGCTCAGGCTGGAGTGTAGTGGCACAATCTCTGCTCACTGCAACCTTTGCCTCCCAGGTTCAAGTGATTCTCCTGCCCTAGCCTCCTGAGCAGCTGGGATTAGAGGCGCACTGCCACCACACCTGGCTAATTTTTGTATTTTTAGTAGAGACAGGTTTTACCATGTTGGCCAGGCTGGTCTCGATCTCCTGATCTCAGGTGATCTGCCTGCCTCGGCCTCTCAAAGTACTAGGATTACAGGCGTGAGTCACCGCACCTGGCCTANTGCTCACTGCAACCTTTGCCTCCCAGGTTCAAGTGATTCTCCTGCCCTAGCCTCCTGAGCAGCTGGGATTAGAGGCGCACTGCCACCACACCTGGCTAATTTTGTATTTTAGTAGAGACAGGTTTTACCATGTTGGCCAGGCTGGTCTCGATCTCCTGATCTCAGGTGATCTGCCTGCCTCGGCCTCTCAAAGTACTAGGATTACAGGCGTGAGTCACCGCACCTGGCCTATGTTTCCTTTCCTTTTCTTTTCTTTTTTTTTTTTTGAGACGGAGTCTCGCTCTGTCGCCCAGGCTGGAGTGCAGTGGTGCGATCTCGGCTCACTGCAAGCTCTGCCTCCCAGGTTCATGCCATTCTCCTGCCTCAACCTCCCAGGTTCATGCCATTCTCCTGCTCCACCTGTAGCTGGGACTACAGGTGCCCGCCACCACACCCGGCTAATTTTTTGTATTTTTAGTAGAGACGGGGTTTCACCATGTTAGCCAGGATGTTCTCGATCTCCTGACCTCGTGATCCACCTGCCTCGGCCTCCCAAAGTGCTGGGATTACAGGCGTGAGCCGCTGTGCCTGGCCTATTTTCCTGTTTCTTGAATGTTTGGTAGAAGTGTAAACCTGCTTACATCTGGTGTGTGGGGGCATGTTTACACATGTATGTAGGCATGTACACATGTATGCATACATGTTAGCTACTAATTTAATTTTCTCAACACTGTTAGGTCTATTTAGGATTCTGGAGTCTCTTGGTTCAGTTTTGGTAAATAATGTTTCTCTAGGAAGTTGTTAATTTCGCAGTGTTCAACTTTTCTTGCCATGAAGTTTTTATAGTATTAAATTTCAGTTATTACTCTCTTCTGCATCTGCAGTTAAGCCCTCTTTTTATCCCTGATATTTTTATACATTTGTTCTTTTTTATTAGCACTTAGTAGACTAGTAAATTATTAGACTTTCCAAAGAATCAGCTTTGGATTAGCTAGTTTTTCTGTGAAAATCTTTGTTTGCTATATAATTTTTAAAATTACCTTTATTACCTTCTTACTTCTGCTTTCTTTGGATTACTCTTTTTTTTTTTCTCCTAATAGCTTGCATTTGTAAGAATTAAAATGTGACCAAGCAATAGTACTAAGCTCACAGGATTTTTTTTCTGTTTTTGAGACAGAGTCTTGCTCTGTCGCCCAGGCTGGAGTGCAATAGTATGATCTTGACTCACTACAACCTCCACCTCCTGTGTTCAAGCTATTCTCCTGCCTCAGCCTCCCGAGTAGCTGGGATTACAGGTGTGCACCTCCACACCCAGCTAATTTTTGTATTTTTAGTAGAGACAGGGTTTCACCATGTTGGCTAGGCTGGTCTCGAACTCCTGACCTCATGATCCACCCGCCTCAGCCTCCCAAAGTGCTGGGATTACAGGCATGAGACACTGAGCCTGGCAGGATTGTTGTGAAAAGTAAGATTGTGCATATGCTTGATAAATGTGAACTATTATCTCCATGTCTCAGTTTCATCACCTCTAAAATGCGTCCATGGACAGATTAAATAAGGTCATCTGTGTAAAGTACTTGGCCTACACATGTTACTGTGATCAGTATTATTCCCTGGATGTACAAAATACTTGTCATTCATTATAACAGTCATGATTGTGTCCAGGGGTGAGCAAAAGCCTCAGCGTCACTCAAGGGTCCCAGGATCTGCCACAGAATTTGCAGGGCATGGCGCAAAATGAAAACACAGGGCCCCTCTTGTTAAAAATATTATTAAAGCCGGGCGCGGTGGCTCAAGCCTGTAATCCCAGCACTTTGGGAGGCCGAGACGGGCGGATCACGAGGTCAGGAGATCGAGACCATCCTGGCTAACACGGTGAAACCCCGTCTCTACTAAAATACAAAAAACTAGCAGGGCGAGGTGGCGGGCGCCTGTAGTCCCAGCTACTCGGGAGGCTGAGTCAGGAGAAGGGTGTAAACCAGGGAGGCGGAGCTTGCAGTGAGGGTGAGATTCGGCCACTGCCCTCCAGCCTGGGAGACAGAGCCAGACCCCGTTCAAAAAAAAAAAAAAAAAAAATTATTAAGAATTTCAAGATGGCCACAGCAGAGCATTAAGCCAAGCTAGAACCCATCTGAGCTCAGGGCCTTTGTGACCGCAAGGGTTGCATGGCTCTGAAGTTGGCCCTGTCTTCTCTCTAGGTCACCTGGGCAGAAAGTTGGTGTTTCGGTCTTGAAGGATGAGTTTTGTAAAGGCCCCTTCCCCTGCCCCTTCACACATGTGCATTCTCATTCTTCTAACTAATTCCAGCACCTTAGAATTCCATCTGACCCCTAAGGGCTGCTCCTAATGCAATCAGGGGGAACACTGGATTCAGAGTCAGCCCCCAAATCAAAGGCCAGCATAAAACCCTGGATAAATTACAGCTGTTATAAAGAAGCCACCTTTGTTCTCATATTCCTTGCATTTATAGTCACAACTCAATGAAGCCATCAACATTTGCCATTCATAAACTTGTTGGATAAGCAAGGCTGATGGGCTCACAATGATAACTAGAGGCACTAAAGAAAGTGACAAGCTTCAAATTGGAGGCCAAACCATACTTCTAAATGTACAGCATATTTTAAGAAAGAATGTGTGATGGTTTATATTGATGTGGCTCAGAATAACATATTTATATAAGAAACTGTTAAATGAATTTGCAAAAGGCTAAGTTGGCTTGTGTGCTCTATGTATGGGCAGACAAACATCATGGAAATACTAGTTTTCTCTGTTGTAAATGCTGCTGTTGTCCAGTATGAATAGGCACCATGTCCTCCTCGCCTCAGCTGGCATCTCTGCAGCATGGATCACATACATGCCAGGTCTCCTGCTGGCATCTTTAAAGGACTATTTCATTTAGTTTTCTCAACCCCTGTATGGCTACCAAGCTACCCAAGTTCACTTAAGAAGTGGGTGAGCTAGGTTTACAATCCACTTGTCTCACCACAAAGCCTATGTTCTAAGACACTATCCAAAATAGTCACCCAGGGCCAGGTGCAGTGGTTCACATCTGTGATACCAGCACTTTGAGAGGCTAAGGCAGGAAGATCGCTTGAGCCCAGAAGTTCAAGACCAGCCTGGACAACATAGATCCCATTTCTACCAAAAAATTAAAAAATTAGCTGGGTGTGGTGGTGTGTGCCTATAGTCTCAGCTACTTGGGAGGTTGAGGTGGGAGGATCACTTGAGCCTGGGAGGTCAAGGCTGCAGTGAGCTGTGGTCTTGCCACTGCACTCCAGCCTGGGCAACAGAGTGAGACCTTGTCTCAAAAAAAAAAAAAAAAAATTACCCTGTCATATCAATATGAGTGACAGAAAGAGATCAAGATACCGGAAAAATAATACAAATGTATTTAATAAACACTGTACTAAGACCTGGCTGGGTGCGGTGGCTCACGCCTGTAATCCCAGCACTTTGGAAGGCCGAGGTAGGCGGATCACGAGGTCAGGAGATTGAGACCATCCTGGCTAACAGGGTGAAACCCCGCCTCTACGAAATGTACAAAAAATTAGCAGGGCGAGGTGGTGGGTGCCTGTACTCCCAGCTACTCAGGAGGCTGAGGCAGGAGAATAGGATGGTGAACCCGGGAGGCGGGTTGCATGAGCGAGATCACCACAGTGCACTCCACTAGGCACAGAGCAAGAACATCTCAAAAAAAAAAAAAAAAAAAAACTGTACTAAGACCTTTACTCCTATGCCTGCGTTTGCATCTCCTATTGGTGTTGTGAAGAAGGTCTGACTATTTATTTATTTTTTTGAAATGGAGTTTTGGTCTTGCTGACCAGGCTGGAGTGCAATGGTGCGATTTTGGCTCACCGCAACCTCTGCCTCCCAGGTTCAAGTGATTCTCCTGCTTCAGCCTCCCAAGTAGCTGGGATTACAGGCATGTGCCACCATGCCCGGCTAATTTTGTATTTTTAATACAGATGGGGTTTCTCCATGTTGGTCAGGCTGGTCTCGAACTCCTGACCTCAGGTGATCCACCCACCTCTGCCTCCCAAAGTGCTGGGATTACAGGCCTGAGCCACTGCGCCTGGCTAGATCCAATTATTATTATCCCTGTAAGGTAGATGAGCAAACTAAGGTTTGGAGAGGTTGAATGACGGAAGTCTGTGCAGCTAGTGATGGATTCCAAGACAGCCTTTAGAAGCAGTTAGATCTTCAGAAAACAAGAAAAAGAGACATTTATTTTCTTTGAAGCAATGGAGAACTGTGTGGCCAACTTTTTAATTCTTGGTTACTTATTTTTTCCATTCAACATGGAACGTGTTTAGCCTTTAGTGGCTCAAATGTTGAGAGGTAAAGGAGCATGTAGGGCTCAAAACCCTGAAGCCACAGGAGAAGAGAAGAAAAATACGTGGCTTGATGCTAGTGAGGAAAGAGTTAAAAATTCTCTTGCTTGTCTGACTTAGATGTTGCTAGACGAGACCAGAAACTTTTCTCCCCTCAGAAAATGTTGTAAGTAAACACTGTACATAATAGGTCTGTACTTTCTAATTGTAAGCCCTTGACAGCACTGGAAGGTTACAGGAGACGCAGGGACAGACAATCTAGAGGGCTGAAGGTGAAAGAGGTTTCTTTTCTTTTCTTTTCTTTGATCTTTTATAGGTTTGTTTTTATTTAAATTTGGAGAATATTTAAATCAACTGAAAAGTACAGAATAAAGTATTACAAACACCTATAGCTTCACTACTTAAGATTACCAAATATAACCATTGTGTTGAAGCATCTTAGATAGTATTTTATTTTTTATTTTATTTATTTATTTATTTTTTGAGATGGAGTCTCACTCTGTTGCCCAGGCTGAAGTGCAATGATGTGATCTCGGCTCACTGCAACCTCCGCCTCCCGGGTTCAAGCAATTCTGCTTCAGCCTCCGGAGTAGCTGGGATTACAAGAGTCCGCCACCATGCCCCACTAATTTTTGTATTTTTAGTAGAGATGGGGTTTCACCATACTGGCCAGGCTGGCCTCAAACTCCTGACCTCGTGATCCACCCGCCTTGACCTCCCAAAGTGCTGGGATTACAAGTGTGAGCCATGCGCCTGGCTGATACTATTTTAATAAAAAATAAGACATTACTGATAAAGTTGAGCCCACTGGACGTCAAGGCCTCCCCAGCAGCTATTGCTACCATGAAACGGACGTTTCCTTCCAGCCCATGTTGATCAGTTTAGTAATAAATGTATATGTCCATGTCTATGTGTGTGTATATATTTACCTGTATCTTTAAATGCTATAAGGTATTCTTAATTTATATACATAGTTTCTTCTTTGACTCATCCTTTTGTTTTTAAGATGTAACATGTTGGCCAGCAGCCACTGCGCTCAGCCCCATCTGCTCTATTTAAAATAATTTTCTGCCTTTACCAGATGACAGATGAATGGATTTTAAAAATGTGGTATATACATACAATAAAATATTATTCAGCCTTAAAAAAGAAGGAAATAGGCTGGGTGCAGTGGCTCATGCCTGTAATCCCAGAACTTTGGGAGACTGAGGCTGGCAAATCACCTGAGGTCAGGAGTTCAAGACCAGCCTGGCCAACATGGTGAAATCCTGTCTGTACTAAAAATACAAAAATTAGCCAGGTGTGGTGGCGGGCGCTTGTAATCCCAGCTACTCTAGAGGCTGAGGCAGGAGAATCGCTTGAACCTGAGAGGTGGATGTTGCAGTGAGCTGAGATTGCACCACCGCATTTTAGCCTGGGCAACAGAGCAAAACTATGTCTCAAAAAACAAAAAGCAAAACAAAACAAAAAGATGTGATGTGTTGACACATGATTATTTTTGATTGCAGTTTCATATTCCTTTTCGGGAACAGATCACAGTCTATTACCCTCCCCTTGCCTGGTGGATATTTAGGCTGTTGGCAATATTTTGCCATTCCAGCCATGCCATGAGCTTCCTTATGACCTTGGGACATTCCTGAGGGTGTGTTCCTAGGTTCTACGGCATGAACATGTTACTTTTCTCTTGATACGGTACTCTCCAAGCTATCACAGAGAAATTTATCCTGGTCTTGCACCCCTCTTACCAACTAGGGACTAACAAGTGACACTTATGGTCAATCCGAGCTCTTCACCCAGCCTGTGGATCCAAGGAGGCGCAAGGTGTTGGAAGCCCATCCCTGCCTCTCCTCCCTGTCTGGGTGCCCTGGAGCTCCTGGCTGCCCTTTGCTCCTGGAATATGCCAAGCTCTTTCTAGCTTCCAGAGCTTGCTTTAGCTGTTCCTTGGGCCTCCGATGTCCTTCCCCAGACTTCCGCTGTCCATCAGGTCGCCACATGGCCCAGGTGGTGACTCCACATTTGAGATGTGACTGGTGCATGGGAGGAACTGGATTTTTTTTTTTTTTTCTGAGACGGAATCTTGCTCTGTCGCCCAGGCTGGAGTGTAGTGGCACAATCTTGGCTCACTGCAACCTCTGCCTCCTGGGTTCAAGTGATTCTCCTGCCTCAGCCTCCTCGAGTAGCTGGGATTATGGGCACATGCCATCATGCTTGACTAATTTTCGTATTTTTAGTAGAGACAGGGTTTCCCCATGTTGGCCAGGCTGGTCTTGAACTCCTGATCTCAGATAATCCACCTGCCTTGGCCTCCCAAAGTGCTATGATTACAGGCATGAGCCACCTCGCCCTGCCAGAATTGGATTTTTAATTTTACTTAATCTGCATTAAAACTTCAAAACTGGGCCGGGCGCGGTGGCTCAAGCCTGTAATCCCAGCACTTTGGGAGG
>NW_016808980.1:2966064-2976535 GCF_001698545.2 Rhinopithecus bieti
CTCCCCCTCTCCCCCTCCTTCCCCTCCTCCTCCTCCTCCTCCTTCTTCTTTTCTTCTTCATATTACTATTATAAGACTGGGTCTCATTATGTTGCCCAGGCTAGATTCAAACTCCTGGGCTCAAACCATCTTCCCACCTCATCCTACTAAGAAACCCTGAGACCACAGGCTCACACCCCTGCATACGGCTCACTCATTTCTTTTTACCCTTTTAAAATATAGCTACTAGAAAATATAATAGTACATATGGATCTAAATATAATAAAATAGGCCAGGCACAGTAGCTCATGCCTGTAGTTCTAGCTACTCAGGAGGCTGAGGCAAGAGGACCTCTTGGACCCAGGAGTTCGAGGTGGAAATGAGATATGTATGCGCCATTGCACTCCAGCCTGGGAGACAGAACAAGACACTGTCTTAGAAATATATATACATAATAAAATATATTATTAAATAAATAACAAAATAAAATACTTATAATAAATTATAAACTCATTTAAAATAGATTAAATTATTTCCATACATTTCCTTTTACTTTTTAAAATCTGGCTACTAGAAAATTTTTTAGCACTACAGACATGGCTCACATTACTTTGTTATTTTGGAGACAGTCTCACTCTGCCACCCAGGCTGCTACAGTACAGTTGGGGCAAGGATGGTTCACTGCAACCTCTACCTCCTGGGCTCAGCCTCCTCAGTAGCTGGGAATACAGGTGCCCCACCACACCTGGCTAATTTTTGTATTTTTTTGTAGAGACGGGGTCTCACTCTGTTGCCCAAGCTGGTCTTGAATCCCTGGGTTCGAGCAATCCACCTGCTTCTGCTTCCCAAAATGTTGGGATTACATGCATGAGCCACCACGCTCGGCCCACATTACATTTCTAATGGGAGCGCTAGCTACATCTTCCTGTGTTGTTCTCCTCCTTCTCATTCAGATCTTTACTTTGTCATCACCTCCCCAATGGGGTGTTTCCTAACCATGCAGAATCTATGCACTTAGCCCGTCCCACTGCCCTGTCCCATTGCTCATTACCACCTGCCATTTTGGGGTTCTTTGTTGTTTGTCTCTCCAGTAGAACATAAGCACTTTCTCAGTGACGTCTCTGCTGTCTTGTTCACGCAGCCTGCTAAGTGCTAGAACAGTGTCAGCCTCCTGGTTTTCGCTCATAAATATTCATTGCATCAACTCATCCTGATCATTTCTTATGAAATTTTTCAAGAATCATACAAAACGAACTATAAGTGTACACTCACTGCCAATTCAAGGTCTCAGGACTATTTATCTTGAAATTCAACATTGAGAGGTGGCATCCTTTTCCATTTTGGATTCCACATAATTTGATCTAATTATGTTTAATTTGCCACCCAGCCTCTCTGAAAAGTGGATGCACAGGATGGGATGGAAGAAAAGAAAGATACAGTTTGGATTTGTGCAGGAAGCATGTTTGCCTGCAGCTTGATAAAAGATCATGGCCTGAACCAAAAAAAAAAAAAAAATCAATCAATCATTCCTTTCCTGATGGCTATTTTAAATATTTAGCTGAAATTGTCCTCATCTGGGTGTCAGCTGTTTTCTCTGCAAACACCCATAACCCTTGTGGTCACACACAATGCTGGGATGGCGGGGGGAGCCCCAGCTGCAGGACACCTCTTGTGTTTTCAATTTAAAGCCTCTGGGTTGATAGTTCACATTAACATGGAAAGAAATATACAGCTTACAAGTTGGGAAAGCAGTTTTTACTCATAAAACCCTTTGATAGTTTAGCCATCTGGTCAGAGTGAAGGCACCCATAAAAGAGACCCAAATAAGGTTAAAGGGCACAGTCTCTGAGGGTCAAGGAAGCCTACCAGGGTTGGCTCTAGTGGACTCTGCTAAAAGGATGCCTGACAAATTATTGTGCATTCCATAGCTTTTTGCGTAAGTATTTGATTACAGTGGACAGGAATGTTGTTGATATTTTCAACCTTGAGTTGGGGAGGAGGGGAGGCCGGAGCTCTGCTTTTCAGACCCTCATATTCCCTGCCTCTGTGGGGAGATGTGCTCTAAGCATTTTATCAAATGGTGTTTGCTCTGCTCTGGGCTCTATCTGTTCATTCGAAGTCTCTTGGCTTTGGCAATGGTGTGAAGAGATAGTTTCCTGTCTTGGGGAGAAAAAGAAAACCACGTTGCATTTCTCTGACTCGCCAGGAAAGCCCCTGTGCTGTATTTCTTGCTGTTTAGCAATAAAATCGGAGAGGAGACCACAATACTTGGAGCTCTGTGCTATTTCCGGTGTGAATGTCAACAGAACTCAACATATTTATGGCTTTATTTCTCAGAGGGGATCACAGACAGAAGGGAATTTGAGGTGATTAAGCATCATGTTCTTTAGAGGCCTGGACAAAAGCAGAGGAAATCACTTGATTTTATGGGGTCTTTGATAACACAAGTACAGTAAGTAAATGGCAGGTCTTTGCGCAGCTCTAGCACACATCTTGGATTTCTACAAAGTTCCAAGAAGGCAGCTCTTTCACTTGAAATTAAGAAGAATGAAGACATGATCTGAACACACTTCTTGGCGGGGCTTGGGAAGGTGGTTTGTTATGCATTAAGGAGAGGAGACTGTTTCATTCTGGTAAAAGACACCACACCTGTGAAGGCTTTGCAGCTCTTTTTGCATAAGACTTTGCTGTAGGCCAGGCGTGGTGGCTCACGCCTGTAAAACCAGCACTTTGGGAGGCTGAGGTGGGCGGATTACCTGAGGTCGGGAGTTCAAGACCAGCCTGACCAACATGGAGAAACCCCATCTCTACTAAAAATACAAAATTAGCCAGGGGTGGTGGCACATGCCTGTAATCCCAGCTACTCGGGAGGCTGAGGCAGGAGAATTGCTTGAACCTGGGAGGCAGAGGTTGCGGTGAGCTGAGATTGCGCCATTGCACTCCCGCCTGGGCGATGAGAGTGAAACTCTGTTTCAAAACAAAACAAAACAAACAAAATAGACTTTGTTGTAATTATTCCAGCTGCCAGACCAGGAGGAAGCAAAGAGGTGGTACAGGTGGATGCATGGGTCAGTCCATGAGGAGACACGTGTGCAAGTGGACACCCACATCTCCAGCAGATGGAGGATTTGCTATGGTGGGGAGATCTGAGTGTCAGGAAAGCCTCCCGTGCCTTTCTAGGAGGGACTGGAAAGTCACTGGACTCTCTCTCTTTTTAATTGTGGTATATAATACACCTAACATAAAACTTAACGTTTTGAAGTGTACACTTCAGTGGCATTTAGTACATTCACAATGTTGTGCAACCAGCTGACACTATTTACTTCCAGAACATTCTTATCAACCCCAAAGGAAAAGTTTGTGCCCATTAAGCAGTCCCTCAGGCCTCCTGTGAAATAGCCCTTTTACTCATGGTGGGGACAGTGCAATAAACCCCTAAAAGATGGTGGGAAATTACTTACTGAATGTGTTTGTTTACTGGATTGATTTCTTTCTTGATAGGATGTAAAGTCAGGAGTTAAATAAATCCAGACATATACACACACACACACACACATATATATAGCTTAGCTGTGTGTGTATGTGTGTGTGTGTGTGTGTGTGTGTGTGTGTATATATATATAAGGGGAGAAAGAGACAGAGAACAAGAATGACTGACAGATGAAATAGATCAGGAAGAGAAGGAGAAAGGAAGAATTACTTCATTATTGCCTGCTTGTGTCAAATTTTAAGTTCTGCTCACAGTAAGGGCTTCGTAGGTCATTGTGGTCTTGGTGATTTCACTACGTGGCACATTAAAACATCCCCTTGCCGGTTGTGGTGGTTCATGACTGTAATCCCAGCACTTTGGGACGCCAACGTGGGCAGATCATTTGAGATCAGGAGTTTGAGACCAGCCTGGACAACATGGTGAAACCCTGTCTCTATTAAAAATACAAAAAGTAGTGGGGCATGGTGGCACATGCCTGTAATCCCAGCTACTCAGGAGGCTGAGGCAGAAGAATTGCTTGAACCCGGGAGGCGGCAGAGGTTCCAGTGAGCCAAGATCACATCACTACACTCCAGTCTGGGTGACAGAGTGAGACTCCATCTCAAAGAAAAAAAAATAAAAAAATCACCTTGGTAGGCCTCTAGGGGACAAAAAGTTAATGAAAATGATTGTGACTGAAAACATTCGTAAAAGTCATCAAAAAGGAATGAGAGCCCACACCACCGAGTGCTTACTTTGTGCCAGGCATGGTACTAGGTTCGGATATGCGTCATCATCTCATCCCACCAGAAGAAGGAGTCTGCAAAATGGGCTGAGTGGTCCATGATCTCATTTTAGAGATTAGGACATTGAGGTTCTCAGAGCTGAGGATACTGCAAAAGGCTATACAACTGGTTAGTGCCAGGCCTGTGGGGTCTAAACCCTTAACCTCAATGCCATGAAAAAAGTGTAAGTTTAATATAAATCATATACTGAAATGACAGAAATACATACACTTAATGTATACATATGCTTTATAAACAATCTGAGTTCTTTTTTTTTTTTTTTTTTTTGAGAAAGGATCTTGCTCTGTTGCCCAGGCTGGAGTGCAGTGGTGCCATCTCAGCTCAATGCCTTCCAGGCCCAAGTGATCTTCCCACCTCAATCTCCCGAGTAGCTGGGACTAGAGGCACCCACCACTATGCCCAGCTAATTTTTGTAGTTTTATAGAGACGGGGTTTCACCATGTTGGCCAGGCTGGTCTTGAACTCCTAGTCCCAAGCAATCCACCCGCCTCTGCCTACCAAAGTGTAAGGATTACAGGCGTGAGCCACTGCTCCTGGCCACAATCTGAGTCCCTGAAGTGTTGCAGACATTCTTGCTTTGCCTACTGAATAGCCATCTCCTCTTATTCCTTGTAAGTGGATCCTGATTCTGCTGAAACCGAATGGTGCTCAATTTCTGGTTTCTTCTAAACCAATAGCTCTGAAACTTCTTGGTGTCAAGTCACCAACTTAGAAATGAAAACTGAGAAAATTGTAAATGTTTATATATTAATTCATTAAAAATAATCCTCTTACATATTAATACACATAAATAATATTTATGAAATATGTTATGATCAACTACACTTCCAAAAAAAACATTTAATGAGAAGAGTTATCACTACATTTTTTACACATTTTGCAAATCTCTTCAATGTCTGGCTTTAATAGACGATGGCAGGATTTTCGTGTCTGCTTCTGTGGTTCAGTCTGCTGTGATGTACTGTTTTGGTTGAAGTATGAGAAAAAACCTGGTTCTCATAGATATATATTTGGATAGGAGAGATGTATTTTAATGGTCTTTTCAGATAGTTGTAGAGGTACTAACTTGACACTTCACCAAAACTTGACAAATAGTTTATATTCTCGTTTGTTTGTTTGTTTGTTTGTTTTTTGAGACAGAGTCTTGCTCTGTCGCCCAGGCTGGAGTGCAGTGGCACGATCTTCTTGGTTCACTGCAACCTCTGCCTCTCGGGTTTAAGCGATCCTCCTGTCTCAGCCTCCTAAGTAGCTGGTATTATAGGCACCTGCCCCCACGCCTGGTTAATTTTTGTATTTTTAGTAGATAATGGGGTTTTACCATGTTGGCCAGGCTGATCTCGAACCCCTGACCTCAAGTGATCCACCCGCCTCAGGCTCCCAAAGTGTTAGGATTATAGGCCTGAGCCACCACGCCAGGCCTTTAAAGGTTCATTGTAATACCAATTCTGAAACCTTATCACTGAACTTTTTGTACTGTCTGTGACATTAAAATCAATTGCTCTGTCTTGCACTCTGAATGGATCTTTTACCTGTGCCTGATTTTGTAACAACATATATTGACCATCTGGAAAATATTGATGTTTTGAGTTTTACAGATCTTCAAAATGTTGGCACAGTTCATTATTAAATATTAAAAACCAATTGTTAATATAATGATCGATCTCATTAGAAAAGTATTTAAGTATTGTGAAGCTTTCAAACTCATGGTTGTGAATATAAATAAATATCTCAAAAGTTGAATTTTTTGCTTGAAAGCTCAAATGTTACTGGCAATGAAGAGTCTGTGTTGTTTTTCTTGAAATAACAGACTTGGCCGGGTGCAGTGGCTCAGGCCTCTAGTCCCAGCACTTTGGGAAGATGAGGTGGGTGGATCACCTGAAGTCAGGAGTTCAAGACCAGCCTGGCCAACATAGCAAACATAGCAAAACCCTGCTCTACTAAAAATACAAAAATCAGCTGGGCGTGGCAGTGCACACCTGTAATCCCAGCTACTCAGGAAACTGAGCCAAGAGAATCGCTTGAACCCAACAGGCAGAGGTTGTGGTGAGCCGAGATCGCACCTCTGCATTCCAGCCTTGGCAAAACAGAGGCGAAACTCGTCCAAAAAAAAAAAAAAAAAAAAAAACCTGGCTAACACGTGAAACCCCGTCTCTATAACAAATAACAAAAAATTAAAGGCCAGGCATGGTGGCGGGGGCACCTGGTAGTCCAGCTACTCAGGAGGCTGAGGCCAGGAGAATGCATGAACCAGGAGGCGGAAGAGCTTGCAGTGAGCGAGATCTGCACACTGTACTGCAGCCTGGGTGACAGAGAAGAAAGCTCGCTTCTCACAAAAAAAAAAAAAAAAAAGAGGGAGTCACAGGAGAAAAAAGTCACTTTTGCCCCTACTCTCATAGCCCCTTGTTGTGTGAGAATATGATATTGGCCAGGGGTGTGTTGGTACACGCCTGTAATTCCAGCTACTCAGGAGGTTGAGGCAGCAGAATCGCTTGAACCCGGGAGGTGGAGGTTGCAGTGAGCTGAGATTATACCACTCCACTCCAGCCTGGCGACAGAGCGAGACTCCGTCTCAAAAAACAAAAAAAAAAAAAAAAAAAGAGAGAGAGAGAGAGAAAGAATATGATATTGGTTGCAGTGGCAGCCGTCCTGGGGCAATGAAATAAGACATCAGTGAAGTGCTGAGGAAGGTCATGTGAAGGATGGGAAGTGCCCCTGTCCTGGATGACACTGTTGAATCATTCGGAGATGCAAGATTTTTGTTTCCTGAGACAATTAAATGTCTTTGTCTAAGCCATATTGTGTTACTTTTGTGCACAAACGCATCCTACACGATATATCACATTACAGAAAATACCAGAGGCTAGTAGATTTTAGAGGTTATAGGATTGGGAAAGTACTTTTTAACTTTTACCAAATTAAACAAATTAATGCTTGAAAAAATACTTTGCAAAATGCAAACTTACAGAATCTATGCATACACTATCCATTCCATCAGTCAACAAAAAGCTACTGAGCCCGAACCAGTTAGGATTAGGTCTGGCTAGGAAAGATAGAAAACTTCAAGTAACAGTGATTTAAACACAGAGAGAAGTTTATTTTTCTTGCGTATCTATAGGCAGTACAGAGCCAATATGGTGATTTCATGATTATCAGGAATTGGGGCTCATTCTATCTGTTCTACTATTCTCAACATGTAGTTTTCACTGTGGTTCAATATGGAAGCATGAGCTCCAGAGAGCACATCAACATTTACTTAGCAGTACCTCACTCCTTCCCTAAGGCTATTGGGAAGTTGCCTGTGACACTTGCATTTACATCTGATTTGTCAGAACAGTCACATGACCATACCTAGTAGTAAGGAAAGCTGGGAAATGTAGTCTTAATTCTGGACAGCAAAGAATCCTGCTAACAGTAAGGGTTTCTGTTTATAGAAACCCTTTATAGGGAAGAAAAGAATGGCTAAGGTAAAGAGCAGCCTATAGGTTCCCACCATGTGCCATTTATGAAACAGTGATGGCAGAGCATATTAATACTTCAGCTTTGATATGGTTTGGCTGTATCCCCACCCAAATCTCATCTTTTTTTTTTTTTTTTTTTTTTTTTTTTTTTGAGACGGAGTCTCGCTCTGTTGCCCAGGCTGGAGTGCAGTGGTGGGATCTCAGCTCACTGCCAGCTCCGCCTCCCGGGTTTACACCATTCTCCTGCCTCAGCCTCCCGAGTAGCTGGGATTACAGGCGCCCGCCACCTTGCCCGGCTAGTTTTTTTGTATTTTTTTAGTAGAGACGGGGTTTCACCGTGTTCGCCAGGATGGTCTCGATCTCCTGACCTCGTGATCCGCCCGTCTTGGCCTCCCAAAGTGCTGGGATTACAGGCTTGAGCCACCGCGCCCGGCCCCAAATCTCATCTTGAATTCCCATGTGTTGTGGGAGGGACTCGGTGGGAGGTAATTGAATCATGGGGTCAGGTCTTTCCCATGCTGTTCTCATGATAGCGAATAAGTCTCATGAGACCTGATGGTATAATAAGAGGGAGTTTCCCTGACCAATCTCTTTGCCTGCCACCATCCACGTAAGATATGACTTGCTCCTCCTTGCCTTCCGCCATGATTGTGAGGCCTCCCCAGCCAGGTGGAACTGAAAGTCATTAAACCTCTTTCTTTAGTAAATTGCCCAGTCTCAGGTATGTCTTTATCAGCAGTGTGAGAAGGGACTAACACAAGCTTCTACTAGGAAAATAAAGTATGCTTTACATTTATTTATATATTTATTCATTCAACAACTATTGCTTGAGGGCTGTTTGTACAATCTATGAGATATGAGACATTTGGTGATAGAAAAACAAAGCAGAAGAAATCATTATATAGTAAGAGAAACAATCTGATTGGGAAGAGAAGCTTATGAGCAATCATCACGAATATTTTTCCCTAAAAGAATAAATTGAGGATATGCACACATTTTTTGTTTTCTGTTTTTTGTTGGAAATGGAGTCTTGCTCTGTTGCCTGGGCTGGAGTGCAGTGGCACAATCTCGGCTCACTGCATCCTCCACCTTCTGGGTTCAAGCAATTCTCTGCCTCAGCCTCGCGAGTAGCTGGGATTACAGGCATCTGTCACCAAGCCCGGCTAAATTTTTTTTTGTATTTTTAGTAGAGATGGGGGTTTCACCATCTTGGCCAGGCTGGTCTTGAACTCCTGACCTCATGATCCACCCGCCTCAGCCTCCGAAAGTGCTGGGATTACAGGCGTGAGCCACTGCACCCAGCCACAAAGTTTTACCTATATGGAAGCTCACTGCACTTTTATTTAAACCAGCGAAAAATGGAAAACAACCGAAATAGCAGGCTATTTTAACAATTAATTATGGCACATAATTAAAAAACAATCTGGCAAAATCATAGCTAAAGCTAACATATGCCAGACACTGCACCAGCTCTTTGCATGTGTTAGCTTATGTGATCCTTACAAGAGTCCTACAAGATCATGATTATTTCCCTTTTTTCTCTGGATGGAGTCTCGATCTGTCATCCAGGCTGAGTGCAGTGTCATGATCTCGGCTCACTGCAACCTCTGCCTCCCAGATTCAAGCAGTTCTCCTGCCTCCGCCTCCTGAGTAGCTGGGATCACTGGCATCCGCTACCACACCCAGCTAATTTTTTGTATTTTTTAGTAGAGACAGGGTTTCGCCATATTGGCCAGGCTGGTCTTAAACTCCTGACCTCAACAACACCAAGATCTTAACAGTCAGTGGTATCTCTGGGTGGTGGGGTAGTGGGTAGTTTTTTCTTTCCTTATATGTGTATTTTATAAGTTTTTTGCAATGTTCACGTATTCCTTTTGTACCTTAAAGAAAAAGGCAGGCTGCGGATGGTGGGTCGTGCCTGTAATCCCAGCACTTTGGGAGGCTGATGCGGGCGGATCACCTAAGGTCAGGAGTTCAAGACCAGCCTGACCAACATGGAGAAAGCCTGTCTCTACTAAAAATACAAAATTAGTCAGGCGTGGTGGCACGTGCCTGTAATCCCAGCTTCTAGGGAGGCTGAGGCAGCAGAATTGCTTGAACCTGGGAGGTGGAGCTTGCAGGGAGCTGAGATCGTGCCACTACACTCCAGCCTGGGTGACAGAGTGACACTCCATCTCCAAAAAAAGAAAAAAAAAAAAAGAAAGAAAAGAAAAAGGCTTTATAAAACCATCTGGAATAATCTAAACTGGAGAGACTGTGCACACAGTGAGGAAATGAAACATGGGGGGTGGCTCAGGAAAACAATTCCTTCTACAAAGGCTGACCTGGGGCCAGGGGTGTTTTGACAGATCTGGGGACTGACTTGACCCAAGGACGACACATCTGAATGTCCTCAGTCTCAGGTATGTCTTTATCAGCAGTGTGAGAAGAGACCAACACAAGCTTCTACTAAGAAAATAAAGTATGCTTTACATTTATTTATATATTTATTCATTCAACAACTATTGCTTGAGGGCTGTTTGTACAATCTATGTACAGACGACACATCTGAATGTCCTCCCATCTATGGCCAAGGCTTTAACGCTGCACTGAGCTCACGTGTCAAGCTTGCTTGGAGGAGACTGTCACTCACCAAACTTTGCTCCACCCCGTGGCTCCATTTGTCACCAGAAAGTGACACGTTTGGATAACACGCTGGCCCTTGCCTTTATTATTATTATTATTATTATTATTATTTTTTTTTTTTTTTTTTTGATCGA
>NW_016808980.1:2976677-2979380 GCF_001698545.2 Rhinopithecus bieti
TTTGGATTATTATTATTATTATTTTTTTTTTTTTGAAAAAGAGTTTTGCTTTTTTTGCCCAGGCTGGAGTGCAATGGCGTGATCTCGGCTCACCGCAACCTCTGCCTCCCGGGTTCAAGCGATTCTCCTGCCTCAGCCTCCCGAGTAGCTGGGATTACAGACTTGCGCCACCACCCCGGCTAATTTTGTATTTTTAGTAGAGACGGGGTTTCTCCATGTTGGTCAGGCTGGTCTTGAACTCCCGACCTCAGGTGATCCACCTGCCTCGGCCTCCCAAAGTGCTGGGATTACAGGTGTGAGCCACCGCGCCCGGCGCCTTTTTTATTTTTATTTTTTTGAGACAGGATCTTGCTCTGTTGCCCAAGCTGGAGTGCAGTGGCATGATCACAGCTTACTGCAGCCTCAATTTCCTTGGCTCAAGTAATTCTCCCATCTCAGCCTCCCAAATAGCTGGGACTACAAGCATATGCCACTGTGATCAGCTATTTTTTTTTTTTTTTTTTTTTTTAGAGATGGGGTCTCACTATGTTGCCCATCCTGGTCTTGAACTCTGGGCTCAAGCCATCCTCTTGCCTTGGCCCCCCAAAGTGCTGGGGTTACAGGTGTGAGCCACCATGCCCGGCTTGACCATTGTCATTTTGCCCAGCACTCGTTGGCCCTCTGCCCACTCTCTGCTGACACCTAACCCACAGCTCTGCAAAGACCTGTCTCTGGGTCTGACTCTCTCTCTTGCAGGTGAGCCACTGGCAGGCAGGCACCGGGTCTCCCTAGAGCAAGAGCTATTGCACAGTCTATTAAAAGAACAACCTCCACCTCTGCTTGTGCAGAAAGCAACCATTCCCTCTTACCAATCCAACTTGCTCTCTTCAAGAAAGCCCCAATTTTCACATTTTCCCCCTTGAGGATTTAAATAATAAACATGTACTGTACAAGTATCCCAAAACTTACAATTAAATTAAATTAAAAATTAAAAAATAAACATACAAACTCTGGGAGTTAACGCTTTCAGGTGATCCTAGAGGGTGTCCATCCAAACCCCAAATAAAACCTCGATGTGTTAGTTAATACGTTTTCCAAAAACAAAGTTTTGGTTAGGACTTTTTTTCCTCTCCATCACGTTTTTTTTTAATCTAGCAAATATACAGGGACCATTTCCTGTGTTCTAGAACACATACCAAGCAATGTAATATAGCAAAAGATAAGAAAATAATTTTATATTTTAGTAGAGATGGGGTTTCACCATGTTGGCCAGGCTGTTCTCGAACTCCTGGCCTCAAGTGACCTGACTGCCTTGGCTTCCCAATGTGAGCTGGGATTACAAACCTGAGCCACCACGCCCCAGGTAAGATGATTTAACTGCCTTGTCGATGAGTGCCAGGAAAGAGAAGTTCTCAATACAACAGAGTTTATTTGAAGAGTCCTGGCCCAGGTTTGGGAGAACACAGGGCGGGCAGTGGAAGCTTCCCAAGGAAATTACTTTTCATTTTCTGGATAAAAATATTAATATTGGGCTGGGCGCAGTGGCTCACGCCTGTAATCCCAGCACTTTCGGAGGCCGAGGTGGGCGGATCATGAAGTCAGGAGATTGAGACTATCCTGGCTAATACGGTGAAACCCCATCTCTACTAAAAATACAAAAAAAAAATTATGTGGCACGCACCTGTAGTCCCAGCTACTCGGGAAGCTGAGACAGAAGAATCGCTTGAACCCGGGAGGCGGAGGTTGCAGTGAGTGGAGATGGCACCACTGCACTCCAGCCTGGGAGACAGAGCAAGACTCCGTCTCAGGAAAAAAAAAAAATAATAATAATATTTATTTCCAGGCTGGGCATGGTGGCTCATGCCTGGAATCCCAGCATTTTGCGAGGCTGAGGTAGGTGGATTGTTTGAGCCCAAGAGCTTGAGACCAGTCTGGGCAACATGGCAAAACCCAATCTCTACAAAAAATACAAAAATTACCTAGGTGTGGTGGCATGTGGCTGCAGTCCCAGCTACTCAGAGGTTGAGGTGGGAGGATTACTTGAGCCCAGGAGGTTAAGGCTACAGTGAGCCACGATTGCACCACTGTACTCCAGCCTGGACAACAGAGTGAGACCCTATCTAAACAAACAAACAAACAAAAAAATTATTTACATATATAAATGAATGGGAACACTGTGCTAGAAGACATTGTAAAGAAGCCTGATGAGGATTCCAACTGATAACAGCCACGTTCGGATTCAGAAAAATGTAATAGTGTGGACATTATTCCAATGAGAATGCACAGTTCAGACTCGTATCAGATAAGAAAATGCAAAATTATCTTAATTGACATTGAGAAAGCAGGCCAAGGCATTATTGTTATAGAAAAAAGAGTAGAACACAGCTGGGTGCAGGGGCTCACACCTGTAATCTCAGCATTTTGGGAGGCTGAGGGGGGCGGATCGATTGAGGCCAGGAGTTCAAGACCAGCCTGGCCAACATGGTGAAACCTGTCTCTACTAAAAATACAAAAATTAGCTAGGTGTGGAGGTGCTCACCTGTAATCCCAGCTACTTGGTAGGCTGATGCACGAAAATCACTTGCACCCAGGAGGCAGAGGCTGCAGTGAGCTGATATTGCACCACTGCACTCCAGTCTGGGTGACAGAGTGAGACTCTGTCTCAAAAAAAAAAAGGAAAGAAAGAAAAGAAAAGAAAAGAAAAGAAAAGAAAAGAAAAGAAAA
>NW_016808980.1:2979804-2985692 GCF_001698545.2 Rhinopithecus bieti
AAAAGCCGGGCGCGGTGGCTCAAGCCTGTAATCCCAGCACTTTGGGAGGCCAAGACGGGCGGATCACGAGGTCAGGAGATCGAGACCATCCTGGTGAACACGGTGAAACCCCGTCTCTACTAAAAAAAATACAAAAAACTAGCCGGGCGAGGTGGCAGGCGCCTGTAGTCCCAGCTACTCGGGAGGCTGAGGCGGGAGAATGGCGTAAACCCCAGAGGCGGAGCTTGCAGTGAGCTGAGATCCGGCCACTGCACTCCACCCTGGGCAACAGAGCGAGACTCTGTCTCAAAAAAAAAAAAAATACAAAAAAAAAAAAAATTAGCTGGGCGTGGTGGCACATGCCTGTAATCTCAGCTACTGGAGAGGCTGAAGCAGGAGAATCACCTGAACCCAGGAGGCAGAGGTTGCAGTGAGCCAAGATCATGCCACTGCACTCTAGCCTGGGTGACAGACTGAAACTCCATCTCAAATAAAAAAATAAAATAAAGAGAGAGTATAACATTATAACATTATTTGCTTGTAAATGTATAAACATCTCCAGAAAAGTATACAAGAAACAAATAATGGTGGCTCCATCTGGGTAGGAACGGGTAGGTGGAAAATGTTTCCATGCATAGCTCTTTGTACCTTTTGAGTATTGAATCATGTGAATAGATTGCCTTTTTTAAATAAATAAATCACACGCATACACAAACCACACAAACACAAAAACACATCAAACGAAAATTGCAAACACCGAAATAACAGAGGATTATCAAAGGTATTCCAGCCCAGTGAAATTAAGAATGACTGGTTTAGAATTTTGCTCAGACTTTAAATCATGTTAGGGAATTAGGGCTTCCTAACGGAATTCACTTAGGGAATCTTATGTTTTCTATGCATGTCCCAGGATCAATTGAGAGTTGCTCTTAGTTTTGACCGTAATAATGGTGTGTCACAGACGCGTTCACACGGTGTTTCCATAGCTTCTTTGCATGTTGGTATTCACAAAAATCTGTTTTGCTTCTGTGGGCCTTTTCTGTAATTAAATTTTTATTGTTGTTGTTCTGCATATGTATTTAGTAATTAAGGGTGGGAAAAATTAATATTATTTAAAATTAATATGATGATTAATAGGTTTCTATAAGAAAGCTCACCAAAAAAGTCTTTAAACTCAACTAAAATTTAAAATAAAAAGAAATAATAAGAGACTCCTGTCTGGCTAGGGAAACTTTAAGGCATCCTTTCTTTCTTAGAAATATTAAGCTCCCAATAAGTAAATTTAAAAACTTTACCCTCCATTAAATCCTAAAACAGTGGAAGTGAATGATCCATCCCACAGTGTCATATTTCCGGAGGGGACAGTGATTATGAATGTCTCTTGGAGCTGCACGCTCCATTAAACTCTGTTAGGGAGAACACTTTCAAGCTCCAAGAGACAATTAATTTCTTACAGGGAGTGGCATTCTTGAACGGACAACCGGGATTTTAATTACACTCGAGCAGAAAGTAATACTTTACGGGGCTGGGTAAAAACACTCATTCGGAAGTAAAGTTGGGGGGCCATAAAAACTGGGGATTACTTTAGTTAGTCATTTGTAACAGGTAAAAGTTGTGTTTTAACTTCCTGGAGTTGGGCGGGGGAGGCAGAAGGGCCTATTTTAGGAGGAAGGAGAGTCCAGTTAAGAAAAAGGAAGGTCCTTACGAATTTTCTATGGTTACGAATTCACGAGTAACAAGAGTATTTATTGTAAGAAGGACAGAACTTGAGGATTAACCTTTCCACACATCTGTACTTAACCCATTGCCCCAGTAAAACAGAGCCCATTGTTTATTCAGTGTGTCAATCATTATTAGAGAAAATGCACACACATCTCACCCAAAAGTTGGAAAGAAAACTTGGAAAGCAGTCATCAAGCTCGAGGTAACTTGCATGGTCTAGCCCGGCGGTTCTAAGTGGGGATGATTCTGTCCTCCAGGGGACAGCTGGCACTGTCTCGAGACATTCTGGGTTCTCATAACTGGGGAGGGTGCGACTGAGGGTAAAGGTCAAAGATACTGCTAAACGTTCTACATTCAGCTGGGCGCAGTGGCTCACATTTGTAATCCCAGCACTTTGGGAGGCCGAGGCAGGCGGATCACCTGAGATTGGGAGTTCGAGACCAGCCTGACCAACATGGAGAAACCCCATCTCTACTAAAAATAAAATTAGCCAGGCGTGGTGGCACATGCCTGTAATCCCAGCTACTTGGGAGGCTGAGGCAGGAGAATCACTTGAACCTGGGAGCCAGAGGTTGCGGTGAGCCAAGATGACACCATTGTACTCCAGCCTGGGCAACAGGAGCGAAACTCTGTCTCAAAAAACAAAAAACAAACAAACAAAAAAACCCAAACACACACACACACACACACACACACACACACACACACACACACACAAACACTCCACATTCTAAACATAGAATGCCCCTACAACAAATAATTCTCCACAACATGTCAGTGGTGCCAAGGCTGAGAAACCAAGGTCTAGTGCATTGATGGATGATATTGGCAGGGACTCTTTCCTTGCAATTCAATATAACATAAATTCAGAGCAACAACTCCTTTTTAGGACGAGGCCTAGCCCATGACACATAATTTTTTGGGGGGAATTATTCAGATCCCAGGAGGACTCCCCAATAACCGCAAAAACAATCATTTTTCTGTTCTCTAACATCATTTGGAGGGCAAGGAACATATCCTTGGTCTCCACAATAGGCAACATACATCCCGTCATTTAAGAAACAGCTTACAAAGCATGGAAAAGAAGAAGATATTTAGTCCTTTTCTTTGTTAGGGAGGGTGTAGGGAAAATCAACACAAGTTGAAAGAGGAAGTTTGGCTTTGTAGTAATCTCGCTAATTGGAGTCTTTGAAAGTCTTGGATGGAGTTCAAGAGGGTCTGTGAAGTCGCTTGAAATTAAATGCAGAATGTAGTTTGTATGTGCAAAGGGTTGCAGCTTTCATCAGATTCTCAGTAGGATGCGTAACCCCCCAAAGATTAAGAACCACAACTGCAAAGGGTTCCAAATATCAGTTGTGGCTAAATGCACTTATTTTTTTACTGCATTTGAACAGGCCACACTTGCATGTGGTAGAAATAAAATCAGTCTGAAAGGGCACCCAGAACAGCGATTCCTCACTCGCCTGGAGCGTGCAGTTTAAGGTGGTGCCAAAAAACTCAGTCATCTGGATAACTGCTATTTCCATGCAACATTTTAAAGAGCACAACTAATGGAAATGAAAAAAATTAATGAAAAAAATGATGTTGAACAAAGTATCAACATTTGAAATAAAGGCCAGGCAAAGTGGTTGAAGCTGATAATCCCAACACTTTGGGAGGTCGAGGCAGGAGGATTACTTGAGCCCAGGAGTTTGAGACCAGCCTGGGCAACATTGCAAGACCCTGTCTCCACATAAAATAAAGTAATAATAATACATTAGCCGGACATGGTGGCATGCACCTGTAGTCTCAGATATTTGGGAGGCTGAGGTGGGAGGATGGCTTGAGGCCAGGAGTTCAAGGTTGCAGTGAGCTATGATGGTGCCACTGCACTTCAGCTTGGGCAACAGAGTGACACTCTATCTCTAAACTAAAATGACATACTTAAATAAAAACAAGATCAGTCAGGTGTGGTGGCTCATGCCAGTAATCCCAGCAATTCGGGAGGCTGAGGCAAGAGGATTGCTTGAGCTCAGGAATTCCAGACCTGCCTGGGCAACAAAGTGAGACCCCTTCTTTATAAAAAATGCAAGCAAAATAGCCAGATGTGGTGGTGCACACCTGTAGTCCCAACTACTCAAGAGGCTGAGGTGGGAGGATCATTTGAGCCCGGGAGGTCGAGGCTGCAGTGAGCCAAGGTCACACCACCACACTCCAGCCTGTGTGATAGAGTAAGACCCTGTGTCAAAACCAAAACCAAAACCAAACTCCCCCAAAACCCCAAAACCAATATTACTCCTTGTTTCTTTTTGCCTCAAGCTCCAATAAAGCTTAGGAGGATGCTGTTACTGACCCTGGCTGTTGGAAGTTTCTTTTTTTTTGAGACGGATTCTTGCTCTGTGCCCCAGGCTGGAGTGCAGTGGCGCGATCTCCGCTCACTGAAAGCTCCGCCCCCCGGGTTCCCGCCATTCTCCTGCCTCAGCCTCCCGAGTAGCCGGGACTACAGGCGCCCGCCACCGCGCCCTGCTAATTTTTTTGTGTTTTTTTTAGTAGAGACGGGGTTTCACCGTGTTAGCCAGGATGGTCTCGATCTCTTGACCTCGTGATCCGCCCTCCTCGGCCTCCCAAAGTGCTGGGATTACAGGCTTGAGCCACCGCGCCCGGCCGGAAGTTTCTTATGTGTTTTTCCGGAGATATTCTATGCAAATATAAGCAAATATGTATCTATCTACTACCTACATGTATGCTTTTTGTTACAGTATACACATCATTCTATATCTTGCTTTCTTCATTTAATATATCTTTGGAATTGTTCCATATGAAAAATGTATATCTATATTACATATTTGTGTTCTAAACATACATTTCATAGATTACAATTGTGCAAGAAAACCCACTTGTCTTCTTTTTTGAAGTGTGGCTATAACCGATTGCTTTATATAATCAAACTTCCTTCTGCAAAGCTGAGTTGTTTCCTTTAAAAATCCATTTCTTTTCTTTGTTTTTTTTTTTTGAGACAGAGTCTCGCTCTGTTGCCTACGCTAGAGTGCAGTGGCGCCATCTCAGCTCACTGCAACCTTGGCCTCCCGGGTTCAAGCGATTCTCGTGCCTCAGCGACACAAGTAACTGGAATTACAGGCATGTGCCACCACACCCGGCTAATTTTTGTATTTTTTTGTAGAGATGCGGTTTCATCATGTTTGCCAGGTCTCGAACTCCTGATCTCACGTGATCTGCCTGCCTAGTCCTCCCAAAGAGATGGGATTACAGACGTGAGCCACCATGCCTGGCCTTAAAAATCCATTTCTCTAATGCTGGATGCTACATTTGTTTGCAAGGTCATATCGTATTTTAAAAATCTCTGGGGAACTATACTTAATTAGTTCTCTATTTTAAAAAAGTGCACACCCCCTTTCCTTCCTCCCTCGAGTTGGTAAAGTGGCCAGAAATGGCCAGACTGACTTGGGGAGACTCCTGGGTAAACTGAGTGCCTTAGGAGGGCACGCTGGCCTCCTCAAGTTACTGGTCACTGCTAATTAGTTTAGAGAGTCTAAACCCTTCATATTCTCAAATTCCATTTTCAAAGAAAATGAGGCTTAAGTCGCCACAGATGCGAATGATGTCACAGAGAGACTTCATGAGCCGTGGCCAAAAATCATCTGATGCTGGTAAGGCAACATGAACCCACGACGTGGGCCTCTGCTAATAAAATTTAGCCAACACAAGAACCACGCAGCTTATCCCTTCTAGAGCCCAGGGGCCCCCAATACATGCTGCAGAAAATGCGCATTTGATTGTTTCAGTTTGAGCTTAAAATAAAAGAAAGTTGCCAGGCATGGTGGCTCACACCTGTAATACCAGCACTTTGGGAGGCTGAAGCAGGCAGATCATTTGAGGTCAGGAGTTCGAGACCATCCCGGCCAACATGGTGAAACACTGTTGCTACCAAAAATACAAAAATTTGACCGGGCGTGGTGGCTCACGAGGTAAGGAGTTCCAGACCAGCCTGGTCAATATGGTGAAACCCTGCCTCTACTAAAAATACAAAAATTAGCCAGGCATGGTGGTGTGCACCTGTAGTCCCAGTTACTCGGGAGACTGAGGCAGGAGAATCGCTTGAACCCGGAGGATGGAGGTTGCAATGAGCTGAGATTGTGCCACTGAACTCCAGCCTGGGCAACAGAGAGAGACACCATCTCAAAAAAAAA